>NC_090266.1:959214228-959552442 GCF_040414725.1 Anabrus simplex | reverse complement strand
ACCAACTCGCAGATACGAGTTTAGAGCTACATGGTCCTTACCGCTCACATAACTCATTCGATAATAATAATAATAATAATAATAATAATAATAATAATAATAATAATAATAATAATAATAATAATAATAATAATAATAATATATTCTTGCTTTTATTTTGATTTACGTCGCACCGACACAGATAGGAAATATGGTGTTTATTGGATAGGAAAGAGCTAGAAGTGGGAAGGAATCAACCGTGGCCTTAATCAAGTTGAAAATCGGAAACCACGGAAAACCATCTTCAGGGCTACCGACAGTGGGGTTCGTACCCACCATCTCCGGAATGCAAGCTTACAGCTGCGCGACCTTAACCGCATGGTCACCTCGCTCGGTAATACTAATAATAATATATTGCCGCCATATGACCGATCTGTGTCGGTGCAACGTAAAGCAAATTGTGAAAAAAGGAAAATAATAAATTTTTAAATTTCGTGTGCGTTGTGCTATATTTTATAGTATATTTCCTGATAAATATTGACATTACTGACAGTCAACTGTGAAATAGTATTTAGCTAATAATAATAATAATAATAATAATAATAATAATAATAATAATAATAATAATAATAATAATAATAATAATAATAATATTTCCCTCTGGCTATTGCTAGCCTGGTGCAGCCCTTCAATGAGGATGGGTGGTATCTGTTATGTATGAGAAACTGCGTGTTGTTGTGGTGAAGGATAGTGCTCTGTGTGGTGTATGAGTTGCAAGTGTGTTGGGGACAGCACAAACAACCGGTCACCGAACAAAGGAAATTAACGATTTATGATTAAGATCGACGACCAGGAATTGAACCTAGGGCCCTCTGACCTAAAGGCCACTAACTTGACCAGCGAAGGAGCCAGACTCTTTTAAATGCTAATATGTAATTAAATATATTGTGATGTGTCCAGTTCCGTATACTTTGTACGTTCGGAGATATTTGATTTTGTTAGATTAGATTTGATTTGTTATTCGATTTGATTTGAACCGAGCGAATGGGCCGTGCGGTTTGGGTCGCGTAGTTTTGAGCTTGCATTCTCTAGATTATGGGTTCGAATCCCGCGGTAGGCTGCCCTGAAGATGGTTTTCCGTGGTTTCCCATTTTCAAACCAGACAAATTCTGGGGCTGTACCTTATTGTACCTTAATTAAGGCCATGGCCACCACCATCCCAATTCTATCACTTCCCCATTCCTGTGTCGCCGAAAGCCTTCGATGTGTTAATTTGACGTTAAACCACTAGGAAAAATAAATAATTATAATTTGATTTTCTGAAATTATTGGTCTTCATTCCATTGCCAATATTTAAAATCTTGTTAAAAGAAAATTCGGACGTATCTAAAAGGTACATCAGTTTAAAGTTTAAATAATATCTAACTGACCGTTCAGCGTTGAGGCCTTCGGTTCAGACCGTCCCGCGTTCGATTCCTGGCGGGGTTGGGAATTTTAATCGCGTCTGATTAATTCTTCTGGACCGGGGACTGGGTGTTTGTGTTTGTCCCAACACTTCCCTCTTCATATTCAGACAGCACACTACACTACCAGCCACCACAGAAACACGCAATAGTAGTTACATCCCTCCATATAGGGTTGCGTCAGGAAGGGCATCCGTTCGTAAAACATGGACCAATCAACATGTGCGACAAAGTTCACACCTACGACCTCACAGATGTGGGAAAAGGGGAGGAGGAAGAAAAAGAAGAAGATAATATGTAGCGAACCTTGAGAACCTTCAGTAAAGAACGGTTAGTAGCCTACTTGCTTGCTGATGTGTTATTAGCATTAAATCGGACTTTTTTTTGCCATCATTCACTCGGAATGGGAAAGGAATCCCACGCTGAGAACTAGAGTGTTGCGGCTTCTGAAAATAAGGCGAGAGAAACAGGGAGAATTTTACAAGACGGTATGCACGTGTGAAAATGCGTGCGTTAGCATCTACTAGCTTACTTTGTAATGGAGACATTCTTCTCTAAGACCTGTGGGCCAGAAGAGAGGTCGGTTGGTAATGGAAACACGCTGTGTTGGGCGTCAGCCAAGGCGTCTTTAAAGGGAACGTTCATTTGCTACGACTCCGGCTGTTCCACTTTACATGAATCCTCGACCAACCTCCGAACATTTTTCAAGTCTCGGGTATTGAATTCAAATGGATGTATTTGGACGTAATGTAATTTTTACGCTGTAGTTTTTGGCCTCATGCAGTTTAAGTCTACTTTTAAAATTTTTGTTGATTTAACTTTGTAAATTTCTCACTTATACTAACACAGTTTCTGCCTACATTTTATTTAATTTCCCATTTTTGATTGAAAGAGACATTTATTGCTGGGTTAGATATAAGATTAGAAGAGTAAAGAGAGTGATGCTATAAGAGAGAAGATTAAAATAATTAGAACTTAATTTCTGAGAATACACCTTCACAACAATCCAGCTGTGGAGGGTTAACTGTCACATATTGGAATTATTGAAAGGTTCTTTAACAAAGTCTAAACTTAATATAGACACGTGAGTTAGGAAGATTTTGAATTCTCATCTGATTTCAGAGCACGACTTTGTACATGAACGTTTGATTGAGTTTGTAAGGTAAGGTTGGAAATACTTAAATGTAAGTTTCTAGCACCTGCTTCAGGCATGTCGTTAGTTGTAGTGACGCTCGATATTTTATTCCATGCCTCCCCATGCATATGTAGCGTCCGCAGAGTGTATCGCGTATTTTAGATGGATGAGGCTGTGCGACCTTCCTGTCATAACACCAATATTCTATTGAAAATATCAACCTGAATCGTCGGGATCAGAATACATAAAATTCCAATAGGCGAGTGACTAGACCAGAACGTCCTCCATTTATTAATATTATTATTAAGAGCTATCTTCATTAGTTACGTCAAGAGATGATGATTACAAAATATTGAAGTGGGAGATTTATATTACTACCAGATTCTTTGGCACTGTCCTTTGTCATTAAGCAATAGTCAAAGTTACTATTTTTCACAGAACTGAGAGTGAAGGAAACTGTTTACACATTACCTTGATAGGGATATAAAGATCACAACGAGCACTAAAGAGAGCCTAATCTACTTTCACTGGTTCCTATCTTTAAACTGAAAAGAGTTTGTATTCCCTTACGAACGCCGCGAAGTGATCGGAACCAAAAGTTGATTCTCATTTAGTGGCGAAATATTTAAAGGCCAAAAAATGTTTGTGGAAAATATTGCAATATACATTAGCACGCAACATATTTCTTGCATTCATACGTTATGGGTTCGTATCCCACTGTCGGCAACCCTGAATGTGGTTTTCCGTGGTTTCCCAATTTTATACCAGGCAAATGCTGGGGCTATACCTTAATTAAGGCCATGGTCGCTTCCTTCCCACTCCTAGCCGTTTCCTATCCCACCTTCGTTGTAAAACATACCTGTAACGGTGAGAGTAAAGTAAATAGTAGAACCGTAAGCTCTTAATAGCAACTCTGTTCGGCGAAATACGTGTATAGATGGCAGCTGACTAGTTGGAAACTCTTCACACACCACCTGCGAGCTTCGGCTGCATTCCAATCAGATTCTCGGCGGATTAATGTTTTGTCTGCGTATTCGTCATTGTTGAATACACCAGCTATATGTTGACTTCAACTTTACCAAATATCAGCCTACTTTTTTTTGCTAGTTGCTTAACGTCGCACCGACACAGATAGGTTATATGGCGACGGTGGGACAGGAAAGGCCTAGGAATGGGAAGGAAGCGGCCGTGGCCTTAATTGAGGTACAGAAGCATACTTCTGTTTTATTGGCATTAAGTGTAAGTCTCCACAATTTAAAGTACTGTACCAACAATTTTGTGTCACCCGTTAAGGTCATCTCGGATTTCTCGAATGTTGTATCTCTGGTAGCAATAGCCCAATCATCGGCATATCCAAATTTTCTTGAAAATGTGGCAGGCATGTCTGAGATATATAGGCTAAATAAGATTGGAGCAAGAACAGAACCCTGTGGAAGTCCATTATTTAATGATCTTTTGGTGCTCACAGTATTACCCATATGTACTTTGAGGAGTCTTTGGCTTAGCATATTATTCAAGAGCCGGGCAGTCGTCTTACATGGTATCACTTTCAGAAACTTGAAGAGTAGGCCGTCAATGCAGACTGTATCATAGGCTGCTGTCAGATCAATAAAAGCCACTGATGTCTTAAGCTTTCTCTGATAGCCTGCTTCTATGTAAGTTGTAAGAGACATTATTTGGTCTGTTGTGCTTCTGTTCGGTCTGAATCATGCCTACTCTACTGGGATTTTCTTGAGGATCTCTGGGCCAATTCTATTGAGGAGGACCATTTCTAATAATTTATATGTCACACTAAGCAGGGCAACAGGTCTATAGCTCTCTGGTTTATCGCTGGCTTTGCCTTTCTTCAAGATGGCTATGATGTTTGTTTGTTTGAATAGCTTTGGCAATTGCCCACTCTGTAGGATGTTCGTGAAGAAGGTGGACAACCATACTCTAGCTCTATCCCCACAATGAGTGATAAATTCTGGGTGAATACCATCCACACCCGGTGATTTGCCTGGCTTGATATCTGCAATTGCAATAGTTATCTCATTCTCAGCAAAAGGTCTGGAGTACTCCGATATATCTGGGACACTGTCCTTCAGGATTTTCAGATTCTCCTTTATTCGTTTCGTGAATACTTTATCCATGCTACGTTTGGATGTCGTGACTATATGAGATGCAATTTTGTTTGGGTGAATTTCTGAATTCATTCGTGTAATGGGTTTTCCGTCCCCCAGCTTCCTGAGAAGGGACCAAGCTTCACGACTGGATTTTGTAAAGTCAAGAGATTCAACTTTTGAAATCCACTTTTGTCTTCTTGCAGAATCTAAGCTATGTAAAAGTTGATCTGCGATTTCGTGATTACCACTATCAATGTATAGTTGATAAAGATTACCTGTTTCCTCACTCCATCCAGGGATATACTCTCTACGAAAGCCCCTAAGGATGTGCCTTTTTGCTGTAGATATCACAGCTCCACGAATCTCTCATATCCTGTGCTTGTTGGCGGTATCTTTCGCAAAACAATGTCAAGGTCCTCTGTAAAGGCAGACCAGTTAGCTTTACTGAAGTTCCAGCGTGGTCGTGGGGTAGTTGAAACTAGAGGAATATGGATTCCAAGCTCATAGAGGACTGGTCGGTGCTGGCTATGAGGAAAGTCTGTGAGCATTTTCCGGATGATTGGTAAGGATTTATCGTCTTTGTTTCTAGACACAAAGCATAGGTCAGGGCAATACTCTAATCTCCATGCTGCAGATCTAAATGTACCTCGATCCTTGGCGTCAAAACATGGAAAAAGTCATTAATTTCAACCCAGCCCATTAGCGTCTCTCCATTGTCGTCGTTGGTTCTATAATTCCACTCCTGATGATGGCTGTTGAAGTCTCCTACATAGACAGCTGGGTGTGGATGCACATATAAATCTTGACTAGGCCACTTGACATTGGGTGGCTTATAGATATTTGAGACTACAGTGTCACCTATTCGAGTAACAACAGTGTGAATATCCCCGCTTGTACTGGAAAAGGCAAGGTAGGCATTATCTACGGTGGAGCGTACGTAGGTGGCATTACCATACGCTTGACGATAGGTAGCTCCCAGAAGATCATATCCTGGAATCTTTCCTCTTGTTCTCAACGGCTGATCATCTGCAGCATGAGTTTCTTGGATAACTACTAAGTCAACTTCATAAGAAAGTAGCAGTTTAGACAGCGCTTCACGCTTGGATCGGCTAATGCCTTCCATATTAAGTTGGCAAATACGGACAGTAGGTCCCAATCTCCTAATAGTAGTAGTAGAAGTATTAGTAGTTTGGTCCTGAAAAGGACATTCGGATAGTGAAGCCATGTTCATTAATGTTGTATCTTGACCAGGAGAGAAATATGTCTGGTCGCCTCTTCGCTGTTGCTCGCTTAGCACCACCCGGGGATCACCTGTAGGGTGTTGTTGTTGTTTGAGTCATAAGTCCACAGACTGGTTTGATGCAGCCCTCCATACCACCCTATCCTTGCTAACCGTTTCATTTATACGTAACTATTGCATCCTACATCTACTATAATCTGCTTGTCATATTCATACCTTGGTCTATCCCTACCGTTCTTACCACCTACACTTCCTTCAAAAACTAAATGAACAAGTCCTGGGTGTCTTAAGATGTGTCCTATCATTCTATCTCTCCTTCTCGTCAAATTTAGCCAAATCGATCTCCTCTCACCAATTCGATTCAGTATCTCTTCATTCGTGATTCGATCTATCCATCTCACCTTCAGCATTCTTCTGTAACACCACATTTCAAAAGCTTCTATTCTCTTTCTTTCTGAGCTAGTTATCGTCCATGTTTCACTTCCATACAATGCCACACTCCACACGAAAGACTTCAAAAACATCTTTCTAATTCCTATATCAATGTTTGAAGTGAGCAAATTTCTTTTCTTAAGAAAGCTCTTCCTTGCTTGTACTAGTCTTGTATTTTATGTCATCCATACTTCTACCATCGTTAGTTATTTTACTATCAAGTAACAATATTCATCTACGTCCTTTAAGACTTCATTTCCTAATCTAATATTTCCTGCATCACCTGCCTTCGTTCGACTGCACACCATTACTTTTGTTTTGGACTTATTTATTTTCATCTTGTATTCCTTACCCAAGACTTCATCCATACCATTCAGCAACTTCTCGAGATCTTCTGCAGTCTCAGATAAAGTAACAATATCATCGGCAAATCTCAAGGTTTTGATTTCCTCTCCTTGGACTGTGATTCCTTTTCCAAATTTCTCCTTGATTTCCTTTATTGCCTGTTCTATGTACACAGTGAAAAGGAGGGACGACAAACTGCAGCCTTGCCTCACTCCTTTCTGGCTTGCTACTTCTTTTTCAAAGCCCTCGATTCTTATCACTGCAGACTGATTTTTATACAGACTGTAGATAATTCTTCGTTCTCGGTATCTGATCCCAATCATCTTCAGAATCTTAAATAGCTTGGTCCAATCAACATTACCGAATGCCATTTCTAGATCTACGAATGCCATGAACGTGGGCTTGTCCTTCTTGATTCGATCCTCTAAGATCAGATGTAAAGTCAGGATTGCTTTACGTGTTCCTACATTTCTTCTGAAGCCAAATTGATCTTCTCCCAACTCAGCTTCAACTTGTTTTTCCATTCTTCTGTAAATAATACGTGTTACAATTTTGCAGCCATGAAATATTAAACTAATGGTGCGGTAGTTTTCACACCTGTCTGCACCGGCTTTCTTGCGAATAGGTATAACAACATTCTGCCTAAAATCGGATGGGATTTCTCCTGTCTCATACATCTTACACACTAAATGGAATAACCTTGCCATGCTGGTTTCTCCTAAGGCAGTAATTCAGAGGGAATGTCATCAATTCCAGGTGCCTTATTCCTATTTAGGTCACTCACAGCTCTGTCAAACTCCAACCTCAAAATTGGGTCTCCCATTTCATCAGCATCAACAGCCTCTTCATGTTCCAGAACCAAATTATCTACCTCTTTACCTTGATACGTCTGTTGAATATGCTCCTGCCCTCTTTCTGCTTTGTCTTCTTTCCCTAGAAGTGGCTTTCCATCTGAGCTCTTAATATTCATACAACTAGATTTCCTTTATTCAAAGGTTTCCTTGATTTTCCTGTATGCAGCATCTACCTTTCCCAGGACCATACAACCTTCGACATGCTTGCACTTCTCCTTCAGCCATTCTTCCTTAGCTACCTTGCAGTTTCTATCCACTTGATTCTTTATTCGCCTGTATTCTTTTCTGTCCTCTTCATTTCTAGCATTTTTGTATTTTCGTCGTTCATCAATCAGGTCTAGCATCTCCTGAGTTATCCACTGATTCTCAGTTGATCTTTTCTTCCTTCCTAACATTTATTCAGGAGTCCTACTGACTTCATTTTTCATGACTATCCACTCTTCCTCTATTGTGTTTCCTTCAGCCTCTTCATTTAGCCCTTGTGCAACATGTTCCTTGAAACAATCCCTCACACTCTTTTCCTTCAACTTTTCTAGATCCCATCTTTTTGCACTCTTTCCTTTTTTCAATTTCTTCAACTTCAGATGGCATTTCATGACCAACAAGTTGTGGTCAGAGTCCACGTCTGCTCCTGGGAAAGTTTTGCAATCCAACACCTGGTTTCTGAATCTCTGCCTAATCACAATTAAGTCTATTTGATACCTTTTAGTGTCTCCAGGTCTCGTCCACGTATACAGCCGTCGTTTGTGGTGTTTGAATCAAGTATGGGCAAGGACTAAATCATGATCAGTGCAAAATTCAACCAGCCGACTTCCTCTTTCGTTCCTTTGTCCCAATCCAAATTCTTGTACTCTATTACCTTCTCTTCCTTGGCCTACCACTGCATTCCAGTCTCCCATCACAATTAGATTCTCGTCGCCTTTTGCATATTGTATTAAATCTTCTATCTCTTCATATATTCTTTCGATTTCCTCATCATCCGCTGAACTAGTAGGCATATAGACCTGCACTATTTTGGTGGGCATTGGTTTGGTGTCTATCTTGACGACAATAATTCCTTCACTATGCTGGCCGTAGTAGCTTACCCGCTGCTCTATTTTCTTATTCATTATTGAACCAACTCCTGCATTTCCCCTGTTTGGTTTTGTGTTGATAATTCGGTAGTCGCCTGACCAAAAATCTTGTTCTTCCTGCCAACGTACTTCACTTACACCAACTACATTTAACTTTAGTCTATCCATCTCCCTTTTCAGATTCTCTAACCTACCACAACGATTCAAACTTCTAACATTCCACGCTCCGACTCGCAGAATGTCAGTATCCATCTTCCTGATGATCGCCCCCTCTCGTGTAGTCCCATCCCGGAGATCCGAATGGGGGACTAGTTTACCTCCGGAATATTTTACCCGGGAGGAAGCCATCATCAGTACATAATTCATACAGGGAGAGCTGCATGTCCTCCGGAGGTAGTTACGGCTGTAGTTTCCCGTTGCTTTCAGCCGTGTAGCAGTATCAATTCAGCTAAGCCATGTTGAGTATTATTACAAGGCCATGTCAGTCAATCATCTAGACTGCCGTCCTTGCAACTACCGAAAGGCTGCTACCCCCTTTTTCGATGAACCATTCCTTAGTCTGGTCTCTCAACAGATACCCATCCGATATGGTTGCACCTGCGGCTCGGCTATCTGCTTCATTGGGACACGCAAGCCTCCCTACCGCGGCAAGGTCACATGGTTCGCAGGGGAAGACCTGTAGGGTACTTTAAGGTTAAACCTATGGACGTGAGCAACAATGGATCCTGACGTAACTAACCTGCTGCAGTAATACCCCTGTGAAAATAAGTTGATAGACATCCCATTCATCATTAGTGCATGCGAGACACCTACTATAAAGTACAGCGCTGTCGGGCCGCCTGGTAAAAATTGTACAGTATTTTTAGGATGGCGTCACATACTGCCTCTTCTACGGTTTTTTTACAATTTAAGGGGAATCCTATATAAAGCAATGTGTCCGGCTCCATGGCTAAACGCTTTGACGTTTGGTCTAGTGGGTACAAGGTCCGATATCCGGCCGGGTCGGAGATTTTAACGTTCATTGGTTAATACAATGGCTCGCAGGATGGCTGTATGTGCCATCTTCAAAATTAAAATTCATCAGAAGTAGGGTCCCATCCTCACAGACGCGCAGGTTGCCTGATCGGGGTCAACTTGAATGATCTGCACCAGGCATTTTCGGAGGCCACACGAAATCATTATCATGCAATGTGTACATGACATTGCTGTAAGATGTCTCCTAAGATACAATTGACGAGGGAAGTATTTGTGTTTGAACGCTCCGAACACCATGAAAATGTGTAGGAAAGTTGAAATACGGTCGCTAAAAATGGCTAAAGGTTTGTTTCCTGTGTAGAATTAATATTTAATGAAATGAGTAATGTCGGGTAGTTGGTTAGTAACATTTGATCGCAACGGTGATAATGGTATGTGCAATGATGTGGCTATTGCCAATTTTTTCACTGTTCTACTGCATTGTGAGTCGAGCACTTCTTTGAAAAGCTCGATCTTCATTTTGATACTGACTGGAGATCTACGGAGGGATCTCTCGTACATATCAACACTTGAGTGTGCACTAGGGAAGTAACCAGCTTTTTATGTGTTACACTTTGGTTGATAATATAATTACGTCCTCTAGGGCGTTTCCCTGCCATTTTCAATGTTGTCACCGAATGTCAATAATGAGAATGTTATTTTCTTTCCGTCCCACTAAATACTTATTTTTGGAGACGCCGAGGTGCCGGAATTTAGTCTCGGAGGAGTTTTTTTTACGTGCCAGTAAATCTACCGAAACGAGGCTGACGTATTGGAGCACCTTGAAATACCACCTGACTGAGCCAGGATCGAACCTGCCACGCTGGTGTCAGATGACAAGCGCTTCAACCGTCTGAGCCACTCAGTCCGGCAGCTGAACATCATGGTATACTGGTACTAACCGCGACCGTTATCGCCGCACTAAATACATTACCATGCTAAAAGCTTTTGATATAGCATCACTGTTGACAATGAGGCCAATATTTGCCCCAATTTGTCCACTTGAATTACAATTTTATCTTCATAATGATATTTCCTACTTTTAAAAACACATTCTTAATCGTCTACTAATGTCATTCGACGCCATCTCTCCACTGACAGCTCGAAACGTACCACAGAGTCGAGTATCTCGTCTCCTTATTCCCAAGTCTTCCCCCCTCAAATTTCTCAAAATGTTCATACCACTACTCCTTTGTCGGAAATCACCTAGAACAAATCGTGCTGCTTTCCTTTGGATCTCGTATCGAGCAGCCCTGGTATGAGTGTCATACACTGGAACCATACTATAATTGGTGTCTTACCAGAGACTTATAAGCCCTATCCTTTACATCTTTACTTCTTCTTCTTTATCTGTTTACACTCCAGGATCGGTTTTTCCCTCGGGCTCAGCGAAGGATTTCACCTCTACCGCTTCAAGGGCAGTGTCCTGGAGCTTCAGATTCTGGGTCTGGATACAACTGGGGAGGATGACCAGTACCTCGCCCAGGCGGCCTCACCTGCTATGCAGAACAGGGTCCTTGCGGAGGATGGGAAGATTGGAAGGGATAGACAAGGAAGAGGGAAGGATGCGGCCGTAGCCCTAAGTTAGGCACCATTCCGGCGTTTGCCAGGAAGAGAAGTGGTAAACCACGGAAAACCACTTCGAGGATGGTTAAGGTGGGAATGAACCCACCTCTACTCAGTTGACCTCCCGAGGCTGAGTGGACCCCGTTCCATCCCTCGTACCACTTTTCAAATTCATGGCAGACCCGAGAATCATACCCGGGCCTCGGGGGTGGCAGCTAATCACACTAACCACTACACCACAGAGGCGGTTTTACATCATTACTAAAACCCCTAAATACCCTCATAACCAAGTGAAGAGATCTGTAACCTTTCTTAGCAACCTTACTAATATGATTACCGTAATGAAGATCATACCATATGTTAACACCTACAGTGATCCCCACTAGGTACCTTTTTCACAAGTTGTTTTACGTCGCAGCGACGCAGATAGGTCTTATGGTAACGATAGGACAGGAAAGGGCTAGGAGTAGGAAGGAAGCAGCCCCAGCATTTGCCTGGTGTGAAAATGGGAAACCTCGGAAAACCATCTTCAGGGCTGTCGACAGTTGGGCTGGAACCCACTATCTCCCGAATACTGGATACAGGCCACACTTAAGCGACTGCAGCTATCGAGTTCGGTCCACTAGGTACTACCAACCTATTAACATAGTAATTAAAACTAAAACTGTGAGAGGACGTTTCCTCTTGTTGAAACTTACACCTTGACTTTTCATCCCATTTACCACCATACCATTTTCCGCTGTTCAACTCACGACATTCTTTACGTCCTCCTGCAGTCGCCCACAATCCTGCAACTCATTTACTACTCTGTAGAGTATAACATCATCCGCAAATATCCTTATCTGTGATTCCAGTTCTTTATTCATATAATTTATATATATAACGGGTGGTTTACAAGCCCCTTACTTTTTTGGACATAGGAAATCCAAATAACGCATATAACCTAGACGTCCTTATAATTTACTTTTATGAACACCAAATAGTATTCCTCTGTGGTGTAGTGGTTAGTGTGATTAGCTGCCACCCCCAGAGGCCCGGGTTGGTTTCCCGGCTCTGCCACGAAATTTGAAAAGTGGTACGAGGGCACTAACGGCGTCTTCCTTGTCTATCCCTTCCAATCTTCCATCCCCCCTACAAGGCCCCTGTTCAGCATAGCAGATAAGGACTTCTGGGCGAGGTACTGGTCGTATCGCCCGACCCAGAGTCTGAAACTCCAGGACACTGTCCTTGAGGCGGTAGAGGTTGGATCCCTCACTGAGTCCGAGGGAAAAACCGACCCTGGAGGATAAACAGGTGAAGAAGAAGACCAGATAACTTGAAATTCCTCGTTATGGTTGATAAGGATCTTCGCTACCTGTGTGTCATTACTGTAAATTGATCCATGGACCTAACTAAGGAAAAACTACTATACACCATTCCACGCCAATTACTCAGGACCATTCTGTAAACATGTGATTTATGGCGCTTTGAAATAAAACAGGTACCCGTATTACGATCGAATTAATAGGTTATGCCACGTGTTCTGTAGCGTGAAGAAGTTAAATGAACGCTGTAAAACATCACTTTCGATGTGGAACGTCTACACTTAGGTGTTCTGTAGCGTGAAGAAGTTAAATGAACGCTGTAAAACATCACTTTCGATGTGGAACGTCTACACTTAGGTAGTAATTCTTTAGCGAGCGTTTTGCATGCTGATTTTGTGGCTAGTCGGTTAAGGGCCGCTGACACAAGGTATCTGAATACCGGTAATAGAGTGGTTCGATTCCAACCTTACCGACGGTTTTAAAAGTTCTCGGAATCACCACTAGATGTCAGTGCTAGAGCAACGAGGTTCCCGCGCAATAATCACACATCCTTTGTGAGTGAACACGTGGCGCGTCAGTGCTCTAGCTGCAGGACTGTGGTAGTGACGACTCATTGTTGTTGTTCCCGCGTAGTGATTTGTGACAATGGAAAAAACTGAGATTCGAGCAGTGATTATATACTTTGTAAAGAAAGGTATGAAAGCAAAGGAAATTCATGCCGACTTTCAGAACACACTAGGGGACTCTGCTCCTTCATTTTCAACTGTTGCCAAGTGGACCAGCGAGTTTAAATTTGGTCGGGAGAGCTTGGATGATGATCCGCGTAGTGGACGGCCAAAAAGTGTTACGACCCCAGAATTTATCGCAAAAGTGCATAAAATGGTCATGGAGGATCGTCGACTGAAAGTGCGGGAGATTGCTGAAGCTGTAGGGATGTCTTATGAACGGGTATATTATATTTTAACCGAAGAATTGGGTATGAAAAAATTATTCGCAAGATGGGTGCCGCGGCTCTTGACACTGGACAATAAACGCACCAGATTGGAAATGTCCGAACAAAGTCTGGCCCGTTTTCTGTGCAACCAACAAGATTTTTTGCGCCGGTTTGTGACTACAGATGAAACTTGGGTCCACTACTATACCTCTGAGACAAAACAGCAGTCAAAGCAGTGGAAACATGCTGATTTACCACCACCAAAGAAAGCAAAGGCAGTGCGTTCGGCCGGAAAGTTCATGGCCTCAGTTTTCTGGGATGCAAAAGGCATTCTGCTGATAGATTATATTCCTACTGGCCAAACAATTACGAAACAAAACTATGCAAACCTGCTAGACCAACTACAGGAAAAGATACGCGAAACAAGGCCTGGTTTGGCAAGTAAAAATGCCAACTTTCATCAGGACAACGCTCCGCCGCACACAAGTGGCAAAACTTCATGAACTGGGGTACGAAATGTTGCCACAGCCACCTTTTTCACCTGATTTGGCACCTTCAGACTTTCATCTATTCCCCAAGCTGAAAATTTTCCTCAGTGGACGGAGATTTTCTACAAGGGAAGAACTGACAGCCGAATTGGAGAGGTATTTTGCAGGCCTGGAGGAATCTCATTTTCGAGATGGGATCAAGGCATTGGAACATCGCTGGACCAAATGCATTAGTCTACAGGGAAACTATATTGAAAAATAAAAGCAGTTCCACCGAGGTAAGATAATTCTAGTACATTCCGAGAACTTTTCAAACCACCTACCTATGTCTTTGTTATTTTCACATCACAGCACGTATTCATTGGCTCACGATGTATTCCACTGACGAGTATGTTTTTATTTTACTATTTGCTTAACGTCGCACCGACACAGATGTCTTATGGCGACGATGGGAGAGGAAAGGCCTAGGAATGGAAAGGAAACGGCCGTGGCCATAATTAAGGTACATCCCCAGCATTTGCTCGTGTGAAAATGGAAAACCACGGAAAATATATTCAGGGCTGCCGACAGTGGGGTTCAAACACACTCTCTCCCGGATGCGAGTTCACAGCTACGCGCCCCTAGCCGAACGACCAACTCGCCCGCTGACGGGTACGTTTATATGTTTCTCATTTATGGGGAAACAAGGCAGAACGCAGTCCATTCACGTCTCTATCACGATCGTTTTCCTGAGAGAAGACTACCGACTACCAATACTTTCCGAAATCCTGTACGAAGATTGCGGTCAACTGGGACGCTTGGAGGAGTAATATCCGTTAGAGATGCTCCTATAACGTCTGGTCCAAATGAAGAGGCTATTTTGGACTTTGTCCATAATAACCCTAATATTAGTACTCGGTCACTTGCACAAGAGAATAACATCAGCCGGTCATCAGCCGAGCGTATGCTACATAACAATAAATTTCACCCATACCATCTACAGTTACACCAGCAGATCCACGGACGTGATTTCGATGCTAGAGGAACATTTTGTCAATTGGCATTACGCAGTGAGACCAAAATTGCAGCCTTTTGTCAAGAGTCCTGTTTTCAGGCGGATCACGATTTCACAACAATGGCGCTGTGAATCGGCACAATATGCACTATTGGAGCGCGGAGAATTCCCATTAGGTAAGACAGGGCCTATTTCAAATGCAGTGGGGAGTAACTGTCTGGTGTGGGACCTTGAGTGACTATCTCATCGGACCATATTTCTTTAGCAGACATCTAACGGGAGCACGCTACCTTCATTTTCTTCAAAATGAACTCACACTGTTGCTCGATAACGTGCCGCTGCTCAAGCGATTACGAATGTGGTTTCAACAGGACGGGGCTCCACCTCATGGATCAGTAATCGTCCGAAACCATCTTCATGCTTCATATCCAAATAAGTGGTTATGAATGGGCGAACCCGTTAATGGCCTGCCATATAACCCGATTTAACGCCACTTGACTTCTTCCTGTGGGATCACCTAAAGCAAGTGCTGTATGCACAGGAACCTGAAGATCCTGGTCAACTTCGGCAACTGATCACCGAGGCATGCCAAGCTGTTACACCTGACATGTTACAACGTGCAAGAATGTGTTTAAAACGTCTCGCTGAAATCTGCATGAACCAAGGCGGTCAACATTTCGAACACTTGCTACAATTTTTTTTTTTTTTTTGATAGGGGCTTTACGTCGCGCCGACACAGATAGGTCTTACGGCGACGATACTTGCTACATTGAATATGCAGGTTACCCTACTTCCTACCTACAGACCATCATATCGTATTCCAACCTGGCTACGTAACATCGGATAAAAATGGTCCTTTTCGGTACCAAATGCAAGTTCACTCTTTGGAACAGGATATGTGGCCATATTACAGTCACTGTAAACGGCGTTAATCGAAAGAAAAAGTGTACCAGCCTGTGAATCGAGCCTACTGCCACACAGCATGGCTGATGCAATTGCATTGTTGCGTGATTTTGCCACCTTAGCTACCGCGAGCCGTCGTGCGTAGCTAGCACGTTGTAGTCCTTAGAGACACTTCCTATCCAAACGTAAGATATTGTTATTCGCAGCTCTGATCGTTTTACACATGCATAATAGTTTAAACAATCAAAATAACCCTGCTATTGTTGATTTCTACCATATTCGTGAGCATTATATGAACGGTATCGTTGTACTAAGGCCATAAAGGAACAGATACTAATGTCTTTCGGATGACTGTGATATACGCGTTAGTTGGGTTACCTACATTCGGAAAAAATAAGGGCTGGTGAACCACCCTATATACACTGATTGACAGAGCAAATGCAACACCAAGAAGGAGTGGTCAGAACTGTATGCCAATTGCAGGGTAGACTGACGTCACTGAGGTATGCTCATGATGTGAAATGCGCCGCTGTGCTGCGCACGTAGCGAACGATAAATGGGACACGGCGTTGGCGAATGGCCCACTTCGTACCGTGATTTCTCAGCCGACAGTCATTGTAGAACGTGTTGTCGTGTGCCACAGGACACGTGTATAGCTAAGAATGCCAGGCCGCCGTCAACGGAGGCATTTCCAGCAGACAGACGACTTTACGAGGGGTATGGTGATCGGGCTGAGAAGGGAAGGTTGGTCGCTTCGTCAAATCGCAGCCGATACCCATAGGGATGTGTCCACGGTGCAGCGCCTGTGGCGAAGATGGTTGGCGCAGGGACATGTGGCACGTGCGAGGGGTCCAGGCGCAGCCCGAGTGACGTCAGCACGCGAGGATCGGCGCATCCGCCGCCAAGCGGTGGCAGCCCCGCACGCCACGTCAACCGCCATTCTTCAGCATGTGCAAGACACCCTGGCTGTTCCAATATCGACCAGAACAATTTCCCGTCGATTGGTTGAAGGAGGCCTGCACTCCCGGCGTCCGCTCAGAAGACTAACATTGACTCCACAGCATAGACGTGCACGCCTGGCATGGTGCCGGGCTAGAGCGACTTGGATGAGGGAATGGCGGAACGTCGTGTTCTCCGATGAGTCACGCTTCTGTTCTGTCAGTGATAGTCACAGCAGACGAGTGTGGCGTCGGCGTGGAGAAAGGTCAAATCCGGCGGTAACTGTGGAGCGCCCTACCGCTAGACAACGCGGCATCATGGTTTGGGGCGCTATTGCGTATGATTCCACGTCACCTCTAGTGCGTATTCAAGGCACGTTAAATGCCCACCGCTACGTGCAGCATGTGCTGCGGCCGGAGGCACTCCCCTACCTTCAGGGGCTGCCCAATGCTCTGTTTCAGCAGGATAATGCCCGCCCACACACTCCTCGCATCTCCCAACAGGCTCTACGAGGAGTACAGATGCTTCCGTGGCCAGCGTACTCTCCGGATCTCTCACCAATCGAACACGTGTGGGATCTCATTGGACGCCGTTTGCAAACTCTGCCCCAGCCTCGTACGGACGACCAACTGTGGCAAATGGTTGTCAGAGAATGGAGAACCATCCCTCAGGACACCATCCGCACTCTTATTGACTCTGTACCTTGACGTGTTTCTGCGTGCATCGCCGCTCGCGGTGGTCCTACATCCTACTGAGTCGATGCCGTGCGCATTGTGTAACCTGCATATCGGTTTGAAATAAACATCAATTATTCGTCCGTGCCGTCTCTGTTTTTTCCCCAACTTTCATCCCTTTCGAACCACTCCTTCTTGGTGTTGCATTTGCTCTGTCAGTCAGTGTATATAAGAAAACATAAAGGTCCAATAATACTGCCTTGTGGGACCCCCTCTTCATCATTATAAGATCAAATAACACTTCACCTACTATAAGTCTCTGAGTTCTACTTTCTAGAAATTCAGCCACCCATTCACCCACTCTTTTCTTTCTTTCCTTCTTAATTTGTTTACCCTCCAGGGTTGGTTTTCCCTGCGGACTCAGCGAGGGAACCCACCTCTACCGTCTCAAAGGCAGTGTCCTGGAGCTTGAGAGACTTTAGATAGGGGGATACAACCTGGAAGGAGGACCAGTAAATCGCCCGGGCGTCTTCATCTGCTACCTGAACAGGGGCCTTGTAGGTATGGGAAGATTGGAAGGGATAGAAAAGAAGAGGGAAGGCAGCTGCCTTGGCCTTAAGTTAGGTACCATCCCGGCATTTGCCTGGAGGAGAAGTGGTAAACCACGGAAAACCACTTCGAGGATGGCTGAGGTGGGAATCGTACCCACCTCTACTCAGTTGGCCTCCCGAGTCTGAGTGGGCCCTGCTCCAGCCCTCGTATCACTTTTCAAATTTCGTGGCAGAGCCGAGAATCGAACCTGGTCCTCCGGGGGTGGCAGCTAATCACGCTAACCACTACGCGGCAGAGGCGTACCAATCAACCACACTTTTTCTAGTCCAGTAACCCTCATTTTCGTCAGTAATCTCCTATGATCTACTCTATTAAAGTATCAGCCTTGAACAGTGGACCTTCTAACAAGTCCACGCATCATTACTCCGTTACATCAGCTCTTCAGCAGTAGTTTGCAGTGCGAAGTCTGTTAGTCGATTTCGGTGTTCTATGTGCGTTTCATTCCACCACGATTTATTAAGGTGTGGAGAACGTGAGATAATGCTAAATTATATTTAGTTACTTTAGCGACGTTGACAACCTTGCTGATAATAATGATAGTGCTGAAAACTATGTAGGTGTAGGGGTGCAAAGATATTGTGATACGAAAGACGATGTAATTGAAGGAAGTTCTGGAAGCAGCAAATAGTTATACGGACGTTAAGCATGCACTTTATGGGAAGGCTCAGTCACCGCCTGTGTCACTAATTCTGATTTAACTGCAGGAAGTATATGAATTTCTCTACAAAGTTAGCATTTTGCGGCAATTATTAGAGAAATATTGGTTTCACTTCCACACATTTAATAAGAGACATGTTATTATGGATTTTGCCCAAATAATAGCGTGGAGATTGTAACCGACTAAATTATTTGAGATATTATAAGTACCAAACCGTTTTTAGATGAAACTTGGGAAGGTACCCACGGCATAGTCGAACAAGGTTGTGATGATGGCAGTTGTTCGTGTTACTTTCAAGTATCTGTGTGCCGGGTCAAGCGTATTTTGACTCTCCACGCAGGCAGCACCGAAACCTGGATCTTAAACTGCTTGTTTGTATCAGAGGTGCTCAGCTGGACGCCCGTTGAGGCTAGCCCAGCGCGGCTGGGCTGGCCTGTCGTAAATACGGGCAGCTTACGTAGCAAGCATACGTCACAGTGAAGCGAGAGAGCGAACACACTTTGCAGGGAAGGGAGCAGTGATTTTGATTGTGACTAGGAAGCTCTGCTCTACTACTCAGCGAAATGTTGAATGGCGTACAATATTTAAAATGAAAAGCTATAATCGCAAAAAAAACTGTCCTTTTCAAGATATTCCTGTTTGATTTACACTGTGCTCGATATAAAGAGTCAGTTTTATTCTCTGATATTTATTCGTTCAATGAAAACTGACAGTTTGTAATTTTTGTGTTTCAACGTACAAAGGCACAGACACAGACAGGGTCAAAAACGTACAAGCTACGATCTACAATTCCTTGGATGGAAATGGCAGTATTTCCATTTGCAACAAAAGTGAAATTCCTGTTATCATCAAGCAAAATGTAATATAATTACATAATTCAACAAATTTACTTGTTGATTTTACACAGTGTTGTAGTGTTGTGTGATTTTCCATGTTCACTGAATTTCTGAAAATAATATTTAAAACATCAGGCTCTGATGATAATAGCTAGCCTCTAAATGGCGAAGGAGTTCATGAGTTAGTACATAGGTATTTACTACTCAAGATGAAAGTAAAACAATAATTTAAAAGCATTTACTAAATAGATATACAGTATACCTTTAAATAAATAACCTAACGGATTTTATTCCCGGTAAGCACGATTCTTTTGTTGGTGATTTTATCAGATAATTTAAACCCAGACAACCACAAGCCATAGCTTATCCACCTTAACTCCGTATTATAATAGAAATGTTTCCAAAGCACCTCTTAAAATATAATAGTGAAAAATGTCATTCCTTACGTAGATTATAAAAAATATTTGAGGTTGTATGCCTAACTCATTATTGTATCCGGTCAAAATACACAAATTACAATGAACATAAATAACTTATTTCTTATAATGTAAATTGCAAAATGTCGTGGATTTCTGCCCTCTTTCTCTTATTATTTTCTGCCTCCATTTCGAACTCGAGTACCGCCGCAGTGATCAAGAGGGACTGGGAGAACTTCGCCCAACCTTCATGGCCTGTAACGTAGCCACGTCACTGGCTGAATAGCATACGCTCATCGCCTGCCTGCCCGCACGCTTGTAGTGCTGAACGCCCGCGGGACGGAATGCCCAGCGTGAGCACCTCTAGTTTATATCCTCCACGTTAGTTTGTTACACCCCAGTAATCCAAGTAAAGTCACAACACCGCTTAGCAGCGTGGCCAATTTGCATCGTCTACTAACAAATCTTTGTTATGCCGCCTGCGACGATTGTAGCCTACTAGAAGTACAGATGGGAAATTCTACGCGGGAAACGAAACTTACAGCCGTTTTCAATGACCATATTTGAGCTTTCCTACCAATTATCATGCAATTCAGAGCGTTCAACCACAAATACATCCCTCATAAGGGACGTTCAATTTTAAGATTGCATTCGGGAGATGGTGGTTTCGAACCTCACCGTCGGGAGCCCGCAAGGCGGTTTTCCGTTGTTTCCTACATTCATACCACTAAAAAGCTGGGGCTGTACTTTAAGGCTACGGTCACTTCCTTCGCGATCCTAGCCCTTTCCTCCCCCATCATCTCCATAAGACCTATCTGTGTGGGTGCGACGTAAAGCAACATGTAAGAAAAGAAAGCAAATTTAAAAAAAGAATACATTACATTTCTAGCAGTTCAAAAAATATAGTCGCAACTGATTTACCTGGTATCTGCACTTAACATCAAAGATAGCAACTGTCTGAACTGAGAAATTAAAATTGCAATAAAGTCAGAATAAAATATAATGGGACTGCTGTTCTTTCTCCCGTCTCTAGAAAAATACTAATCCTCTGCGGTACATTTCTGCTTTAAGAAATGAACATACTTACAATATAGGTTGACCCGAGATGTTGAACAATTACACTAGGAGATAATACTATCGATCAATCATATCAATCATATTCATATGCTTAATTGGACTATTTTAAAGCATTTATGAGGTACAAGAGGGAAACTAACTTTTACTAACACTTTGTTCCAGTTTTCCAGTATGTTTAAAAAAATGCCATCGTTGAGATAAATCCATTTTGCATGTTTCATTCCTTTACCACAATTATTTATATGAAAACAAGTTTGCATTAAATTTAGCGTGAAAAGACAGTTTTGAATTTTTATATAATAAAATAAATTGAATGAAACAGAACCACCTATATTCAATATTACCGACTGCGCGGCTGAATGTGCAAAATGTCTTATAGCCAGTTTGATACTCTAGTCTATCCTAGAATCTACACGTGTGTTTCTTCATATCTAGAACTTGGCATACGTGTCCAGGAACATAAAATAAGGCATTATTTCATAAATGTATGGGATTAATGTGAAGAACTCCGAAACAAAATACAATCGGGATAACCAGAGGAAGCGTTGAGATTTAATTCATGGACCACCGTACGGTGTAAATTTTGCAGTCTCACCTTGGAGCATGACTTAATTTCTGGTGTGTGATGGTGGGTACAACTGTAAGAAGAACATTATTTCCAAAGCAACACCATGTAAAAATACAGTGCATATCACATTTACTGTATATGGAAAAGAATTGTCCAGACTTTTAAAGAATTTCTTTGTATGCTGAATGGTTTAGATCGGAGTAGATAACCTAACCTCATGGGCGGACAAAGGAAATATCTTTCTTACTGTATGGAACAGTGGAGGCGAATACGCCTAGCACTGACAAACAATCGAGAATAGTGGGAATATTTGTATTAATGTGCAGATGGTCCCACTCTAAAATAACTGTACAGAAAATAATAATCAATTGTTATTGTGATAAAAAAATATTGTTTTGTTTGAATACGTGTTATTCTCTCAAAGCGATAAATTTCCATTTCCATATTCATATTAGAGGTAACGGTGAACATCCGTGCGTGTGTTTCTCCCGTTTACTACTATGAAGTTCGAGTTCCGTTTGAAATTCCCACTAAGTAATTGTTTCCACCTGTGTAATGTGAACGTATAGCTGGAATTTACTGATGTTTTATGTATCTGGGCACGTATGAGGTATTTTGGAGAGACTGTTGAATGCAGTTTAAGTGATTAAAACATTCGGATGTCCACCTCTGTGGTGTAGTGGTTAGTGTGATTAGCTGCCACCCCCGGAAGACCGGGTTCAATTCCCGGCTCTGCCATGAATTTTGAAAAGTGGTACGAGGGCTGGAACGGAGTCCACTCAGTCTCAGAAGGTCAACTGAGTAGAGGTGGGTTCGATTCCTACCTCAGCCATCCTCGAAGTGGTTTTGCGTGGTATCCCACTTCTCCTCCAGGCAAATGCCGGGATGGTACCTAACTTAAGGCCACGGCCGCTTCCTTCCCTCTTCCTTGCCTATCCTCTCCAATCTTCCCATTCCCCACCAAAGCACCTCTTCAACATAGCAGGTGAGGCCGCCTGGGCGAGGTACTGGTCATTCTTCCCAGTTGTATTTCCCGACCCAATGTCTCACGCTCCAGGACATTGCCCTTGAGGTGGTAGCGGTGGGATCCCTCGCTGAGTCCTAGGGAAAAACAACCTTGGAGGGTAAGCAGATTAAGAAAGAAAGAAAGAAAGAAAACATTCTGATTATTACTAACTGAATTTTCCCTCTCCCGTTTTTTGATCCTGGAAGTTAAATGAAGTCCAGGGCTAGTTGACCTACCGTATTCTGGAACTCGTGAACCAGCATTGTAGAAAGAGTCCCGGTTACTGGTTAGAATGAATTTTGATAGGCCTAGTCTCCTTAATTTTATTGGCCAAAGTATTAGAAATTATGTCCAGTCGAATACATGCCTCGTTATACTTCCATTTAAAATGTTGTTCTCGCAGACCTACAGAAGTTTGCCAATTAATCCGACAAAGCTACAGAGAATGCACCCTTGTGTTAAAGGGATACAACTACAGAAAATCGGTTTTGCAGCTACAGAAAAATTGTACTTTAATATAATATGTGATCTCCTTTATTTTTAGAACAGCACTGACATGTCTTGGCAAACATTTCACCAATTTTGCGTTTACTTATTTCTATTTATTTATTTCTTCATCGTGAAACCATACGTAACTTAGCATTTTCAATTTTGTCATCCTACTACTTTCGTCATTCTCTTCTTACAAACCCGCAAAAATTTTTTTAATACAATTCCTTTTACGTCGATATAGATAGGTCTTATGGCAACGATGGGATAGGAAAGTGCTAGAGTGAAAAGAAAGCGACAAAGGCCTCAAGAAAGGTATAACCCCTGCCTGGTATGAAAATAGTCATAGATATTCGATATGGTTGATATCGATGAGTTGCCTAGCCAGGGGATCAGGTGGATGTTATGTCATTAAAAAATGTGTTCACCTTTCTGAATGTGTGTGACATGGTACACGATCGTTTCAGAACGTGTGATCACCTTCTGTGGACAGTTTTTATACTGATGCACGCCTCTTCCTCGGAGAATTTTCACGAAAAGGTCGCTGTTCACAATTCCCATAACAGAGAATGAATTCCTGGAACTCACTATTTGTGAATATTTTGATGTTTATTGAATTCTTGCTGGTAATATTTTCTCTTACTGTTCTTTGCGCACAAATGGAACGTGGCGAGCACCAACTTCGAAATAGTTTCATCAGAAAATACAAATTTTTATAGTGTTTCACCGACCAGATTTTATGGAGTTTATCACATATCAACCGCCTATTTTGCGCATTACGTCCGTCAGAAGTTGTTTCTTTGCTTGTCTGCACTCTCTTCTTCCAGCCTCCAAGAGTCTGTGGTGAACAGTTGTAACATGAAGTTTTGCTCACTTGAATTAACATTTTGGCTTAGGTCAACAGTAGGAATTCTTCGAATTATTATACTCTTCCTAATAAGTAAACAGTTTTATTTTGGTTAGTCTTGAGCTTGTGACCACAGTTTACTTTCTTCAGCGATAAAAGGGTTCTAGTTTCTCATGATAGCTTCAGTTTTGAATTTATTTTAGTCACACCAACACCAAATTAGGAAACAATTTGTCTTTGTGTCGTAGAGCTACGCTCTGCTATTGTCAAAATGGTTTAATGTTTTACACAGAGTGGTATCCGTTACCAAAATCCAGTACAATAACACAACAAACAATACTGAAAATGTAAACCGCCTCACTCTGAGACATTCAGATAATGAACGTGTTGTGAACAATATACAACAATACTAGTAATAATAATGCTGCCAATTCCGTGCAATTCACTTGAAAGTGAGGGCAATATTTATCATGTACACACAGTTCTGCCATCATTAGTTATAAAATGCTTTAGAAAATCCTATGTACAGAGAAATTTGTACGCTACTGTATAACTTGTGAAATTACCCAAAATAGACACACATAATAAAATATGCTTTAAACCGATCAGAACATTAAAACCGAAAGTATACATGAGGCTCGTGAATGCAACATTATCACGGTATCTATTGAACACCAGCAGTAAAGTGTTCATGAACATAGCGATGGTTTCTCAGTTTTATTAGGGCAAGCCAACATCAGCACATTCATAACTCATTCCATACCAGTGACGCAGGTTTGAAATATTTTTGACTAACCACCCACTGCCCCATCAAACCATTCTTGGTCGAATTTTTTCTTATTTGCACGCCGATTATTCTGTGCAAATCTCGTGGATTGCAAGGAAAGGTTTTTGACAATGCCTGAGAGATGAAAGTGTGAATTGCCATCGATGCAGATAAACCCTTCTCTGAAATTCAAGCGTTAGTTTCTACAGAGGGGTGGAAGGTATATTGGAACTGAGAAATCTTAAATAAAGGAGCGGTACAGACATACCCTATTGCGCTACTGCTCGGCCTACCATGCTCAGCCCGAAGGCCTGCACATTGCAAGGTGACGCATAGTGATTGCGACGAATACTCTCGGCCGTTTTCCGTGGATTTGTAGGCCGGGAACGCTACCTCACTCTCAGCTGTTCTTATATAGGATGAGTGGGCCTCGAACCAGCCCTCAAGTCTAAGTAAAAATCCTTGACCTGGGTGGGAATCAAACCTGGATCCTCCGGGTAAGAGGTAGGCTTACTAGTCCTAGATCGTGCGGTTTCGTAAATCAGTAGGACAGGTGAATGCCGTGCTACCACAACACATCACTGATATTCCACCTCACTGGCCTATCTGAGGCGTGTAGTATTTACCGAAACGCATTGCCCAGGATTGTTAGAAAGGAGACATATGTGACATAAATCGATTCTGGACAGTCTTGATGTTCTGCATATCTGTAGCGGTCCTCATCGTCTGTGGGTATAAATGTTTTCGAGAGAGAAGAATGTCGCCATGCGTAATATTCCTTACAGTTTGGATAAACACAGCGACCAGTGACAACCAGCTTGATAGCACTGGCCTCGAGGTTTCTCTAAGCTGAATGTCTCAGATAGCGGTTCTTGAATGATTCGCGTAAGACAAGTCCTCAATACTATTGTAAGGATTTCACGTCCTAACATAGTTTTGACTCTCACAATTTATATGAATACTTACTCCCCTCCCTGATAGTCCATCCTGGTGCGAAGTGACGATGCAGAAACCATCAAACTTCGAAGGGGACCCCTTCTCCATTGTCTTAAAATTCCACAGCATTGATTTCAGGAAGAATAGTGAACCTTTGAACTTACCGTTCCATCGTTGGTCGTCTGCACAGGCTGCTTCGGTAGAGCAATGTCGTACTCTCGAATCTTTGGGTCGTCCCGAGTTTTTTTGCCACTTCATCGACCAATTGATAGGGTTCAGAGGAGAGCATAAATACCTCAAATGAGGCGCAAAAATATGTTTACTAAAATATTTATTAAATGTAAATCACGATAATTTATTTATTAAATAGACATGACAAGTCAGTTAAATCGTTCACAACATGTTATAACGCAGTCACAATGCATAACGTGAGTGGTAAAGTTATATCAAAATTGTTTATTATTGTCCTCCAAAGAATGAAACGCAATGCAAAATTCGTGGACAGCGAAAAGAAAAAATATATAAAAACTGAAAATCGGGCAACATCGATCTAAACGATAACTGAGAGTTAATCAATAAGATCCGTGGAAAACATAACCTTAAAAAAGTAGAATTCCGGATTTATATTTAATTAAGGTTATCCACCACTCGACTTTCCTATCGGATATTGGAAAATCCCCCGAATGGATCCTTAATCGAACGAAATCGACTATCAGTTGCTTTGGACAGGTTGAAAAATATTACTTGAAAGCATCGTGTTCATTACAAGTTAACAGCAATTGTCACAATCGAAAATAAAATTCCACCATGTATTGTCATCTCGTGACACCCTTAAGTTAGAGAAGAACCCCGATGCTAAAACATGCGTCACCCCAACGTTGTATCTACTGTTGTGCAATCATTCCATTTGATGACCACTGGACTTTCCCTGAGACTCGCCCCAGAGATTCCACCTATTTTTCCAGTCACGATGGTTTTGTTCGCTGATTTTCCTGTTTATTTAACGGGCAATTAATTTATTAATTTCGTGCACGATGGCTCCCGCGCATATTGACCGTATGTCCTTGACACGTGTGTTCCACTCGGTTAGAATAGATGCTACCTAGTCTCCGAGCCCAATTAAATACATTCCCACCCTGTGAAATTTAGCTTCAACAACAAATATTTCCCAAAATTCTTAATTACTTATTTCTTTGTTAATAGCAGTGCCGAAATCTCTCACAATGAGGGTTATTAGCCAGAATTTCGTTATTAATTAGCCGAGGTCTTCCGAAATGTTCCGATATCGTTCGATGTTTAGGGGTTTGCCTTCCGCTATGAATTGGCACGCCACGGAACAGGAGTTGAGCTTGCAATAAAAATATGGAAGCACTCCATCTTGTAGTTGTAGTTGACATCTCAGCAATTTAGAATTATGGGTTCAATATATTCCCTCCGTGATGGTGTGACTTCGTCATTTATTTTAGATTCAAGATGTCGAACTGCGTGCAGATTTGAGGGAATACTCTATAGGCATAATATACAGTACTTGGAGTAGGCAGACGTTGCAGACTGCTGATAGTGCCCACACATTGCTGCACGCGTGCAAATGCACAGGTGGAAATATCGCTGCAGCTGTCGCGGCCGTACTAAGTCAGTCCTGACTGGAACGATGTTGCGTTAACGCGTCCAGACTTGACGTTGATGTCATTCAGAATGACTATGACTAGTTTTTCTTTTCTAGAAAGAGAGAACAATGATCCAGCTCATTGCCTGAATGGTCAGTGTTCAGACCTTCCGTTCAGAGGGCCCTGGGTGCGATTCCTGCCAGGTCAAGATTTCCAATCGTGTCTGTTTAATTATTCTGACTGGGGGAATGTGATGTTTGACCCGACGTACTAATTTTTATATACCCAGAACCAGCCACACTACCAACACGCAATAGCGAATACATCCCTTCACGTAAGGTTGGTGTCAGGAAGGGCATCCAGTCTTAAAATAGTACTAAGTCCACACCGGTGACAAATTTCTTACCCGCGACAATACCAGGGTGAAGGAAAATGGATTGAAGAAAAATGAGACGACAATTCCAAATGTTTACTATGTGGCCGTGGCCGTGGAAGATTGGTTCCACGTTTGTTTATTTTCTTTATTTATTTGTACTTCCTACAGTGATAGGCTGCCTCAATCTGACCAAGTATACAATAACTATTGAATACTGAATATATGTTAAACCATGAAGAGTATTCTGGAGTTAATGCTTCTCGTATGCAGTACTATAGAGGTGACTTCTAACAATTTGGGCGGAGCCTTTAATGGCCAAGACGGCTAAATCACAATACAGATTCTTGAAAATGCCCACAATTGTGAAAAACTCAAGAATGTTGGTGTGGTTCCTCTTGCTCCGATGAAAAGTCCTACACCCTAATACAGGATATGTATAGTTCTTTGAAGTAGCTGATGGTTGGTTCGTAGATGGCTCGCTTCTCCGCGTCTACCTCTGCTTGCTGACTTGAGTCGACCTCACATCTAATGGTTAGGTCCAGAATATATGTAAAGTCGTTTCCTCGTTCAATTGCTATGTTGTCTGTACTCCTGTTTCTTCCGCCGTCAGTAACACATGCCACCTCTTCATGTACCTCGTAACCTTTCTGGGAGAATGCCGCTACAATTGTAGATATTATTCTGTTGTGCCTAACATTGCTAATCAAGTCCCTCCGTGGACATGAACCAAGAACAGGAGCTAAGGATTCAGGCTCACTGTTACGTTTGCAGTGGACTGTAGGCTATCCCGGCTACGTTTAAGGAGGTCCCGTACAGTAACCACGTTGTATTGCATTTTCAGCACGTGCTTCCTCTCTGATCCGGAGAGTCCATTTAGGGTGTCGATTCAACGGGTAGCGGGTGTGTATTCGTGATAGAGGATGGCTCCCTTACCGTGAGTTCTTAATGCATACTATTTGCTATACTCTTTCTTTCTGAGCATTTCTCTTAAATTCCTTGCGCTAAGTTCTTCGAGTTAGGTTGCGAGTTTCACAAATAGGAAAAGTCCTCTCAGTTTTAATTACTGCGTTGATGGGGTGAAAGTTCCTTTTGTGGATCATTGTAAGTACCTAGGTCTTAATATAATGAAAGACCTTCATTTGGGTAATCACATAAAAATGATTGTAAATAAAGCGTACAGATCTCTGCACGTAGTTTTGAGGGTATTTAGGGGTTGTAGTAGGGATGTAAAGAAGAGGGCATACAAGTCCCTGGTAAGGCCTGAACTACAGTATGGTTCCAGTGTATGGGACCCTCACCAGGACTACTTGATTCAAGAACCGGAAAAAATCCAAAGAAAAGCAGCTCGATTTGTTCTGGGTGATTTCCGACAAAAGAGTAGCGTTACAAAAATGTTGCAAAGTTTGGGCTAGGAACACTTGGGAGGAAGGAGACGAGCTGCTCGATTAAGTGGTATGTTCCGAGCTGTCAGTGGAGAGATGGCGTGGAATGACATCAGTAGACGAATAAGTTTGAGTGGTGTCTTCAAAAGTAGGGAAGATCACAATATGAAGATAAAGTTGGAATTCAAGAGGACAAATTGGGGCAAATATTCATTTATAGGAAGAGGAGTTAGAGATTGGAATAACTTACCAAAGGAGATGTTCAATAAATTTGCAATATCTTTGCAGTCATTTAAGAAAAGGCTAGGAAAACAACAGATAGGGAATCTGCCACCTGGGCGACTGCCCTAAATGCAGATCAGTCGTGACTGATTTGATTTGATTTGATTTGGGTGTTATCTGCATTTCTTATGTCAAGTCCCTGAACGCATAGTTCTTTCTTTTCTACCAGATTACGCAATGATTTTATGTACCCATTACCAGTCCTCTCTTGGAAATGACAGGTGTTAAGATGTTCAAGTGGTGCACCCCAATTCTGCCTTCCACAGCCTAAGCCCCGTCATTTTCCTTGCAGAGTACAGAGAGCTGTCTGCCGTGTCTGCAGGTAACTGAAGAATTCCTTTGCTTGTGCTTCTCACGATCTTGTCGACATGAATGTTTTTAGTTGTGATAATTGAAGAATTGAGGTGCGAGGAAGCATTCATACGACAATCTTCGATGATACTTACGTTTGCATGTTCGAAGTTATTTTCTCCCGTACATTAAGTTTATTATTATTTCGACTAGAAATAGCTAAATAAAATGACCCTTGCATATCAAAGCCATTCTTTCAAGTGAAGAAATCCACCATTGATTTCACGGAAGCCTGGATGAAGAAAATAATGTCCCAATAGAGAAAGAAAAGATCATACAAAAGATGTAGAATACGAACACACTGGCAGAGCGGAACTGCTGTCTGTACAGGCAGGAGGAGCGACAGATAGCTGGCAATATATGATTCGATAGCAAATATGATGACGAAGTGCGCAAGGCAAGGATTGCTGACCTGCACACCTGCGAGATTCATGCCAGCCCATGCAAATTACCTGTTCAACATTGCATACAACTGGCAGGAATTATATATATGACAGCTTCCCATACGTAGGTATATTATTTTATTGATTTTACATTTCACTAACTACTTCTACGGTTATCATGAGATGCCGAAGTGTCAGAATTTCGTACCATGGACTGCTATGGAACGAATTTTACGTGTTGGTAGATCTATCGACACGAAGCTGGCGTATTTGGTCACTTCCAAATATCACCGGTTGACCTAGGATCGAAACCTTGTGGATGGGTGCATTATATATGTATGATATTCAGAAACTAAGCTTTGTTTCCAAATGTTGCCGCTGGGGCTACATTTTTATGCACGTGTGTAGAGTTTCCCTAACTTCATGATACGTTGCTACTTGTTAGGACAGATCAGAAGTTGTTTGAGAAACTTTTGTAAAATACGAAACTATTCTTCCACTGCGTGCCCATATAGTCCTTCCTGATAATAAGTGATTATGCGGGAAGGTAATAAGTAGCCGTGGCACAAATTAAGAAACATTCCCGGCATTTGTATGTCACGGGTTTCGATGAGAAGCTCTGGTAGTGACATTACTCTTTCTTTTAATGTGGTATTCTCTTACACCTCACTGCTGAAACAAATGGCCCCACGCGTCTCAAAATAAAAGCATTTCCATTAAACTTAGATGTAGCCATTCTTCCAATAAGTGATTATAACATATTGTTTAATCATGCAAAATACTCAATGCTTTATATTATCAAGCAACTTGCCTACGTTGTTTCATATCATAGAATCCTCAGTTAGGATTTGTTAGGCATTCATTTACTCTTGAAGCAGACTTCACTGAAAATATGAAGATTGACAGGATCAGAAACGGTTTTGATATTGCAGGGAAATTGAAACAAATCAATAATGCATGCCGTCTTTAATATCTTTAATAAACAGTTAACAATATTAAACGTTCTAGTTTTATTTTCTTGCTAGTGGCTTTACGTCGCACCGACACAGATAAGTCTTACGGCGACGATGGGATGGGAAAGGCCTAGGAGTTGGAAGGAAGCGGCCGTGGCGTTAATTAAGGTACAGCCCCAGCATTTGCCTGGTGTGAAAATAGGAAACCACGGAAAACCATCTTCAGGCCTGCCGACAGTGGGATTCGAACCCACTATCTCCCGGATGCAAGCTCACAGCCGCGCGTCTCTAACCGCACGGCCAACTCGCCCGGTCTTTTATTTTCTAAGTATGTCAATGTAACTTAAATGCTCTTCAGTCTCTCGAACACACAAGTCAAATATAATTATTGTAGTACAACATAGCTGTACATTATTAAATAAAGGTTAAAAATACACACTATTAAAAAAGATTGACGTTTCGTTCTTAAAGGAACATAATCAGGTTCTGTCAAGCCACACTCAAATATTTATGTTTATCACTGTTTATTTAGGAACTTAAATTCTAGAACTTATCTTAATAATGTCCTGGTTTCTCTCCACTCCAGCACTGGAAAGAATGGCTTCCTTCTTAAGAAAGTGTGCCAAAGAGTCAAGCAAGTATCACTACTCTTCACTCATACCAATGTTAGAATATGCACAATGTCAAGAGCTTCCTTACAAACAATATTAACATCGACTTTCAAGAAATGTCTATGTACAAGCCACCCACCTCGAGGTAGCTAAAATAATCAGCAGCACAGTCAGTTGACATCGTAGACACTTTACTGATGAGAGAAGTAACCTACTTTGCACAGATCACACACTGATGATAACAAAATTCGAACTTCCTACTATTCGCTTATAATGTACGGAGGAAAAGGCAAAACAAACCACCAAGGAGGAAATTTGAAGTCCATTCCAAATTGGAGAGTGTTGCATTCTTTTCCATTCTATCGGTGAAATATCGCACTAGAAGGCAGGTTTTGAGCCAAGGTGGAATGATTAAAGGTTATGACTTGGAAGGTGGAGGCCATGGTCCAGATGAATGTACATCCCGATATTTGTTTGACGTGAAAATAGTAAACTGCTGAAAGTCATCTCCAGGGGCACCGATGGTAGAGCTCGAATGAATCATCTCCCGAATACAAGCATGTATTCCTGATAGTTGGTGTAATCACTTTACGGAAATTTATTATATTTCCCAAGATAGCTGGTCCGTAGCCTGGATTTAGAGGCCGTGCCATCGCAGGAGTCATCTTGTTGATGGCGCTTGTTACGAACTGGGGGATATTTTACAACAGCAAGTGAGAGAGCTTCTACTTCGTGAAGATAAAACCTGAAGACATAGAAGTATTCTCATTCCCCTTCAAGCCCACGCAGCTTTGAAAGAAAGATTTTCGGTAGTTGCTCACGACTGATCCCTGAAATTAAAATTGAAATATTCACTGGGGTATATTTTACAGTATCAGTACTTCTAGAACAAACTATACATCGAGCGAGTGGTCCTGTTTCCAGTCATTCGACCGGGTCACGAATGGAATGAATGAAGCCCGCATTTAGCAGCGAGGATAGGAAATGTGCCGGCTACCTGTCGCGCTCCTCTTGGGCAATGATTAATGACTGACAAATGAAATGAAATGATATTGGAGAATGTTGCCGGAATGAAAGATGACAGAGAAACCCGGAGTGCCCGGAGAAAAACCTGTCCCGCCTCCGCTTCACTAGCACAAATCTTACATGGAGAGACCAGGATTTGAACAACAGAACCCAGTGGTCAGAGGGCGGGCCGCTGCCGCCTGAGTCACGGAGAATCACAAATGTTAATAATGCCCAACTTTAAACCACAATAAAGGAAGCGAAATGTTCGATTACTCCACCATTGATAAGACGACAACATTCCAAACAAAATGACACCAAAAGTGGTCTGCAGGACCAAAGTCGAGTGCGCAGCGCTCAAAAGAATAACAGATTTAGCATTTGCTAGAATGACATTGCCTCCGACAACTCTTTTCTTTTCCGTGGAGAGACTTTCAGCACTTTTTGGTTGTTTACGGTTCTCCAATGTTATATTCTCATACGTACAATACATGTTTGAGGTTTGCTTTTTACACAATTAATTCGATAAACTTCAAAATATTGTACTAAAATATTGCTTTGTCTGTAATGAGGACTCGCATTAATTGACTTGTACTTTGATGAATAAATAATAGGAGAATAATAATATACACATATGCCCGTCCTTTAATATAACAGTTCTGTGAAATAAATATTAGACTAATGCCTAATGTGGGTTATTTATATCAGTGTGTGTTATGAAAGGAATATATCAACCAACACAAACGTACACATGGCCTCAGTAGAACAAAGGCCAACTGACAGACGTCTGTTCCCTGGAGATAGATATACCGAATGTCATCTGGCCAACGGGGAAATCTCACCACCTCTCATGTCAGTTTACGTGACAGACAGTAACAGTTCTCACAAACTTCCACTTTCACAAAGTCATAGCAGAGCCAGGAATCGAACAGAGTATCATCTGAACAGAAGACCTGAGGAAGATAGCCGTCGGTCATATCGGCTAAGGCATACACTGTTTTAAAGGATAACGGATGTGTGAATTTACAGTAATGGTATATTGTATATTTAACACCTCTTCCACTGGCAAGTTTATAGAAATATGTAGAAAAGAGTATGTTCTATTCTAGTTGGGTTTTCTGTAAGAAAGGATATATTTTATACTTAGCATTTTATTCTTATAGGAGATGTATTGCATTTTGACATCTTGATAGCTGAGGAAACAATAATTCACTATGCGACTTTTTATCCAGTTACATGTGGAATGTTCAAATCAATCACTCAGTCACTACTCATCTGCATTTAGGGCAGTCGCCCAAGTGGCAGATTCCCTATCAGTTGTTTTCCTAGCCTATTCTTAAATGATCGCCAAGAAAGTGGAAATATTGAACATTTCCCTTGGTAAGTTATTCCAATCCATAACTCCCCTTCCTATAAAAGAATATTTGCCCTAATTTGTCCTCTTGAATTCCAACTTTATTTTCATATTGTAATCTTTCCTACTTTTAAAGACACCACTCAAACTTATTCGTCTACTGATGTCCTCTCACGCCATCTCTCCACTGACAGCTCGGAACATACCACTTAATCGGGCAGCTCGTCTCCTTTCTCCCAAGTCTTCCCAGTTGGGGTCTTACGAGAGACTTATATGCCCTCTCCTTTACATCCTTACTACAACCGCTAAATACCCTCATAACCATGTGCAGAGATCTGTGCCCTTTATTATCAATCATATTTATGTGATCACCCCAATGGAGGACTTTTCTTATATTAACACCTAGGTACTTACAATGATCCCGAAAAGGAACCTTCACCCCATCAACACAGTAACTAAAGCTGAGAGAACTTTCCCTATTTGTGAAACTCGCAACCTGACTTTTAACCCCATTTATCATCATACCATTGCTCACCGTCCATCTCACAACACTACCGAGAACACACTGCAGCCGCTCACAATATTGTAACTTATTTATTACTCTGTACAAAATAACATCATCTGCAAGCAGCCTTATCTCTGATTCCACTTCTTTACACATATCATTGATATATATAAGAAAACATAAAGGTCCAATAATACTCTGCCTTGAGGAATTCCCCTCTTAATTATTACAGGGTCAGATAAAGCTTCGCCTACTCTAATTCTCTTAGTTCTATTTTCTAGAAATATAGCCACCCATTCAGTCACTCTTTTTTCTAGTCCAACAGCACTCATTTTTGCCAGTAGTCTTCCATGATCTACCCTAACAAATGCCTTAGATAGGTCAATCGCATTACAGTCCATTTGGCCTCCTCAATCCAGGATATCTGCTATATCTTGCTGAAATCCTACAAGCTGAGCTTCTGTGGAATAACCTTTCCTAAACCCAAACTGCCTTTTGTCAAACCAGTTATTAATTTAGCAAACATGTCTAATATAATCAGAAAGAATGCTTTCCCAAAGCTTACATGCAATGCATGTCAAACTGACTGGCTTGTAATTTTTAGCTTTATGTCTATCATCCTTTCGTTTATGCACGGGAGCTACTGTAGCATCTCTCCATTCATTTGGTATAGCTCCTTCAACCAAACAATAATCAAATAAGTATTTCAGGTATGGTACTATATCCCAACCCATTGCCTTTAGTATATCCCCAGAAATCTTATCAATTCCACCTGCTTTACTATTTTTCAACTTTTGTATCTCACTGTAAATGGCATTGTTATCATAGGTAAATTTCAATACTTCTTTTGGTTTAGTCTCTATCTGGACATTATCCTTGTAACCAACAATCTTTACATATTGCTGACTGAATACTTCTGCCTTTTGAAGATCCTCGCATACACACTCCCCTAGTTCATTAATGATTCCTGGAATGTCCTTCTTTGAACCTGTTTCTGCCTTAAAGTACCTATACATATCCTTCCATTTTTCACTAAAATTTGCATGACCACCAATTATGCTTGCCATAATGTAATTCTTAACTGACTTCTTTGCTAGATTCAATTTCCTAGTAAGTTCCTTCAATTTCTCCTTCTTCCATAACCATTTCTAACTCTTTTTCGTTCCAACCTGCACCTCCTTCTCAGACTCCTTATTTCTCTGTTATAATATAGTGGATCTTTACCATTCCTTACCACCTTTAAAGGTACAAACCTATTTTCACATTCCTGAACAGTTGCTTTAAACCCATCCCAGAGTCTGTTTACATTTTTATTTACCATCTTCCAGCGAACACAGTTACTTCCTAAAAACTCCCTCATGCCTGTTTTATCAGCCATATGGTACTGCCTAATATTCCTAATTTTAATACCTTCCTTTCTTTCACATTTATTTTTAACTACGACAAAAACAGCTTCGTGATCACCAATACCATCTATTATTTCGGTTTTTCTATAAAGCTCATCTGGTTTTATCAGGACCACATCCAAGGAATTCTTCCCTCTACTTGGTTCCATCACTTTCCGAATCAGGTGCCATTCCCATATTAACTTATTTGCCATTTGTTGGTCATGCTTCCTGTCGTTCGTATTACCTTCCCAATTGACATTTCGTAAATTGAGATCACCCGCTACAATCACGTTCCTTTCCTTATAGTTTCCCACATAGCTGATTATCTTATCAAATAATTCTGAATCTGCGTCAGCGCTACCCTTTCCTGGTCTGTACACTCCAAAGACATGAAGTTGCTTATTACCTTTAGAGATGAGCCTTACAACCAGAATTTCATGTTTTTCATCCTTAACTTTTTCGTAGCTTACAAATTCTTCTTTTACCAGAATGAATACTCCCCTCCTACCATTCCTATCCTATCTCTACCATACACACTCCAGTTTCGTGAGAATATGTCTGCATCCATTATATCATTTCGCAGCCATGATTCAACACCTATTACAATATCTGGTAAGTATATATCTATTAAATTACTTAATTCGATTCCTTTGTTTACAATGCTTCTACAATTGAGCACTAATATCTTTATGTCATCCCTACTTGACTTCCATTTCCCTGTTCCCTTAACACCGCTCCGTAGGCCACCCCGTATCCCTGAACGTACCTGCCTATAACCCTTCTAAACAAGTTTCCTAACTTATATGTACCACTGCGGTTTAAGTGAAGGCCATCTGAGCGCAGATCCCTGTCTCCTACCCACCCATTAGGATCTAGAAATCGCACTCCCAGTTTCCCACATACCCACTCCATAGTCTCATTTAAATCCCCAATTACCTTCCAGTCAGTATCCCTCTTACACAGTATTCCACTGATAACAATCTCCGCTTCCTTAAACTTCATCCGTGCTGCATTTACCAGATCCCACACATCCCCAACTATGTTGGTACTTATACCTGCTTGTCTTACGTTGTTAGTACCAACGTGAAACACTACCACCTTCTCCTTTCCCTCTTCCTTCTCTTCTACTTTCCTCAACATCTGCCTGTACGTGTAGTCTATACAAAAAGTAAAACATTAAATAGTAAATGCTAAATTTTGGAACAAAATTATTGGAACAAACTTCTGTGTGTGTGTTTTTTGTGTCTTAAACCAAGCTACCGTTGTTCTCTAGCCCTCATCGTTTAAGGAGCAACAAAGTCGCGATTTTCGACAATAAACATCTATTTAATAACTGATTTATCACTAAAAAAAGACAGATTTATTTGGCTGAATAGTCGGCGTAATGACTTTGGAATCTCAGACTGGTCGGTTTTTCAACTTTATCAGGATAATTCCTTCAGCTCAGGGGCTGGTTGTTTATGTTCGACTTCATATGCTGCACAACTTCTTTACATCACAATCGTACCAACCATCACAGAAACATGCATTTATATAAGGTTGGTTCAGGAAGGGCATTCGGGCGTAAAAGTGGGCTAATTCCTTTCAAAGTGCCGACCCTAGTTAATTGAGGAAATCCCAGGGAGATGAAGATCCAGCTTACCTTGAAGGCAATTCAGTATAGGAAAGGAATTGTTCAATAATCTAATCTTGATCACCAACTCTGATGTAACTCAGTAACTGATTTTTCTCACTTACATCAATTGACACATCGACTTGCAGGTGCAAACATATCGGACGGGTATCTGTCGTGAGATCAGACTAACGAATGGTTCATCGAAAGCCGCCTTTCGAAAGTTCAAAGGGTGGCAGTTCGGATGATTGACTTATATGGTCTCGTGCTAGATGCGACAGTGCCGCATGCAACCCGTGCCACTAGCGACCGCATAATCTGTAACCTTGTTGACCGGTGTTGACAACCCAGTTTTAATTTTAATAAGCTATGTCATCATCCCAGACAAAGTAATCTAAATCAAAACCAGAAAAGATGAGAAAATAGGCGAAAAATTTACAGCATTGCTTACCGGATAGGGAATGAAAAATTGTTCTTTGTTCTGTTCAAATTCTGTTCAAATAACAAACCGGTATAACCGAAATCCGTGCACAACATTTAATTGTATACAGTGAATTAGTCGTCGGGAAATATAGTCTGTATAAGACTTTACGGATAACAATCCAAACGATTCCATGAAAGTTTTGTAAATAATAATTAATGAGTACATTTCTCTGACAGAAGTTTAAATAAAACGTGAATGCATTACATCACACACAATAGTAATATCTAAACCAACTCAAGAACTTGTCGTTGAAAACTAAACCAGTGTAATTTTAAATGTATGCCTTCCGCTGAGAAAACATACATAATCCAATACCGAGCGAGTTGGTCGTGCGGTTAGGGGCGCACAGCTGTGAGCTTGCATCCGGGAGATAGTGGGTTCGAGCCCCTCTATCGGCAGGCTTGAAGATGTTTTTCCGTGGTTTCCCATTTTCTATCCCAGGCAAATGCTGGGGCTGTACCTTAATTAAGGCTACGGCGGCTTCCTTCCTACTCCTAGGCCTTTCCTATCTCGCCGTCGCCATAAGACCTGTCTGTGTCAGTGCGACGTAAAACAAGTTGTAAAAAAATTAATAGTGCAAGAAATATTTTAATATCAAAACCATAAAAATATGGGGGCAATGTACAATCAGGTAATTCTGAATACTAGAATATATTTTAACGAAGTTTATATTTGTTTTACAGTTACCTTATCTATAAATGCAGTAATGGGGGATCATCAGATTCAGATTGTGGTTTTTTGGGAAGCAGAAGTGACAGAACAACATCTTCTAAGTTTATTTTGAATTATTTACTGCATTATGCGCAATGTCACTTGAATCCTGGAAGCAGCTGTTTCCCCTACTTTACGTAACACTCCTGGAGAAAACTGGCAGCTTCTACATTTCGAAATATGGTGCGTTTACGATTTATCCTACAGCATGTCCATATGCGGATATGCGGCTGCATGTCTGTGAGAAAGTAACAAATAGGTTTTATTCAGTGCATTACGGCTACTGAGGAAGACGGCTGGGATCAAATCCCCTTCGGCCATCCTAGAAAATATTTTTTCTTGGTTTCCTTCTTTTATCTCCAGCCAAATACCAGGATGGTACATTTCTCATGGCCACGACCACTTCCTTACCATTCCTAGCTCTTACAATTACACCTACACCTGCAGACAACAACATCACACAGTAGTACATGTAGCTCAGTCTCGTGGGGTGTACCGGGAAAAGCAGCTTGCCAAAAAATTTGCAACTATACGATGGAGTGCAACCATATTTTTACTGTACGCTCATATCGCGTTCTGTGGCATGACAACTCACAGTGGGGAGTGGCCCACAAATTCGTAAAACAAGTTGTAAAAAAATTAATAGTGCAAGAAATATTTTAATATCAAAACCATAAAAATATGGGGGCAATGTACAATCAATAATAATGAAGTTCTGGATAATAACCCTTATTGCGAAATATTTCGGCACTGTCATTTAACAAAGAAATACGTAATCAAGAATTTTGGGAAATATTAATGAAGGCAAAGTCCGCATGGTGGAAATATATTTAATTAGATCTGGAGAGAAGTTGGCTTGAGGTAAACACGTGTCAAGGACATACAGTAAAAACACGTAGGAATTCTCTTGCGCGAAATGAATTAATTACGCCCGTTAAAGTAACGGAAAATCAGCAAACAACACCATCATGACTGGAAAATTAGGTGGAATCTCTGGAGTGAGTCTCGAAGAAATCGGTCCAGTAGTCTTCAATCGGAATGATTGCACCACAGTAAATAACGCCAAGCAGAGCGTCCCTAGAAAATGCTCAAATACCCCCTCCTCAACCAGGAGCGTCAGTCGTCATTCTATGTTCCGAGAGTGTGAACCTACGTTAGACAACATAAGAAGAAGACTTAAAGTGGGCGAAATAGACTTACAGAATCTCTAAAGCCAGTGGCTTGAGGGATGAATATTTTACCAAGTGGTAAATGGTGAACGAAGACTAAATTAGCTATTTGAAACATCGTAGTTACGACATTTATCACGGTCGGAGAAGAAAATTATAAGTTTAATAACTATAGGATTCCTGAACTTCTCATAGGGAGACAGCAGATTCATAGAGAGTTTTTGTGAATTACTGCGGACAATTTTACTTTTCTGTAATAGGTATGGGAGGACGATAGTCTGGCGGAGACAAGCTTTGTGTCTCACGGTCAATCACACCTGTGAACATCTGGTTAGAAAGGAGTTGGGAAGATTTCACAAACTGCATTAGTTGAGTTCTCGAGAAGAAGCGGGACGGTTTAACCGTTATATATGTATAGAGCAATTAATGGTAACGTGTGTTGCTTCAAACTAAGTGTAAAATCTGTGTATGTATAAGGTAAGATTTAAGTGAAGAATATATCCTTCAATTATGAAGGGCTAAATTGGAGATGGCTGGCACAAGATGAAGCCAAGACAATGCTATGCCAAACGACTACAATTACAGGTCTGTCTAATTTAAATATTATGTTTTGTAGTAAGAGATATATATGCTTATCGCTTTAAATTAATTCATTAATAAATGAGAACATCGCGTTGTATACGTGGAGTGTGTAATCAAGTATTCTGAGATATGAGGAAGTACCTTGTCGTTATTCTAGTGTAGAGGAGAATTGTCTATTATTTATGTCAGCGTGCGAGACTTTAAATGTGTTTAAATTTATTTCAAAAATGTAAAACTGATGTTAAATATTGCAATAAAAATCAATGAAACAATGTTCGGTCGGTAAATGTTACGATAATAATAATAATAATAATAATAATAATAATAATAATAATAATAATAATAATAATAATAATATTCACGTCAGCATAAAATGAGATGATAAATTATGCGTTCATCAGTTATAAACGAGATTTGCGGTTTATATCGAAATCCAGTGAAGTATGATAAAGTTGGCATTTTTGGGAAACTTAAATTTTGTGACATCATATATTTGTGATACAGAATATCACGGTATATTATTTGCTCCTGAGGTCAGGAAAATGTTCGAGAAGCAAATTGTGAGATCATTATAAATTTGTTTGATCATGGGATAGCCTATATTTAAAAAGTTTCAAACGAGAAGAAAATGGAAATGAAATATTTTGAGAATAGTTATGAAGATGTTAAAGGCAGAGTAAGCCTGTATTTATGAGTGATGTAGAATAAGCAGGATGCTGAGGATAGGAGGCCCTGCATTTCGACGGAGAGGAACTTTTGTGACATGGTGTATAGGTTGAGGGTATAGGTTGAGGTGTAATATTTCTGAGACAGGCTGTGTAAGAGGAACGATGTCTTGGAGCAATCCAGAACGGTTGATGAATTTAAAGATTGTCAAATCCAAGCGAGCGAGTAACGCCTATTTTAAGTACAAGTTGATGTTCTTCCATGAATACTATGTTATGTAAGACCGTAGGTGACGGCAATTAAGTCTAAGTGACGGTTCTGTTTGATACCAGTGAAGTGCATGTTTGTGATAGTCGACCTCACGAACGAAATACATTCTGACACACGGTCAAGATAATACTTGATTACTGTAAATTGAATTCTATTCTGTATCTTTACGAGACAAAGATCACTGACTAGAAACAATGCGGGTTTGAAAAATGAATTTTATTAGAATGATAATTTAGCTTGATTAGATTGATGGGAAGTTACTTTACTGGACAGTTCACGACGATACATGTTCGAAGGTTAACATGGAAGGTCAGATTGGAGCCTCACACTCCAGTTGTGCCAAGAATTTCGTGATAGTGGTGATTATTGTTTTCAGTGATATTACGTAACATCGAACGAGAGTTGAGTTTACTTTTATTTAGTGAAATTCACTGCATGTGTTGAGACTGTATTGAGTAATTGATTAAACTAATCGGACATGTTGTTTAACTTCGATTTCACGCTTTATTGTTGGAAATGGACACAGTCATATTTCCATGTTCGAGTTCATTTTTGTAGCGAATTTCACTTCATGTGTTAGACTTTCAACGAGGATCAGATTTAATTATCCGGACATTGCATTAACGTTTCGATTTCGCCTGACAGTTTCAGTGATGTGTACTATCTGCGCACTTTTTAGCGATAGATTTCTGTACGGGATGAGGAGTAAGGAGGGAGCTCTCGCGGGGCCGGTATTACTGCCAACTGAATGGAAATGAAATCTGAATTGAATCGATATGATTGATCGATATGTATATGCTACAACTTTATTCAGTTGAATTCTCAGACACATCACTCTCAGAATTGTCACTGCTCTCTGCCGTACTATTAATTATGATATCGTCCAGGGCTATTTCCATGACACCGTCGTGCCTCCAGTAGTCTTCTTCCAGTTCGTGCACCTTTCTGCAGTACCCTTTCTCCAGTCTTCGGCAGTTGAATGCCTCGATGGTCAGTCGTCGTAGGTTTCCTGCTGCCATATCTCCCGTTATATTGTGTCCTCTGAACTCGCGTTTTATTTTTGTCCATGCCAATTCCATGGCGTTCAGATCACAGTTGTATGGGGGAAGACGAAGGGCGACGTGACCGATTTCAGCAGCCATGACGTCAACAGCATAACTTGTTTCAGAAGGCCTGTTTTCCTGAACTAATCTATACAGGGCCTCTTTCCTTTGATTTGTGTCGCAGACGATGCCTTTCCCCTGTAGCCACTGGACCATTGTCACTCGTGTATCATACCGCGATGGTATTTTATCCACCCGTTGAGAATGATATGGTGAATTATCCAGTGCTATCACAGGTGCAGGAGGCAAATTAGGGAGCACAGATGTTTTTAACCATTTCTCAAAATTATCGGAATTCATTTGGCCATGGTAATCGCCTTGGGTACTTCTGACTTCAAATATTAATTGTGCTTCTTTAATGAACACTTTCTCAGATCAACACTTGCAATGATTAGCCGTTTCGAAGAGCATCCCCATGCTATAACACCCACAACATCTTTTTCTCTCTGCCAGCATTTTCCAGTTGTTATATTATTATCAATCCAGGGCTCGTCCAAGTAAAACACTTCCTTGCCTTCTTCCCTAGCATGTTTAATTTGGACGAGGAATCGTGCTCGCCAACCAACGACGTATGCCCGCTCCAGCAATAAAACACGTTTGTTTTGGACCTCCTTCCACACAAAACCCATATTTTTCAACCCTTTTCGGAGAGACGTTTGGTTCCACTTCCACTTAATTTCTTTCTCCAGCACAGGGATCAGTTTCTTCAGAGTAGACACCACTTTTTGGACGGTATAGAAGTTTTCGATGGTGTCTCTTATCACTCGTTTTTCGCGATCGTCCAGTTCTATCTTCCCGTGCGTTCTCTTCCTGCGAGAAAGAGGAGAACATCATATAACACTTGCACTTGACAACCTACTATTATCCATAATGATATTGGTTTGAACAGATTGGGTAGACTGGTTAGACATATCTACCTCTTTTTACCAGGTGTGTGTGGAGATTTGCCGGGGTGAGAGGCAGTAAATGCCTTAATCCTATGAATAGTGGCCACGGATTTCCCAGTATACGCGGCAGCACGTTGGATAGACTTGCTTAGGGGGAAGAGCAGCTCTTTACTTTTTTCTCCATAGCACAGCACTCGGTGACGTGGGCTATAATTTTCCTTCCCTCGCTGTGTATAGCCCTGGATGGTCGTTTCCGTTTAGGAGTACCAGGTGTTTCATGTGATGTACTAGAAATTTTTTCCCCACTCATGTTCCTTCTAACCTAATATATGGTGGCTTTGTTATGTAAACAACACCAGTACGTAAAGTGTACGCCAGATGTCGCACGGCGATGCATAATCGATTCACAGTTTGTGTTCAAAGGTTGTCAATACGAATCTCGAAGATTGCCGAGGTCGACCGATTCAGCACTAGGGTGAAAATCTATCGCTAAAAAGTGCGCAGATAGTAGATACCGTAACGTTGGCTCAACGATAGATTTCGGATGCCGCGTGCATTATATAACTTAATGATGAGTAGATACTGTAACGAAGGCTCAACGAGAGGATAAGGGCGTCGTCTGTACATAGCTAAGTCATATGTTAGGCGTTTTTGCGAATCGATTTCAACGATGATAGTGTTTGCAGTAGTGGATACGAATGTGAAAGATATTAGCAGGTAGTATTCAGGACATATTTCGGCATAATTCTTACTAGCCAGAAGGTGCTCCCATAATAGCGTTGCAGGAGTAGCGGCATGAAGGTAATGGTTGTCCCACGTGGAACCCGGGCTAATGGAGACTGATCCTTACTGCTTAGCCGCACGTGTTCCAGTTCGATGAACTTTTGTTCATTTTCAGTTACTTTTCTTTACTTTGAGATTTATTATTCGGGTGTCCGATATTATGATAGTGCCGTGTGTTTACACTTAGTTAATTTTGGTAGGGTTTACACTACGAATGCGGTTTCGATTCTTCAGCTGTTTATATATATTCTATTTCCATTTTTCGTTAATCACATTATTCATGTGAGACGTTCATCTACCGATCACTTGTAGTTACGTTTAATGGGACAAGTGTACGTAGACTGATTCGTAATTGTAGTCGGAGTTATAGAAGATTGGAAAGATTACCTTTCGTGTGTCTTGTTGTGGACTTGTATTTTTACAAACTTAACGACGTAATTGTTTTATATCCTGACAGTTGGTTTAGTAAGAACATTTTCAAGTGATTTATCATTTTTCTTTAACTTTAGTGTTTGGAATTTCTTCTAAATGCATAATGAATTAATGTTTTCCTGCATTTCGCAGATTTGTTCCTTCATAACGATGTAACGTAAGATACCGTCGAATCAATTGTTGTTGGTTCCTTTTGAACATCTCTTTGGGATGATGCATATTTCAGCATCGGGATTCCTCTGTAAATGAAAGGGTGTCACGAGATGACAATACATGGTGGAATTTTATTTTTGATTGTGACAATTGCTGTTAACTTGTAATGAACACCATGCTTTTAAGTAATATTTCGCAACCTATCCAAAGCGACTGATAGTCGATTTGTTTCGATTAAGGGTCCATTCGGGGGATGTTCCAATATCCGATAGGATAGTAGACTGGTGGATAACTTTAATTAAATGTAAATCTGGAATTCTATTTGTTGAATCAGCTGGATCTTCTTCTTCCTGTAGATGTGACACGATGTTAGAGTTCGATTCGTGATTAATGTAGAATATTCTACCATAGTGTGTTAGCTAGTGAGCCAAGAAAGATACGTATGCAAAAATTCAAACGAAGCACAAACGGCCAGTCCCCGTACCAGAGGAATTATCTATACACAGTTAAAATCCCCGACTTAGCCGGGAATCGAACCCAGGATCGTGTTACGCAAGTGTAGGCATTTCTTCACCTGGTGGGAAACATATTTTATTTCAAAGCAATGACCTGTAGTTTTTTGGGCTTAAAAGTTTCCTGAAAGCAAATATTAATTTTTACCATCAAAATCCGGTAAGAAGTTGAGGGATATTTTCGAGCGAGGTTAGCCTAATCTAGATAATAAATGGAAATTGAAGTGTAGCGCTGTTTAAAAATTAAAAATGACATGAACTAATGAGGTAATATCGGGTAGACCAGAAACTGAAAGCTTGACACCCATAAGATCCCCCCCCCCCCCAGCAAAAAAGAAAATCGAAAATTCGAATACTTTCCGAGGAGATCGAACTGAGGAGTTTTAAATTTTGACTCAGAAGCACATTAGCGTAAGTACGCAAATTCAAGCACATTTTCATCCAGTGCAAAACTTCTTTCCCCGCTAACACCTCATGAATGAATCTGTTCTCATTGTTCTCATTCTACGTTATTCAGGCTTTCAGAGTTCTTCACAGTTCATTGCGTACCCCAAGAGGCAAGCTAAAATGAACTCTGAATTTTATGAAAGTGTACGTGATGGGAATTCCCACGGGGTAAATAATATTACGATAGCAACAGGTGGAACTCGAGGGGGAAGAAGAGCTTCGTTCGTTTGGAATTCTGGCAGTCTCTGGGTTTATATTGGCTAGAGCGCTGGGTTTTGTAAGCCACTGACAGAAGATATGGAGAATAGGTACAATAATAGGGCTATGAATGTTCTTAATTGCTCACTAATTTAAATAACTGGAACTCTATTTATCGGGCTCCTGATAATATTTTTCTTCTACCGCTTCTTCCCCAAACCTGTGGGGTCGCGAGTGCGAACTGCGACGCACATGAGGATTTGGCCCGTTTTCACGGCCGGATGCCCTATCTGACACCAACCCTATGTGGAGGGATATAATCACTATTGCGTGTTTCTTTGGTGGCTAATAGTGTGCTACGTTGTCTGAATATGAAGAGGAACGTTTTGGAGCAAACCCAAACACTCATGCTCCGAGCCAGAAAAATTAACCAGACGCGATTAAAATCCACGATCTGGCCGAGAATCGAACTCGGGACTTTCCGAACCGAAGGCGTGGTGGAGTTCGAACCCACTTATGTGCGATCGTGCTGGAAACGAAAATTAGAAATGTGTATTTGTAAGTGTACTCTATGTATTTTAGAGATAATTTCTGACTACTTGGCTGTTTATTTACCAACCATATTAATAGCTGACCACCCGAACAAGCTGCTCTCCTCTGTAATGCGAACTGGAGCTTTGTTCTATCAGAACATTCGGCCAAGGAGTCGGACGTCGGGCTCCTGATAATCTTTGCGTGAAATGTCATGTTAGAATTCACTCAGTTATCAGTATGTAAACACTTGCCTACGTTTCGAATGCATTGCAGTGTTCTTTATCAAGATGATTGGTGTATCATTACTCGGTCTCAAGTAACCAGTCTCCCCACGAAGCTGAAATCAACTACAACGCTCATTTATGGCTGTGACAGTAAGGAAGCTGCTGAGGTATGGTTGGTGCTGATACCAAACTACCTCACTCCTCATCATGCTTTGAATACTTCATTGTGGTTACACAATTGGTTTTTGCGACTTCCCTATAACTGAATTAGAGGATGTAATCAGCCTCTAGACTGATTTTTTTGCAGGCTTCTTAAGTCGCACCGACACAGATAGGTTTCATGGGGACGATGGGACAGGAAAGGGCTAGGAATGGGAAGGAAGTGGCTGTGGCATTAATTAAGGTAATTTGCCCAGTGTGAAAATGGGGAACCATGGAAAACCATCTTTAGAGATATTGACAGTGGGGTCTGAACCCACTGTCTCCAGAATACTGGATACTGGTCGCTCATAAGCGACTGCGGCTATCGTGCTCGGACTCTAGGCTGGAAATGAAAATTAGAAATGTGTATTATCTATACTCTATGTATTTTTAGAGAGAATTTTTGACTAATTGGCTGTTGTTTTACCAACCGTTTTAATAGCTGACCACCCAAACAAGCTGCCGTCCTCTTTAATACGAATTGGAAATTTGTTGTATCAGAAATGTTATAAATTGGTACCAATTACCTCTAGTTTTTCTTTTTGTCCCTTTATATGATCACATTATTAACAACCACATAAATCTTGCTTCCTTTTTATTTATTTCTAGTGGTTCAACGTTGCACTAACACATCGAAGGTTTTCGATGACGGAAGGATGGGGAAGGGCTAGAACTGGGAAGGTAGTGGCCGTGACCTTAATTAAGGTACAGACCCAGCATTTGCCGGGTGTGAAAGTAGGAAAATACGGACAACCGTCTTCAGGGCTGCCGAAGGTGGGTTTCGAAACCATCCTCTTCCGAATGCAAGCTCACAGATAAGCGACCTAACCACGTGATCAACTCGCTCGGTCTTCCTTTTGTCTAGTAAGTTATAACTTGATTTACTGCTTCCAGTTGCTGATGGTAACATAATGTATTCCCGTTTTTTCGTTGATTTCTAAAGCCTACTTGAATCTATATTTAATAAAAAATAAATTTTTAGTTAATAATAAAAATATTTAATTAATTAATTTCGGGTGGCTATTTCTAGCCGGGTGTAGCCCTTGCAAGGCAGACCCTCCGATGAGGGCGGGCGCCATCTGCTATGTGTAGGTAACTGCGTGTTTTTGTAGTAGAGGATAGTGTTATGTGTGGTGTGTGAGTTGTATGGATGTTGGGGACATCACAAACCGCCAGTTCTTGAGTCAAGGGAATAAACCATTTAAGGTTAAAATCTCCGACTCGGCCGGGAATCGAACCCGGTGCCCTCTGGACCGAAGAGCACAGCGCTGACCATTTAGCCAAGGAGCCGGACATAATAATAATAATAATAATAATAATAATAATAATAATAATAATAATAATAATAATAATAATAATAATAATAATAATAATAATAATAATAATAATAATAATAATAATAATAATCCAGAGCCATCTCTGTTACGATGTGGTGCTCGGGGCGCGCTATGTATTCTAATGTGGGGTGGAACATGTTTTCTACTTTGATTTGTCTGTTTCAGTCTCACCTTCGGCTTTGAAAATATTAAATTAGCAGAGGTATTACCGATGGTAGTAACACCATTCCGTCTGCGTCCAGAGACCAGTGGTGCAATGAAAGGTTTGAATGTGTCACTCATTGAGTCATTTGGAATATGCATTCAGAGGGCTTTGCAGAGTGATGTGTAATAACTTCCTCTGGATTAGTGAGGAAAGCAAGAGCATGTTGGCCGTCAGGTTAAGTTCACATAGCTGTGAGCTTGGATTCTGGAGATGGTGTGTTCGAAAATCTTCACTTTAAGCTAGCGGAAGGTGCATCTCCTCCGTAAACCATTTCGGATATTTTGCTCTCTGTTACGCCCAAATAAGTCATAAATAAATGATTTTCGTTTAGGATCCATGTCACAAATATTCCTTATTCTCAAACATGCATTTTCTCCTTTCCCTTTCAATTTTGCACCAGACCAGACAACGTAGCCTTCTTTTGTGGTCATCCAGTCGTATTGCCTAAACATCTGTTGTTGGGTGACGGTGATGACGAATGAAATGGTCAAGCATTGATGTCCAGATTACGGCCTGATTTCTCCATATAAATTAGACAACGATTTATGAAAATGTTGTAAAAATGACGTGAGTCGCCGTGAACAGGCGTGTACTGCTGCACGATAATTCAAGGCCACACGTAACCAGCCACACACTAGAGCTGGTACGGTTCTTCCACTGGGAGGCGCTCTTACCAGACAATGAGTGAGATCTGTCTTTTAGGATACCACTTAGATACAAAAAGATTAGGAGCCAACCGTGACATTCCGAATGCTGTCAATGTTCTAACATAAAGCTGTTTGATCCAAATTGATTTCATGTTGTGATAGATGCTTGCTTTGGTATATCCCTGAAATAAATTCTTAGAATATGTGTCCAAATAATCTGTAATTATCAAGTCCATATTATATACATAAGTTGAGTAAATTTACACAATGAAAGGTGTTATTACTTTTTTTATCACTGTCATATTTCTTCAAGACTTCAGTACTTCAAGGCATCTGCCGACTGACTGACTGACCGACTGACTGAATTTATATTTGCTGCTGTTCATTCTCCTACGATGACCTACAATGGACTTTTAACCCCCGTTACTTCTCATCTGCAATCTAAAAGCTGAGTGTACACCATTGCAGACCCTCAAACCAGTCTCCTCTTGTGGTGGGGCCACGAATCTGACCAAAAGTAACAAGAAATGAACCTACTACGCTGAACTCGAGAAGACCGGTTGGTTCAAAGAGACCCAGTTCTGTAATATACTACTTTCTATTTTATGATGTATGGTATGTAAAAATAGTAACGTTTACGGTCTTGGGATAATGTCCACAAAGAGGAGACCCTTCCTATTCTGTGCCCGAGCTCTGTAAGTCATTTCACACAACTCGTCAGTTGGCAAAGCTTGTGAGGATCCTGGCACAGGTTCAAACCTGAAAATTTAAAACGTATTTCTTGTGTGCTATCAAAGTCAGACGCTAATGACTCCCGTTTAGTACATGGCGACATTTTTACTGCGCCATAAAATGTACAATTTCTCATAAGTATACGTGGCTTTAAATTATCCTTTTGCACTGAACAACAACACATTGACTGATTCTGTAAGTTGTCTAACACTAAAAAATTAGCGTGTTAGTCATATTACTACGAGACCTATTTTATCACGAGATATTTTCTTCATGTCGGAAATAATATTAAGGTGATCGTAAACGACTGCCACTCGTCTAGACTAAGAGCATATTGTTAGTGAATGGCAAGGAGTGATACAGCATTTCGTAAACGGCAACTTAAGTGAAACTGGCAATCTCTGAAACAAGCCCTTTGATTATTAGGTGAACAAGACTAGAACATTGCAATAATAATAATAATAATAATAATAATAATAATAATAATAATAATAATAATAATAATAATAATAATAATAATAATAATAATAATAATAATAATAATAATAATAAAATTAATAAATTATTAATTAATTAATTATAATAATTTATTTATTATTATAAATTAATAAATTAATAATAAATTAATAAATTATTAATTAATTAATTAATTATAATAATTTATTTATTATTATTATTATTATTATTATTATTATTATTATTATTATTATTATTATTATTATTATTATTATTATGCCGAAGAAGGCGCCGCCGCCTTCAGTCATATACCGCATGACGCAACTTAGACAACGTGGTTTCCCTCAGTCCCTTGTCAGCTGGGTGTAACTGATTTATGCAGTCCCTAGAAGCCAGGTCCAAGATGCAGCATGAGCTTGCTATAACTTCTGCATTACAATCGACGTCCACCAGGGTTCGTCCCTACCTCAAGTTCTGTTCATCTTCATAATAGACGACGTTACAGCAAATCTCCACTTACGAATGCTGTGCAGCCTTCTTTACGGTACACCCTTCCCGCCGTGAACAATCCTGATCTCTAGGCCCAGGCCTAAGAAGGAAAGGATAGATTTGTGCGACATGGGATGCAATTAAAAAGAAAGGAAAACCTCAAATAACAATGACCATCAAACAAAAGTTTACGGCACACTCAACGGGTGAGCAAGAAGCTACCTGACGACGGAAAACAGCTTACAATTTGTCCCATCCACCGTCCTGTGAGGTTCGGTCGTTAGTAGAAGAACGTACTTGTGCTAATGAGACATGTGATTGTACGGAGCTCGATAGCTGCAGTCGCTTAAGTACGGCCAGTATCCAGTATTCGGGATATATCGGGTTCGAACCTCCCTGTCGGCAGCCCTGAAGATGGTTTTCCGTGGTTTCCCATTTTCACACCAGGTAAATGCTGGGGCTGTACATTAATTAAGGCCACGGCTTATTCCTTCCCACTCCTAGCCCTTTCCTGCCCTATCGTTGCCATAAGACCTATCTGTGTCGGTGTGACGTAAAAGCAACTTGTAAAAAAAAAAATAAAACATGTGGTTGTGATTATAAAGTACACAGTAAGACTAATTATTCTTGTTGAAACATCCTTAAAAAATAAGTCTTATGATGGGAGTGTTTGTGTCTGTTCAGACGATTTTCGGATAGTTCTATGCCATCAAAACCATCTTTCCGGGCTTTGTTTGAAAAGTGGTGCTCAACTGGGCAATCTTAAACAGAAAACAGCGTTATGAAAAGAGGGTTTTGTCTGATTGAAAGCTTGACCATGTGTTAGCCAGACTTCAGATTAGGTCTTGCAAGCCGTCCAGCCGTTTAGCACGGGAGTCTGGTATCTCGCCCACCTCTGTGCCTAGAGGGCTTAAAGTACCGACCTTTTTCCCTGTAGGGTTTCTGTACCGCACAACTTAGAGAGTGGAAGGTAATAAGTGGTAAGTGAAAGAGCGGAATACGAATTACGCCTCTTTTCACAGTTTTTCCTTCGAAGCCGCCAGGTCTGCACGAAATAAGTGGCAATCATTCTCAGCACCTGTTACGATATTTTAACTTCATTATCGGTTTAACGCCCAGGTTTGGCTTTTACCGCGGACTCAGCGAGGGATCCCACCTCTACCGCCTCGAGGGCAGTGACCAGGAGCGTGAGACTTTTGGTCTGGGATAGAACTGCGGAGGACGAGTAGTACTTCGCCCAGGCGGCCTCACCTGCTATGCTGAACAGGAGACTTGTGGGGGATAGGCAGGGAAGAGGGAAGGAAGTGGAGAACAAGTGGGAAACCACGAAAAACCACTTCGAGGGTGGCTGAGGTGAGAATCGAACTCTCTCTAATCAGTTGACCTCCCGAGGCTGAGTGGACCCCGCTCCAGACCTCGTACCACCCTTCAAACTTCGTGGTAGAGCCAAGAATCGAACCCGTGCCTCTGAGTATGGCAGCTGATCACACTAATCACTACGCTCAGAGGTGGGCTATTAGATATTATGGTAAGGAAAAGAAAATCTTTGCCTGCTTTTCACTTTTACCTATTTTTATGACAATGAGGCTGTTTCCTGATTCCTTCTTGTTGAAGGGAACTGCGCTTGCCTTCAGCGGGAAGGACCGGTAGATTTGGGGGTATAAAGCCTGTACTTCCCGTCAGCTAGCTATGGGTGCCTTGCTTGAGTCTGCGCAAACTCTTGTTTGGGGATCCATATATAACATCATGCTTTAAAAGCATCAAACAAATTCAAGTCGATGGCAGGCATCTGCCGTGATTGACGGACGTCACATACCCTGGGTCTACTATTGCTAACGCAGGCCACTTTATCGAAAAGGTCAACGCAAGGATTATCGCAGCCTACATGAAGTCACGAACGGCGAAAGTCCATGCAGCACTTCATGTCGTACGGTGCAGATCTCTGGGAAGCGTTGGATGTTTAACCGACAATAATTAAACAGTCAGTAATGGGTGACAATAAAATTCCGATTTCTTTACTGTCCGGTAGAGTAAAAGGGAACATCGAAATTGACACGTTGGAGCTTAAATTGTGTCAAATATAAATGTCTGCGTGTGGTAAGTGAAGCCATACTATGAGTAATGGCATTAGTTAGATCTTGTCATACTATGGGAAGTGCTTTTTTTTTTAAATAGGTACAAATCTAAACAATTACATCAATCGTTACGTGTGATCGCTGTGTGAAAGACCATATATATCGCACCGTCGTCCATCCTGTCACAACACACAATATAATAACGAAAAGTAGAAGGTCGTTGATTCTCATGGAGATCAGGTTGCTGAGATGGTCAGCCGTTCTCACTTGGTTTGACGTTTCTCCATGGTGGACATAGCAAAACTGTTTAGCGTTTTTCTAATCCAGGCGTAAATGGGTGAAAGCCGACTTTGGTAGGTTGGACATGTGCTGCGAGCTGAATCCGATATTACTGCAAAGATGGGTTACACACTGGAAGAAGATGGAGAGAAATCCAAAGGACGATATTTTATACTGTAGCTAAGAAGGGAAGTCGTGGCACTTGCTATGGGCTTTCTTCCGGACTACGGAATGAACTCACAGTCCTCCCGTAGCTCAGTCCGTAACAAGCTGGCCAGCTGGTAACTTCACTGTAGGTTGCCGAGTTTGCAATCTCACTCTTCTTCTTCTCTGCTAGCCTAGCAGCCTAGCCACAATATTCCGGCAGAGCTCTACACTCCGACATAAATGAAATAGCGTATGGCTTTTAGTGCCGGGGGTATCCGAGGACATGTTCGGCTCGCCAGATGCAGGTCTTTTGATTTGACTCCCGTAGGCGACCTGCGCGTCGTGATGAGGATGAAATGATGATGAAGACAACACATACACCCAGCCGCCGTGCCAGCGAAATTAACCAATGATGGTTAAAATTCCCGACCCTGCCGGGAATCGAACCCGGGACCCCTGTGACCAAACGCCAGCACGCTAACCATTTAGTCATGGAGCCGAACTCTAAACTCTGACGACCTTATTAAATAAGTAAGCCGGGCTGGGTAGCGCAGGTGGTAGGGCGCTATCCTTCTGGGTCCATCCCGCCTCAGTCCGGTGGTATTTGATGGTGTTCAAGTACGTTGGGCTCGTGTCGGTAGATTTACTACCACGTTAATGAACTCCTGCGGACAAATCTCGGCATCTCCGCGATTCCGTAAACCTGCATAGTAGTTGTAGGACGTAAAACCTTTATTATTATTATTATTATTATTATTATTATTATTATTATTATTATTATTATTATTATTCAAATAGGTGAGGCTTTTCAAGGAGGCTAGTCACTGCGAAAGGGTTGCAGCAAGTATGGAGAACGACTCTCCTGGTTCAGTGTGCTGTACACACAGACTCTGCTCTACAGCATAAGCAGAACACTAAAACCTTGGGATGATTATAATGAATGTTCAAAAATTCCATTCATACTGTATGAGAAATTAAAACCAATATGTTCGTTCATGTTAAAATAAATTTCGCAACGCAGAAGATGCTATAATAGATATCACTATGGCATAAAAGGTTTCGCATTCAAAATAATTACGAAAGCCTATAAATAATAGACTATTTTCATATTTTTGTGGGAGGACATAACTTGCATATAAAGATACATTTAATAACTGAAATTACGTTTATCATACAGTACATCAGGAACATAAATGTTTTACTTAACGTACATTCAGAAACAAATATTGGACATTTCATAATGTTCCTCTCAATAAACACAAATAAATAAGTGTTTACTTTTATTCAGATTCAGGTAAAAGAAAACATAGCTTAACATAGATTTATTATTAAGATTTTTATTCAAGTTATTTTTTCTATTCATTTGGAAAATGTAGACTATATTGTTCTACAACTTTCATGCCAATAGGAGGATTATTCAGTGGATATTCTCATGCTATTGATCGAAAATGAATGTCTCATTCACTGGATCATATTGCTGAATTCATATTTTCCTCTTCCTTATTTGAGATAGGCTTATTGCTACTACGAGCTTTGCTTTATTTGGTTTATTAGTACATGATCTCCATGACATCAATTTCCATTCCTGATGGATAACTAGAGATAACTTTTTGTTTGAAATTGTTTTTCTCTGGAGTTAGTAGTTTGATGAATGTCCCAGTGTTATTCGTAGATGTTGTTATTTGTAGATATCCGTGTAATTACAAGAACTGTTACTCGGCTCCTGGTCATTAATTTTCACATCCCAGACGGCTCCCCCTTTTCACATTCCCCACTTCCCAGACAGCTTCCGCGCAATCAGGGCCAACAGCAGTGTTCTATAATGTGGTTTACGATCTGTTAGATTAGTTTCCCACAGTTTGGTATCAGATAAAGCTGTGAAATATTGTATTTTTAACTAGTTTAAAATGCATCTTGACGATGTTTTGTCATTTAATTATGTAATAGCGATAGATCTAAAAATATACTAGGGTAAAGGTATAAATATCATCGTTCAAGATTATCTGGTCTACAAGCATTGAGCTGACTGATACAAAGGCTCTTCAAAAAGTGGGGTGACAACAGTTCGCACGGAGGAATTTTATATATATGTAACTTTATTTTTGCAAGTTGGTTTTTCTTGCGCCGACACAGGTAGGTCAGGTGGGTCTTATGGTGACGATGAGGTAGGAAAGAGCTAGGAGTGGGAAGGAAGTGGCCGTGGCCTTAATTAAGGTACATTCCCTGCATTTGCCTGGTGTGAAAATGGGAAATCATGGAGAATCATCTTCAGGGCTGCCGAAAGTGTGGTTCGAACCCACTATCTCCCGAATACTGGATACTGGCCTCAAGTAAGCTATCGAGCTTGGTGAGAAACTTTATATTACAGAGAGATACAAAGATACACAGTAGTAGGGCACTGATGTCAATCTACTTGGGTGAATGTTCACCGTCAATGTCTTTGTTTCAGTATATTCCGAGTTCGATTCCCGGCTATGATAAGGGTTTAAATCGCGTACGGTTAATTCCTCTCATTCGGGGACTAGGTGTTCGTGTTTGTCCCAAGACTCTCATCTTCATACACACAAAACATATTACACTAACAACCAGCAAAGAAACACGTAATAGTGAATTCAACTCTCCACATAGGGAGGAAGGGCGTGAGGAAGGGCATCCAGTTGTATAACAAAGCTGAGTCCACAGGTCACACTCGTAATCCTACCAGGGTGTAGGGAACGTGATAAAAAATGAAAGAGAAGTAGTACGGTATCCATATCCATTGCTGTTCAACAAAGTCACCGTTCTCGTCCAAGCTTTTGCTCCAACGTTGTACAAAGACATCAATGCCAGCATGGAAGAAATCTGTGTCCAGTCGTTGGAATCACTACATGTCGGCATGTTGAACGGCACTATCGTTGTTGGCTCGCTTATCATCCAGTTGATCCTCCAACGGTGCTAGGAGATGGAAATCACTCTGTGCCAGTTCGGGAATATACGGAGGATGCACTAGATGGTTGACTTCCCCACCTGCGGAGCGGCAGTGAATGTTCCCATTTACTGTGTCACACTGGAACGTTTGTAGCAAGCAATTCGAAGAAAACGACCAAGACTTCTCCCAACAGGCGTCGTGTTATCGGACGGCAACGTCCGACCGCGCGCAGCCAACATCACGCGTGAATTGTTCCGGTGCTTCCGGTGAGAGATACTAGACCATCCTCCCAACAACCTCGATTTGGCACCCAGATATTATGGCTTCACTTACCACTAGAACAAGTGTTTGGACATGAATGGTGACTATGTCGAACAGTAATGCCTATACTTGGGCACAAAACATGACGGCCTCATTTCCCGGAAGCGAGCTGGAAGACAGCAATCAATCACACCCTGAACTCTGCTGAGTTAACGAATTCTAAGCGATCCTTGTTTGTTGTGGAGAGGTTGCCAATAGTGTTGGCAACTGAATGCATGATTCGAAGCAGTGTATCGATTCATTCAAGTGTCCGAGTGAATCGATTCACAGGAACGGCGAGCTCACGGCACACGATTCAGCTTACTCCCAGCGGACAGTGCTGAGTGGCGCACTCACTGGACGTTGACGGGGAGCCGAGCTTCCGCTGCAGCGGGACAGTGAATCATGGAACATCGAAAGAATCGTGAACGAACGCGGCTCAGTGAGACACAAGATACACACGGCTCCTCATCGGCTCACTGGACACGCGGAGAGCCGAGCTTCCGCTGCAGCGAGACATTCGGAAAGCCATGGCACACCGAAAGAATCGTGAACGAGCATGGCTCAGTGAGACACAAGATACACACGGTTCCTTATCGGCTCACTGGACACGCGGAGAGCCGAGCTTCCACTGCAGCGAGACATATCACTGAAAGAATCGTAGGCTATAATGGACTTTCGAGCTCGACTCATTTGAAAATAATACCCATTTGCATTCACTGTCCTCTTCTTTAAATAAATAATAGATGGATTTATTTGCAGTGTTAAAAAGGTAGTCAAAACATAATTCTGAAGTAGCTAGCAAGTAGGTAGGCTCTTAGTTTATACTATTTATTAGTTTAATGAATCTTAGTATTATAACTTAGTTGACATTTGACAATTAAACTCAACACTAGACCGCCCTATGACTGTGAGTCATGCTCATGACCACTCAAAAGTACCTGTTTTATATTGGGAAGAACGGCTTAGTATTCTCTCAGATGTTTTTTTTTTTTTGCTATTTTCTTTACGTCGCACCGACACAGATATGTCTTATGGCGACGATGGGATAGGAAAAGCCTAGGAATGGGAAGGAAACGGCCGTGGCCTTATTAAAGTACAACCCTAGCATTTGCCTGGTGTGAAAATGTGAAACCACGGAAAACCATCTTCAGGGCTGCCGACAGTGGGATTCGAACCCACTATCTCCCGATTACTGGATACTGACCTAATTTAAGCGACCGCAGCTATCGAGCTCGGTTTCTCTCAGCTCATATGGCACATCGTTGCACAAGACTTCAATCATATGTGGACAGACGCAATAACTTAACCAACAGTATGCTGAATCAGAAAACCAGTGGGCTACTGTACATCTCGGGTAGCCTATACAAAATATGACGATTTAAAAAAATTCTCAGCTGATAGAAAAATACATAGTGGTTTCCCATTTTCACACCAGGAAATACTGGGACTGTACCTTAATTCAGGCCATGGCTGCTACCTTCCTAATCCTAACCTTTCCCACCCTGCATCGCCGGAAACCTTCGATGTATTAAAGTGACTAGCATTTTTTTCTAAGAAAGGAGTTCATAGTATGAAGACCAGATGGCAGCTGCGAGCACTGAATGCTGTTGCTGCTGTCTTACCAGTACATACTACACAGATGCAGTAGGAGCGGTGACTAATGTGCCGTGAATCGGATCACTGTATCGATTCAGTAACGTGAACGGAATCAAATGAATCGATTCAGTAAAATGAATCGAATGTCTTATCACTAGTTGCCAAACCACTTTCTTCCGCACTCTCTTCAGTGGTGTTGTGGTTAGTGTTATTAGCTGCTATCTTCGGAAGTTCGGGTACGGTTCCAGCCTGTGCCACGAAATTTGAAAAGTGGTACGAGGACTGGAACGGGGTCCACTCAATCTCTGGAGGTCAACTGATTAGAGGGGGGTTCAGTTCCCATCTGAGCCATCCCCGAAGTGGTTTTCCGTGGTTTCCCACTTCTTCGCCAGGCAAGTGTCAGGATGGTACCTAACTTAAGGCCACTTCCTTCTCCCTTCCTTGCCTATCCCTTCCAATCTTCCCATCTCCCCACAAGGCCCCTGTTCAGCATAGCAGATGAGAGCACCTGGGCAAGATACTGGTCCTCCTTCCCAGTTGTATCCTCCTGACCAAATGTCTGACACTCCAGGACACTGCCTTGAGGCGGAAGAGGTGGGCTCCATCGCTCAGTCCGAGGGAAAACCAACTCTGGAGGGTGAATTTATTAAATAATAATAATAATATAGTAATAATAATAATAATAATAATAATAATAATAATAATAATAATAATAATAATAATAATAGTGTATAGCCTCCGGAGAGGCCTGGTGCAGCTGATCTGCACGTCGGTGGGAATGGGGCCTTACCTGAGATGAATTCTAATGTTGAATGTGGCACAAATACCCAGCCCCGAGCTACAGGAATTAACCAATGAAGGTTAAAATAACCGACATGGCCGAGAATCGAACTTGGGATTCCTTGGACCACAGGCCATGGAACCAAGCTTTCAGACAGTGACCGAATAATTCGATAATTATTGTCTAAATATGGTTTGTGTGGCACTGTCTTGCGGTTTCTCTTCGCTTATTCTCTTACCTCCACATATACAAGTATACGCATTTCTCTCTCTCAGTCTACAGGGAAATTAAAGGCAAATATTATTTCATTGATAATGTTCAAGTTGACAGTAGGCAATCTACATTCTATATAGGTATCTAATTCCATAGCTTGAGGAAAATTATTTTTAAAATATTACAGCAGCTATGGTGATGCGAAATGTATCGTGCGATTCGTTATTAAATCAAGAAGTGTGGAAAAATGCTCACAACTCGAAATGAGAAAAAATGAAAAATGAAAAGCATTAATACCATATTAAGCGTCTGTAAGCAATAGTATCTATGCGGACGTGAAGTGTTTTGTTCGCCTTTTCGTAATAGCCGTCGATTGCTATTCGAATCTGAGTGTATTCAACAGTGGTCATAACATCCCAGTTCGCAGTGTGAATTAGTTAAATATTGTTTATGTAATTCTCACTGCTGACAGCGTTCGATTTCTCTGTGGCAGATTACTGCAGTGTGTAATGAGTAAAGTTAAGAGGATAGCGATTTTGAATAAACAACGTTGGCAATAGTGACCGCAGGGATGCGAGGTGTTTTGTTCGTCCGTTCATAATGGCCAGGGCTTGTTGTCTACATCTTGGTGTATTCAAACAGTAAATCTAACAACCCGGTACGTATTGTGAATAGGTGAAATAAAGGAAGATGTGTTGTTTGCTTGTTTTTTTGTTTGTTTGTTTGATTGATTGATTGATTGATTGATTGATTGATTGATTGATTGATTGATTGATTGATTGATTGATTGATTGATTGATTGATTGATTGATTGATTGATTGATTGATTGATTGATTGATTGATTGATTGATTGTTACTGCCGACAGCGATCGACTTTTTCGCAATAAGAGTAGTGTAGTGCATAATAAGTACGGGTTATAGGAAGACGAGGCTTCGTGTTTTGCAGCGCGCCGACTCTGTTTTGAGAACAGACATGTTGCAAATTACTATAATGCTCGAGCATGTACAATAATTTAAAGTTCAGATAAAATGTATACTAATTCTTTTATTTTTACCTTAGAATTGGAAAATGTGAATTGTAACATTATTTAACACGGGTGGTTGTGCATGCAATGTGTGATATTGGCAGGAAGAGTGAGGTTGTGAGGTGTATTTGGGTGTAACCCATGCTTTCTTATTGGAAGAGTTTAAACATTGTAATACATTCATTAGACTAAAGAAAAATGATGGAAGATGTACTGAAGGCTGCAATTGATTCGAACACAAAATTGCTTCCCGGCTAATACTATCTGTGTTATGTGTCTCCAGCAATTACCCACGGAAATCCGGGTGGACACCTCAGAAACTTGGTACCTAACTTCCTCAGTTTGTTAAAAACTATATGTTGCATTAATTCGTGTCAATACTCCTGAAGACTTACAAGTTATCATTCAAAATACAAGTGAACAAGGCACTGAAGACGATAGAGCAAATACAAAAGCACAAAAAAATTAAGGGAAATATTATCTAATAATTATTTAACTCTGGTGGTTAAGCGTGTTATGCATGACATAGGCTGAAACAATATAGAAACAGTGTTATGTGACTCTTACTTCGTAAAATCTGATGCTAATTGTGCTTCGTACTTCAAATGGCATGGAGGAATATTAATTGATTCTCATTGTTTCCTTCGTACTTCAAAAAAATGATTGGGAAATATTATTTTGAGGTTATTTCACACTGGCTGTTCTCCGTGTTACGTATGATACTGACAGAAGGAGTGAAGTGTGGTTCATTTTAAAGACAACAGTGTATATGACTGTGTTATGTATCATTCTGATTGTGTGATGTCTTTCAAGCACTTTTGTGTTTCAATCAACTGCTGCCTTCAGTGGCGCAGTTGAAAGATATTCTGTCCCATACTTGGTCATTTGGTCTAATCAACATTTTACAGATAACTCATCAAATTATCAGTCAGCAGCAGACTTCATAAACTGGCATCTACCTTCGTAAGCCCGTGTTTAGTCGCGGGTGGTTATAGGCTTCATACAGTATGTCAAGAATCCAACAGATATTCAAGTCGTTAGGTCTGATTCTAATTTTGTTATGTTTTTCAAGCAGTTTTGTGTTTGACTAAACTGTTGCCTTCAGACACATAGCTAAAATATATTATATTGCACACAAATGTAAACCGCCAAGAAGATGATAGAGCAAGTACCAAAATCGTTGCTTATAGGAAAATATTATTGAAAAATCATTTAACCATAGAATTTATGCATGGTTCAGGCAGAAAGAATCCTCATACAGTGCAACGTGACTCTTGCTCTGCCAATTCTGATTCTAATTGCTTCCTACTTTGAAATGTTACATATAAATACTATTGCAACATTAATTTTTATTGTTTCCTTCGTAATTCAAACAATACTGGGGAATATTAAGGAGAGTATGTAACTCTGGCAATTCTGTATGTTATTTACGGTACTGAGGGAAAGGGTAAGGTTCTAGGGTTTTGTACAGTATAAAGAAAACAATGCTCTGTTGCCAATTGTGTAAGACCTAATTCTAATTTTCCGCACTCAACCGTTCATTAATTTTCTTTGTTCTAATTAATGTATCAAATTTTGTAAACAGTCGTCCAATAGGGAAGCAGCTATTGTTACTCAAGTCCACTAGTAATTTCATCGTTTCACTTCATATACGAATCGAATTTTTTTAATGGTCGAATTTGGTGTATTTTCTGGTTTTAAGCATTCTGGAAATTTCAAGCATAGTCCTACCAATTACTTTTAAATGGGCGTTCTTCATATCTCAGGTTGAGGGAGGACCGAGGGTCAAATGTGGCAGTGTCAGAAGAGACAAAACAAAAACTCAGAAACACCATTTATTTACTCCCATGAAAGAAATGTTTACATCGAGGGGTATCCTACAGTAAGCCGTATAATCAACCAAACTTTTTGTGTGCCTTAGTTCAAAGACACAACTACCACCATCATCACCGTCACACCCAACTGCCAAAGCAATGATACAAGACCTGATGAATGTCCAGAACTACATTCCTTATGAGCACAAGGACTTCTACGCATAAATCTTTTCTTGGCCAACCGAACATGAAAATGACACAGAATAAGAACACTGGAAAAAGAGCAGTTTAGATAAGAATATTGATGTTAATCATTTTTTTTGTCTAATTTGTACTATACTGTAAGAGGCAAAAGTGGGATCAAAGTAACTTACTAGTTTTTGTTTGCTGAACTTAAATATTACTCCTACATATTTTCAGAAAGATTTTGACTGATGAAAATTATGTTTCTACGTAATAAAATGTGAGGCTGAATAATAAGTCGTGTAGTACGTAGAATAATTAACGTATGGAGTTCCATAAAATAAATTTAATTAATTTGATTCCAGTTAACTCTAACCCGACTTCTCATGTTAGAGATTGTATTCTTTTAAAAAAGGGGTGTCCAGTAAGTTTTATAATTCAGTGTAAATAATAGGACCGAGAGAGTTGGCCGTGCGGTTAGGGGCGCGTAGCTATGGGCTTGCATTCAGGAGATAGTGGATTCGAACCCCACCGTGGGCAGCCCTGAAAGTGTTCCGGGTTTTCCCATTTTCACACCAGGAAAATATTGCGATTGTACCTTAATTAAGGCCACGGCCGCTAGCTTTCCACTCCTAGCACTTTCCTATCCCATCGTCGCAATAAGACCTAATTGCGTCGGTGCGACGTAAGGAAGGTTGTAAATAATAATAATAATAATAATAATAATAATAATAATAATAATAATAATAATAATAATAATAATAATAATAATAATAATAATAATAATAATAAAAATAATAGGATGCTCATTTGAACGTGAACATTTGTTTAATATGACATCACTTTATAACTAAACAATCATTTTAAAAATACGAAAATTCATACTCTGTACTTAGTTTAGTCTTCACACAGCTTCCTGTATTTTCCCAAAAGTTTAGTCAATATGGCATGCGCTTCCTTTAAAAAGGTTCCATTCATATACAAAGTCATCACAGTGTAAGTTAGTTTGTGTAGTACCGTAGTCCAGACAGACAGACAGACAGACAGACAGACAGACAGACAGACAGACAGACAGACAGACAGACAGACAGACAGACAGGCAGACAGACAGACAGACAGACAGACAGACAAGGTTGCGCAAAATTTACATAACATTATTTAAATCACTGATTTGATCATAATTTTCATCAAATTATTTTTATTATTTAAATCACAGGTTGATTTCTAAAGCCAGTCTAACAATGCACAGATATTATAAATAGCTTAAAATTCAAACTTAAAATAAATTTAACAGTTAACGTTGCATAAACAGCAGGCAATTTGAGTGTGTGTGTGTGTTTTGCGTTTAAATCTCGAAGATAATAGAGTATGCATTAGTGGAAATATTGATGATATTCAAAGTAACATTTGCACAACTGCGAAATATATGCTTTTAAAACACTAGGTGATTAAATGAAATCTGTTGGTGACCCTGAAGTTGAGAGGACATAAAATTCCGGATATGACCAAGCTATAACTGATGGTCATTTAGTCACCCTCTTAACGGCTCCTCCCATGTTGGTAGAATATAATAAATTATGCCTAACTGAAAAAGAGAAGGCGATCTGAATTCATGCAAGACAATTTTGGTTCTATATTATTCAATGCTTTGTGCGCCGGCGTTTCTTGGCAACACCACGCCATTGACTGTCTCTTGGTTCCGGATCATACATATAGCACCACGACTCGTCTCCTGTAATGATGGATTTTAACACATCTGGATTTTGGTCACAAACGTCAAACGTCAATGAAATCTCCCGACGTTTCCATCCGAGTTTGCTTCTGCTCGTCTGTCAACTTGTGCGGTGCAGTTTTTTCAAATGTTCGTGAACAATGGTCCTTACACTGTCTTTGCCTACACCCAATTCATCTGCTATCATTCGTAAGGACAGTCGCCGATCATTCGCAAGCATCTGCCGCACTCGTTCGATGTTGTCTGGAGATGTGGTTGTGGTTGGTCGACCCGAACGCGCCTCGTCCTCAATACCTTCCTTTCCATCTCGAAAGCGTTTAAACCAGTCAAAAACACACTTTTTACTCACTGATTGAGCGTGGTAAACTTGTACTAACATTGCGTGTGTTTCCGTTTCCGTCTTGCGTAGGTGGAAGCAAACCTTCATGTTAACGCGTTGCTCCGTTTTGCACTCCATTGTGCAATGACACGAGTCCTCATTCTGACTCCGTGCGTTTTGTTGCAGCGTTCAACTCCGTTTAACTGTGTTGAGTTGACCGATAGGGGGCACTTGGTGCCGTGTCTCGCAATGCGTATGCACGAGCGCATCGTCCGAATTAGCACGGTGTACAAACTAGGAGACCATTCACCGAACTTTTCAGACACAGGTTGTAATTATATCTTAACTCCAAATAGACTTTTTTTTTAAATGGATCGGAACATTACCATATATGGTCATGTTCGCGGTGCGAATCCGGCCCGAGGCGGCCACGTCACAGCTGGGTACGACAGCGGAGTTCGGCGGGCTTGCCTACCCTTCACTTCGCGCAAAGTTTAACTTACATACTTTGAACTTGCTTTCTCGTAGCGGTGTTTCTGGTAAATACATACATACATACATACATACATACATACATACATACATACATACATACATTCATACATACATATATACATACTGGATACTGGCCTCACCTAAGTGACTGCAGCTACCTAGCTCGGTAATCCTGTTTCTAAAATCTTCACTTTCTGACGGAGAATCGAAACCGCGTACTTCCAGGTGAACCAAGTACGCCTTTACAGCCTGGCCTATGCAGTCCCTGGACTTAGTTAGGCGCTGACTTCTTATGCTACCGAGCAAGTGGCTATGTGGTTTGGGTCACGCTGCTATAATATTTAATTCGGGCGATAATGGTTTCTAATCCTACTGTCGACAGCCCTGAAAATGGTTCTGTATGAGTTGCGCCGAGTAAAATTTGCGCCGTGGAGATTCCCCACCGGGAGTAGAAGTGGTTTGACAGATGTCTTAAGCATCTGCTACCTGCGCTACACCGCAGGGGTTATTTCCAAGTTCAAGGAATGTCTGTGAATATCTGTAGTACAGAGATTTTGAAATTAATATATACAAAATATTATTCACGCTATCTTTTCGTTTTGCTAGTGGTTTTACGTCGCACCGACACAGATAGGTCTTACGGCGACGATGGGACAGGAAAGGGCTAGGAGTGGGAAGGAAGCGGCCGTGGCCTTAATTAAGGTACAGACCTAGCATTTCCCTGGTGTGAAAATGGGAAACCACGGAAAACCGTCTTCAGGGCTGCCGACAGTGGGGCTCGAACCCACGATCTCCCGGATGCAAGCTCACAGCCGCGCACCTCTACGCGTACGGCCAACTCTCCCGGTCAATTTCCCTTAATTAAGGCCACGGCCGCTTCCTTCCCACTCCTAGCCCTTTCCTGTCCCATCGTCGCCATAAGACCTATCTGTGTCGGTGCGACGTAAAACAACTAGCAAAAAAAATTAAGGTACAGCCCAGCATTCGCCTGGTGTGCAAATGGGGAACCATGGAAAACAATTTTCAGGGCTGCCGACAGTGGGGTTCGAACCTACTATCTCCCGAATACTGGATACTGGCCGCACTTAAGCGACTGCAGCTATCGCGCTCGGTTTTCACTCTATCAATGTTGGTTTCTTGCACATTTAGAAAACCTGCATCGTATTTGTATCAGTGGGTGAAATGTTTATAACTACGTAGTTTGACTTAATTTAAAAACCAAGTGTGGAAACATGGAATCAATCTTTCAGTCTTATGAAGAATATCCACAGCCTGTTTGTAGCTGACTGACAGGGTCAGGAATAGAATGAATTGGGAATGAAATACCGCTAAAGGAAGAAAATACTGCCGAATGCGAGATCTGACGTGCTTTTGCGGACAAAGATTAATGGATGGCAAATGAAATGTAGCGAATTTGTTGAATAAAGAATGACCAGTGAAAATAGTAAAAAAACTGTCTCAGCCTACGTTTCCCCGACATGCATCCCTTATGAAGTGATAGGGCTCAAGAATGAACCATAGCTACTGCCAAAGAAAGGAAATTGTGAGCCCTGGCGAGACCTGTCGCATTCCCCTGAGTATAAAAACTTAATAAATGACAAATGGAATTGTTTCAAACAGTGATGCTGATTTAAATATGAAGAAATCAGAAATAATATTTTGAACGCCAGCTTCGTCCAGCATAAACGCTATCTAAAGTGATAGTAGATTTAACCCCCGGAGCTGTGATGGGAAGCGTACGTTCCATCAGCGTCATGAAGAAGCTTTTTTAATCTAAACAATAACTGAAATTTACAGTTTTCCGTCGCAAATATTCATTCTATCAGCGTTGTTTCGTTCCCTGTGGAATTCCCAAACAAGACCTCTAGTTCCTAGAATGAGTAATGACCACGGCGCAAGTTTTACTGATTTTAACACGGCGCAACTTTTACTCGGCGCAACTCATACGACACCCTGAAAATAGTTTTCCATGGTTTCCCATCTTTTTCACCATAAAAATGCTGGGTCTGTACCTTAATTAAGGCTACGGTCGCTTCCTACGCACTCCTAGCCATTTCCTACCCTATCGACGCCATAGGACCTATCTGTGTCGGTGCGTCGTAAAGCAAATTTTAAATAAAACAATAAAACTTCTTATGCTTGTGGAATGCAATTCCGTTGCTATTGGTTGGAATTTTAGAATATTTAAATACGTGAGAACTGTTCTGTGGATTTGCTAGTACTGGCTTTCAGAATACATTTCCGGTGTCCTGAAATCTTACATGATAATGGAAGAAATAGTAAATAAGTAGCGTATTTAGAATTATATTGGCACCGCCGAATTGTCATCATCAAGGGACACAGCCGTAATGCTGAAAATATCTCAAATAAATACAGTAATACAAATATAAATATGTAATACGTTGCAAATTTAAGGGTTATAGGGTAAACCTACCTAACTTCGTGATATTAAGGATTGTAAGTAATATATCAGGACAAATACTCGATGTAGGAATTTTATATTTTACATGCTGAGTACCAATACATTATTCTACAAACACATGATAAAGAACGTTCAAAAAATGCACAACATTTGGAGTTATAACATGTAATAAGGGAAGTGGGCGTGCTACTTAATTTCGTGATAGCATACCTAATTCCGTGACACAGTATACTTAATTCCGTGATAACTTTTCTGAGCATTGTTACACTTCACTTCACGCACTTTTCACTCATTTTTAGTATCGGTATCGTTGTCACTGACATATTCACAAATACTACACATAAATACAATAGCATCAGATGAACCACTTTAAGAAAAGTTCACTGTTAATCCATTAACTCTGTGACAGGACTACTGAGGCGTTAGGAAGGCACCATTCGTCAATGAATCTGACATTCTCACTCGTTTAAAAATGATTAGAAGTGGACCGAATTCACCTGCAGCATTTCCAGCTTGCACAATTTTTCATTTCACTGAATGGGAACTTTGTCATTGTTTGCATACTGTTTTTTGGCCATAGCATACGCAACATCTCTTATTCGGTAAATGTTCAGACCTATCCCTATTTCCTGCATTTTTACTATGAAATTAACGAACTTAATCTCCAGTTCACTCGTAAGGGCAAACGGTCTACCCATTTTTCCAATAGTCATATTTTCTTTTAGAGCACTCCACGGAACGGTGAAATGTTTATCAGCCTTGTGTATAGACCACTTTTCCTCCAAAACTTTCTGAAGTGCTTCCCGAAGGTCAACTGATGAATAGGTTTGTCTTTTTAGGTCACAAGACCCGTTTTTTTGAGCTTGTTGCTGTTTTCCTTCTTCACACATTTGCTTAACGCTGGAGCCATTATGTCTGAAATGGACACAAAACGTAAGAGTCGTAGTCATTTTCTTAAGCAATTATATCATTAATAACGCACTTAAATCCAACTCTGGCTGCTGATATTATAAGTGTGTTCCTTAGAGAATATAAGTGCATATACTTGTCTGAATAATTACTTGACCAACTAACCTTAATAACGTTTTACTACAGGGACAGACCAACAAGTAGCGTGTTTCCATCCACACAACATACAATCAACTGCCTGTCCTTCACCCAGCTGAAATTCCCGCTCAAAATAGTTTCCCCGTGTAAAAGCACTCCTGCTATGTACTGAGGACTGTTGGAACTAAGTGTAAAACGCCTACCTTACTTCAGGATCAACAATATGTCGCGTATCACGAAATAAAGTATGTCACGAAATAAGGTAGGTTTACCCTAAATATATTCCCTCTCGTAATTTATAGTATTCCTCCGATATAATACGACAAGGAAAACAGAAGTATATATGTAGTATCTCGGAAATACATGGTTTGTAAATATTTCACCTTGTGTGGTAAGTGGTTTTGTCCTTCTAGCTACAGTATAGGTTAAGAAAACAGTGACAACGGAGTTGCCACATCGAAGGACTCCGCTCAGCAGCATCACGGGAAAACGGCGGCATATATATATTCGTGAAGCTCAGTATTTAATTTCGAGATAGGCTAAAAGGGGAAGCAACTAAGCTCAAAACGACTTTTAGGAACTCAAGGGGACGGGGGTTTCTGGGGTGGACTCATTTTGGTTTTCACAGCAATACGGGAAAACGGCGACACATAAATTTGTGAAAGTCAGAACTTAAGTTCAAGATAACAGGAGGAAGAAATTATGTTGCGAATTGTTTTTATAAAATTTAAGGTTTAGGTTTTTACACCAACAAGGTAAACTACTGAACATGCAAAACCTCAATACTGAAGCTCAAGGCAAACTGGGTAGGGGGAAGAATATAGACAATTATTGTTATAGGCTCGGAGGTAGAGATGCAGATAATTGAATTTAATAAATTTGCACATGGCCCTGTTCATAAAACTAACTAATAGTATTACTTAATAATATTAGAAAACATAGAAATAATTAGTAATTAACCAAATTCTGTTTCATAATGTTTTACACATGACTAATAAAATGGCTTCACTCATAATATTAGTTGATTAGTCAGCTGATACACATGGAGGTTAGATTCGGTCTGCTGGATATGTTCTTGGTTTGTGTGTGTTCCTAGCAGTAGGTCAGTGCTTGACCACAACCGGCTACTAATCCATATGTCCGATAGGCTGGCTTGATATTTTCGTTGTTGTGACTTTGATACATATGAGAATGAATAAAAGAAGTAAAAATAATGTGAGAGAAGAATGTTTCTTTGAATTAAAGCGTCACATGTTCGCAGCCTTTTGCACACTATAATCCTCTTTGCTCTTTTTACTTATTTTTTATTCTATGTGCTCTTAAAATCCCCTTGTGATATGGACTAGTAAAATCTTGGTTGACTTACCCCTGTGGGTGGGGGCGGTAGAATAACACCCATGGTATCGCCTGCCAGTTGTAAGAGGCAACTACAAGGGCCCCCAGGAACTCTCAATTTGGGAGCGTGAGTTGGAACCACGGGTCCCTGAGCTGAGTCCTGGCATTGCTTCCACTTACTTGTGCCAGGCTCCTCACTTCCATCTTTCCTATTCGACCAGCTTTGGTCAACTCTTGTTCTTTTGCGACTCTGATAATATTAGGTTGAGAGGCCTAGGGAGTCGTTCATTTTCACGCCCTTCGTGGCCCTTCTCCTTGTTTGGCTGATACGTTCATTTTTCGAAGTGTAGTATCCTTTCCATTTTTCTCTTTGATTAGTGTTATATAGAGGATGGTTGCCTGGTTGTACTTCCTCTCAAAACAATAATCATCACCTTCGCCATCACCATCTTGGTTTACTGGTGGTATGAGCCAAGATTTTAAAGGATAGCTGGAGTCTCCGTGCAGAACTACACTAAGAAAATACAATGATACTGTGTATCACTACCAACCCGTGGAGTGCAATGCGAAGCTGCTGGTTTGAGGTTATGCTTCATTGCTTGCAGTGGAACATTCTATTGCCAGTCCTATCAAGCAAATACTCAAAAGTTCTGTAATCTAAACTAAATCTCTGATTGTAGCCCTATTCGTATGTTTGTTACATTCCAGTACAGGCTGTTTTTTGGCTTAACATTTATTGAACGGTGAATGCATACTCTGGTTCCTCATCACTATTTGAGTCAGAGTCGACCATTTCACTGATCTTCACGATTTTATGCCAAAATAGTAAAGCGCCACTTGCTTCCTTTTACAAATAAGATGGATTTTGAGTCAAAATACACTCATGGAAATAATCCCGATAATATGAGTAACTATTATTAGTCATGTTGTCTATGAAACAATTTACTAATATTATTAGGAATATCTACTAATAATTTTGGCTCATAAACTAATTAATACTATTATTAGCTAATAATTCTATGAATCATAACATTCATATTATTAGTTAATATTATTGGTTTCTTACTAAAAATATTAGTGAAAATTATATTATGAAACAGGGCTCCTGCGGCGGGCAAAACTGTGCCGTCATATCGCCCCACGAAAAGAATGATAAAAATTAAGTGCGCTTAAGAAATAACAAAACCAGGCACAGATAAAAATCATAGAGAATTTCTGTATCAGTACAAGTCATGCCATGATATATCGCTGCACACCACAGCATCAAGATTTTCAGTAACAACTGCTGTAGAGAACAACAATATTAGAACACACACACACACACACACACACAAAACTAAAAAGATAACTTCTCTTCAACAGTGATAAGCTGCCAGCGATTCACAGCGTAATGGATTACGAATTACATGCACCAGAGCAACTCAGAAGGAAAATGAAGGAAGGCAACAAAGAGTTGGTTGCTCCCACGATTGTGCTTCTTTCCTGCAAATGTATTTAGGAAATAGAGAACCTTAATTAGTTATTTTTATTATTCAATGGCAAAAAATGCCTCATCCTTTCTATTTGTTTCGAAATACAATATAAAGCACGTTAAATATTCCTTAAACACGAGGAAATATGGATGTCTAACAGGTGGTGTGTTCACTCCTTGTAGCCACATAAGAGCAAAACGGTTTTCTTAACATGGAATGACCTATAGTACAACAAGGAAACAACAGCATATGCATATAATACTGTATGTCGAAAATATGAGGTTTGTAATGCTTCACCTTGTGCAGTAAATCGTGTTTCCTTCTCTCTAATGCAACAAGGAAAAACAACAGCATAAGTGTATAACCTTTCTTCTTCTTTCTTAATCTGTTCACCCTCCACGGTTGGTTTTCCCTCGGATTCAGCCAGGGATCCCACTTCTACCGTCTCAAGGGCAGTGTCTTGAAGGGTGAGACTTTGGGTCGTGGGGTACAACTGGGATGGAGGACTAGTACCTTGCCCAGGCAGCCTCACCTGCTACGTTGGACAGGAGCCTTGTGGCGGGATGGGATGTTTGGAAGGGATAGGCAAGGAAGAGGGAAGAAAGCGGCCGTGACCTTAAGTTTGGTACCATCCCGGCATTTGACTGGAGAAGTGGGAAACCACGGAAAATCACTTCAAGGATTGCTGAGATGGGAATCGAACACCCCTCTACTCATTTGACCTCTTGCGGCTGAGTGGACCACGTTCCATCCCCGTAATACTTTTCCAATTTTGTGGCAGTGCCGGGAATCGAACCCTGGACTCCGCGGGTGGCAGCTAATCACTAGTTGTATAATACGTCGGAAAATTATGTTTTATAAATAGTTCACCTCGTGCGGTAAGTGGTTGTTCCTTCTAGTCACTGTAGTACGAAAAAGAAACAACAGTATTTGCATGCGAATAAGCCAAGTAAATCCCATAGCACTACAGCCCTGGTTGACCTTGGCCTACCAAGCAACCACTGCTCACTCCGAAAGCCTGCATATTATGTTACTCTTGGCTTTCTTGACCGGGAGCACTATCTCACCGTCAATAGCTCGCCAGTTGTTCTCGGGTAGGCTGAGTTTCTTTGGTAGTAGCGTTACGTTGCACCGATACAGATAGGTCATTAGGTGAGGATGGGATAGGAAAAGCCTAGGTGTTGGAAGGAAGCGGTCGTGGCTTTAATTAAGGTACAGCCCCAGCATTTGCCTGGTGTGAAAATGGGAAACCACGGAAAACCACCTTCGGGGCTGCCGATAGTGGGATTCGAACCCACTATTTCCCGGATGCAAACTCACAGCCGCGCGTCCCTATCCGCACGGCCAACTCGCCCAATGGTAGGCTGAGTGGAACTCAAACTAACCCGGGTGAAAATCCCAGACCTGGTTCGGAATCAAACCAAGCCCTCCAGATAAGATGCAGGCTGACTACTCCTAGACCATGGATCAGAATTATGCATCTAATATGTCGGAAATATAAGGATTATAATATTTGGTCTCGTGCAAAGAGTAGTTTTTTTCCTATCTAGTACAAGGAAAAACAACAGCATGAAGCCTTCCTTTCTCGTTTACACTGTGAAATATTAAATCTAGTGAGACCTTCTGAAGAACGGGGCTATTACTTGTGAACGAAGAAATACAGTATTATATCAAAAAATTATATTGGAAATCTATGTAGTGAAATAAAATGTTACTTGCATTACTGAGATTCCGTTAGACACTGGTGTATGTAAAGAATTCTTTGAATACAAATATTCCTCGTTGTCACTAGAGAGAGATTTGAACGTCTTTCGCTGCAGTGCTTTTGATATGCTGCCCTAAGAGATCCGCGTATCGCACCGAGTCTGTGAAAGCATTAGACATGTAGGCGTGGTCTGATCACTGGGGATTTATTGCTTCGTACAGCGAAAGTTCCCTCCATTTTCACTGCTTCAAAACATCCTCCCAGAAGTGTTTCTTTCATTTCATTAACAAGGTATAACATGATTGGTTGTTGAATTTACAACAGTTACTCTAAAAGGTTTCTTCTTCAGGTTAGTGGTGGAGGAAATCTGAATATTTTCCATACTTCAATTTTTTCACCGAACAAAATAATAATCTATGACCGGCAAGAGTATCTTGACAAATTATCAAAGTAAAATTATTAATATCTGATGGTTATACGCCTCTACACTATGATCGCCTGGTTCACTATTTTCTGGGATTGTCACTATGTATTTATCTGCCACATTACACACATCTGATGGAATGTAAATTGTCTCGCCAAGTAAAGTTCATCCACTGACAAATACCAGGAATGTCTGAATAACTCTAAACTAAAGCAAAGAAAAGCAAAGAAAGAGGCAGATCACGTTCAAGACGCATTGTCGACTGATCCACAGCTGTCAGGTCCCATATACGCGTTTGTAATGAAAAAGATGGAAATTAATTGGTGCAAATTCTTATAAGGTACCACAAATCTACGTATCTTTTCTATTTATACACACACTATTTATATTATATTGGTCAATGTGTTTAAAGCAGTATGTCAATAAATGTCAATAAATCAACATCAGAGTTAAAAACAAAAGAATTACAGAATCTTAAGAGTCCTTTTCACTTTTTCAAATGTTTGGGTATTAGCAAGAAATTTTCTTTGCAAAGGTGGGTGGAACTTTAATTTCCAACCAAATTAATCCACTGAAAATGATGTAACATTCAACCATTGTTACGCCTACCTTTCTATAGAGGACTCTTCTAAAATACTTGGCTTGTTGCAGATGTTAGAGTGGTCATCATCTGTACCTTCTGTACGTATGCACTTCAGAAATCCTGACCTCCTCCAGAACGAGGGTATAAATCATTCATCGAGCGATTTGCTGTGCGGTTCGGGCCAAGTAGCTGTAAGCTTGCAATCGTAGACGGTGGGTTCGAATCGCACCGTCGGCAGGTCTGAAGATGGTTTCTGATGTTCACAGCAGACAAATAAAAATCCACAGCCTGTTTCCAGCTATTCGACATGGTCAGGAATGTAATGAATGAAGCCCCCATCTAGCGGCGACGATAGGAATTGTGTCGGCTGCCGAAGCCCGTCACACCCCTTAGGGCAATAATTAATGATTAATGCACCAATCCATTTAAAGACTGAAATGGTAGTGAAGAGTGTTGTTGGAAAAGAGGATGACAGAGGAAACCGAAGCACCCGAAGAAAAACCTGTGACTGCTATTTGAACCACAGAACCCAGCGGTGAGAGGCCGGCGCGCTGCTGCCTGAGCCACAGAGTCTCCTGTTCACGTCCGAAAAATACTAGAACTATACCTTATTTAGTACCATGATTACTACCATCGCAGCGGTAGCCCTCTCTCATCCATGCGTCGCTCAAAACTTCCGATGTGTTAATGTGACAAACCAATAGAGAAGACATCCGTATTTTTTTAGGGTTTTCATGGTCGTCCGCAAACTCTCGACATTTAACATCTTTTCACGCACTGGGCCCGCTTTTGTAAATATGACCTCGCCCAATAAGAGGGGATACATCTTTATCATTTCGGAGGTTGCAATGATCTTTACCAAGTCACCCATCGATCTGACGAATTACACGTACTTGGCTAAACATTAAATCAAATCACTTAATTGTGCTTAACCTGTCCGGCTCAATGGAGGAATGGTTAGCGTGCTGGCCTTTGGTCACGGGGGTCCCGAGTTCGACTCCAGGAAAGGTTGGGAATTTTAACCAGAACCATAACTGGGTGTATGTGTCCTCTTCATCACCGTTTCATCCTCATCACGACGCGGAGGTCATCTACGGTCGTCAAATCAAAAGACCTGCATCTGGCGAGCCGAACTTGTCCTCGAACGCTTCCGGCACTAAAAGCCATACGCCATTTCTTTTCTTTTTCTTCACTGTGCTTAAACTGTAAAAATATTTTTTTTAAATTTCCCATAACATAAGTGTTGATTATTAATCATTGTTATTTATACCACTGTTAAATAATGTCAATATGTATAAGGTGTTCTATTTAGAGTGTAGTGCTTTGTGTACTGATGTTTATGAAGAAAGGTAATGTGGGCCAGTGCAAACAAGTCCGTGAAACAAACTTTGGCATACACAGTCTCAAGGACTACACTTCTATTTCTAGACAAGACTGTTGATAGCTGAAGATTGTTATAACATTTTAAGTGCTTTATTTCCAAATACTTCAATATTAATAACCACCTAATCATCCTTTCATTTCCAGTTTTCCCTTCTATGTTAAAGGTGTTTTAGAAAACAAAGGAAAGTTTATATTATGATGAACAACGGAAAATGAATTTAAATTACAATACATACAGAATCTGTAAAAATTAAGGTTACCGGAACTCAAGCTGATATAGTGAGCTCGCAGTGGTCATCAACAGTGTTTTGCAAGAAGGATGTGAGCTCTCCGATGAAGCTATTTATATATATATATCTGTTTGGAAACCGACATTGCTGTACGAAAGTGAAAGCTGGGTGGACTCATGGTATCTTATTTATCGGCTGGAAGTAACAGACCTGTAGAAGTAGCGAAAGCGATAACTGGTACAAGCAGGTGGAAACAGGAGCAGGATGGTATTCAGAATGAGGAATTAAAGGATAGATTATAAATCGGAGTTGCATGTCCCGTCCCCAATCCGTTCACAAACGTACTCTCCTTTGTTAAGTAATGAACGCGTCTGGCCCGGTGGCGTTCGTATACTTTCCTAATCCCTTCTGTTAAATAGTGAACCCGTCTTGTCACCAGATGTCGTTCTATTTCCATAATCTCTATTTTGCTAAATTATGAACAGGTCTCGTCACCAGGTGCCGTTTGTGTATTTACCTTATTTCTTCCGCGTTGTGGAATTATCATCAGTCGATTGCAGGGCTAAGAAGCTCAGACGGTTAAGGCACTGGCTTTCTAATCCCAATTGGCAGGTTCGAACCTGGCTCAGTCCAGTGTTATTTGTAGGTGCTCAAGTACGTCAGCCCTGTGTCGGTAGATTTACTGGCATATGAAAGAACACCTGGAGGACACAATTCCAGCACCTCGACGTTTCTAGAAATCTTAAAAAGTAGTTAGTGGGACGTTAAAACAATAGCATTATTAATAATCATCAGTCATCAGTATGCTGTCTCAAAATGAAATCGTGAGTCATCGATATAATTCAGGAATAAGTCGACTGACTCGTCCGCATGACGCATTGTAGCCATCCGGCAAGTATTGTGGCAATGAAGGTGAGGGGAGGGGCGGCCGACAATGATGGCAGCGAAATATTATAATTGCGGTGCAATGGGCGACAATGTGGATGGGGCCAACGCCGGCTTACTGTTGAGGCTCTAGAAGAGGCTGAAAGCTGATTAACAATGCAATAGGAACCCCGAATGATCTGGAATTGGAAGCTATTAGAATCTCCCGCTCGCCTTAAAGAGCGTGACTCCACGAACGCGGAGTCAGGCAGTCTGTAGTCAGTCTCCAGTGAGTCAGCCTTGAGGGCGTTAATCGCGAGTAAAAAATGAAATGGCGTATGGCTTTTAGTGCCGGGATGTGTTCGAGGACTTCGGCTCGCCAGATGCAGGTCTTTTGATTTGACGACCGTAGGCCACCTGCGCGTCGTGATGAGGATGAAATGACGATGACGACGACATACATACCCAGTCCCTCTAACAGGGGAATTAACCGAATATGGTTAAAATTCCCGACCTTGCCGGGAATCGAACCCGGGGCACCTGTGACCGAAGGCCAGCACGCTAACCGTGTAGCCATGGAGCGAGTGAAAGTGATCGTTACAAGAAGGTCGCGAGTCTGTGACGAGTCATTCATCGGGAGTGGGTCCGTCAGAGCGCTGCGCAGAGTTCAGAGAGAACTATTCTGGAAGAGCAATGCACTGAGACAGTTCATGTTGATGGCCCGGGTTAGTGTGTGTAACGATCGTGAGTAAAACCTGTGCCGAATCGAAAACTCAAGCGCAAATGACCTTGTGATTGACAGTAAATAGTAGTTCAATAAAGCTTGCGGATAGTAAGACACGCTTCCTCTCTTTGTTGTCATTTTAACTTTAACCCATTAGTGACCGGAAAATAGTTATTTTTATTTTTGTAATTTTTCAGTTGATAATTGTAATGGCCGAGCTCGATAGCTGCAGTCGCTTAAGTGCGGCCGGTATCCAGTATTCGGAAGATAGTAGATTCGAACCCCACTGCCGGCAGCCCTGAAAATGGTTTTCCGTGGTTTCCCATTTTCACACCAGGCAAATGCTGGGGCTGTACCTTAATTAAGGCCACGGCCACTTCCTTCCCACTCCTAGCCCTTTCCTGTCCCATCGTCGCCATAAGACCTACCTGTGTCGATGCGACGTAAAGCAACTAGCAAAAAAAAAAATTGTAATGATTACATGTATTATAAAGATAATACTATCTTTTTAATTGGTACACGAAGAAATTTAATGACAACGGAAGTTGCCACTGAGCACTAGAGATATCACTTGAATTAATTAATGAAAAATGAATTTCCATGACTTCGTATATTTGTTTTATTTACTAATAATGTTACTTGCATAGTTGAGGATAAAGCTATGCAAAGCGATGGATTATGGATTAATAAAACTGCTGAAATCAATAGAAAGGAACCTATTAACAACAGATAAATCATATACCGGTAGTAATAATTGTTGTGAAGAAAATAAAATTACCAATTACAGGAATCAATTAAAACTAAACTGGAATACGTATTTAAATTATCCTTGATAGCCACCATTTAAGAATATCAAAGAAGCAATTCGGTTGAAGTGTTACTTGACAGTTGGCGCATAAGTACTCTGTGCGATTTTGGTATTGTTTACACCTACGCAACATAGATTCCCCTATTGCTGAAATATGATCCCTTCGATCTTTCCTTACAGCATTCAGTGCAGTCTGAAATGACGGAGACGCAGGTCCAGGCCTCACTTTTTGGGTACAATGTGAAGCCGAAATTGTAATACAATTTGTCTTCTGAAGTGAATACTGGCATCTCGTGCCCCAGTTATCGATACATCAACCATCCCTGTATACAGCAAGCATCAAAAACCCAGGCAAAGAGGCACCACAACCATTTCTTAATTCTTATTCTTATTCTATACCGAACAATGAATTGATCATACAAATCAGTTCCTCCCATGTAGAAATTGTATCGTGCAATCATATTAGGCATCTGTAAATTTATTTTCTTTCTTTCTTTCCTCCAGAACCTCTGAACACTCTTCTTATGTTCACTACCATCACAGTTTGACAGTATCGATACTGTGACAACGACATTGTCGTTCCATCTTACTGCTGTCCGATGCCCATTACATACAGCCACACGCTTTCCTGTTTCACATTTATGGAATTCTTGTTTTGGTGCTAAGTTAATTTCTTGTAATTACTTTGTTTTCTCTTAGGGACCCTTTTTCACCTTGCTTTCGTTTACACAACTCTCCCGGTAGTTATCAAAATACAGTTTTGACCCTTGAGGAATATTGAAATGCTCACCCCGTCCAAGTCCAACATTTGAAAACCTTGTACGGTTCAGCATGAATGATGTATCCTTTTGGATTGGCCAAATCTCTCAACTTGAAACCGAAACATATGAGTTTACCTCTGATGAATTGTTTAGCTCCATGTCGTCCATAATGTGGAAATATACTTTCATCCACACAAGGCCCGTTCCCATATGTCATCTCTTCAAAACTTTCTTTGGTATGGTAAAATATGGGTCGCATTTTATGAAATCTGTCTTCGCCAATGTGAGTGTTGTCACCCTGATATAGGTATTTGAGAATTTCTTCAAACCTGTGTCATCGAATAGCATCACTTCCTATCTTCACATTGCAGTTTGGATCCTCCTGTCAATATTTATCCTCTGGTTAGGCAATTGATGGTATCCAGACAGCAGCATGATATCAATTACAGTGAACAGTTCGTCAATAGTTACGTTTAAACAACTATGGTGTCCTTTATGTCCTCCGTATAGGTTAGTCTGTGTTATTAAGAGATCGATTAGTTCCCGTCTGAAAAAAAAAAAACAACACTGCAATGCTTGTAAAGGTGATGTCAGAATATTCTTCAGAAATGTTTGGTAGTTGAAGATTTAGAGGGATTCTCACGTTTAGCCACATTGTAGTCCATTTTACTTGTCCGCCCCCCCACCTTTCCATGAAGATGATAGGTCGGTGGATGCAGAGTGTGTTTTGGCCCAAATGTGGCCACGGCTGGTCCGTGTTCCAACAGCTCTGCTCTCCGACCGACCAACCGAGCAGAGATGGGGTGGCCACGGCTCTACCGTGGCTCTACGTCTCTGTATTTGGGGACGGGAAAGGGCTGGACCTCACGGCTTGTCCCCAACGTCGGCTGTCCTGAGAATCGTTTTCCGTGGTTTTCCATTCTCCTGCACTAAAGCGAATGCCGGAACAGTTCCTAGTATAGCCCACGGCTGTCAACCCGTCACCTTCTCCGAGTATATCCTTCACCATAACAAATCTCCCGGCTTGAGAGACGGGGTCACCGTCTAAGAAGCCCACCTCCCCCTTCAGGGGAGAATGAAAAAACTTTAACGTACCGTAATATTTTTCAATGATTTTCTGGAAATTTTTGATGTCGATGTCGATTGTCATGCCTCTAGCTCCAAATCCACCCCTTCCACATCAATAATTTTCAGGATCAAATTCAACCATAGTCTTGGTCCTTAGAATTCTGCCAGGTAAATGTGAAACATCTCCTGCTTCGTCATCGTAAGATAAATAGGAATCTTCGTCGGTGTCGACATACTGCTTCATATGACGAAACTATACCTATTGATGTCATTACCATAAATTGTCCTCAAAATAATTTATACTATCTTCCACTGAGAATAAATTATCACCAAACTTGAAAATAAGATAATAAGTATTTTACTTATGCTAGTGTTCATTGGCAACTTTAGTTGCCATTCAGGTTTAAAACACTGTGATGCTCACATATAATGCAATGCATTAGTTCCTGTCCGAAAGAAACACTGCAATGCTTGTAAAGGTGACGTCAGACTATTCTTCAGAATAGTTTTTTTTTTAAATTGCTTTACGTCGCACCGACTCAGATAGGTCTTATGGCGACGATGGGACAGGGAAGGGCTAGGAGTGGGAAGGAAGCAGCCGTGGCCTTAATTAAGGTACAGCCCCAGCATTTGCCTGGTGTGAAAATGGGAAACCATGGAAAACTATTTTCAGGGCTGCCGACAGTGGGGTTCGAACCTACTATCTCCCGAATACTGGATACTGGCCGCACGTAAGCGACTGCAGCTATCGAGCTCGGTTATATGAGTTTTTTTAAAAAAATTTTAGTTGAAGGTTCATAGGGATTCTCACATTTAGCCACATTGTAGTTCATTTTCATTCCCGCCCCCCGATGAACTTGATGATGGCTCCGTGGATTCAGAGTGTGTTTCGGCCCAAAAGTAGCCACGGCTATTTCGTGGTCCAACAGCTCTGCCGTCGCTCTACCTCTATAAGTAACTACGTGTCGTAAAGATTCACTTTCCACATTATTTTGGTATATAAACGTAAAATTTCTAGTTCGTTGAAGAAAAAGGAACTCTAGGAAATTCCTGGAAAAGAAAGAAATCATTTTATTAACAACAGAATGACATGTTTCGTTCCTAAAGGAACATCATCAGATTCTATGAATTACTTTTTATCCTGTGTGTGTAAATTATGAAGATAATCACGAAAATACCAATATCGTCACTTGGTCCGTTACCACGACGACTGAACAATATTTACACGTCTGCGATACTCACACTTTTTTAATGTTATTTGTTCGTGGTGTTTGCCACTATAGGCCGGTCAAAATCGGCAATAAATTAACAAAACATGATCTACAGTATCTCTGATGTTTTAGTATGTTGGTTGGACACATTAGGACTATATATATATATATCCAAGTTTGCAACTCTCTAAATGTGGAAAAAAATTTACACACGAAAAACCGCGAAATTTTAGGACTTGTTTCAAATTCTGCACTATATCTCCTAATCCATGCATTTTTGGTCGAAGGCTACTCTATAAGTTTTTAAAAGTATTAAATTTGTAACAAATTAAGCCCAACCGGAGCTCTGTAGGTGAATTGGTTGGCGAATTACGGCACATTGACAATAGGCCAGTATTTCCAGAAAATGAAAATTTTTGTTTTAGACCTCCTTTGGACCGAAACTGCGTCTAACCCATTGATCCTACGAGTAGAACGTGTAGAATATAATTTGTAGGCAATTTAATTAGTTTAAATTAAGTGCAGAGCGGGGTATTATTATTATTGTTTAACGTCACTCTAACACATGGAAGGCTTTCGGCAACGCAAAGATGGGAAAGGGATAGGATTACGAAGTTAACGGCCCTAGCCATAATTAAGGTATAACCGGTACTTTTCTGACGAAAAAATTGAAAACAACTGAAAACCACCTTCAAGGCTGCAGATGATGGGTTTTGAACACACTCTCTACTGAATGCGAGCTCACAGCAACGTGGCTCGAACGACGCAACCAATTCCCTTGGCATAGTATTATTTTATTTATACAGATTTTCTCGACATAATATCAGAACCTACAGGGCGAGTTGGCCGTGCGGTTAGGGGCGCGCAGCTGTGAGCTCGCATCTGGGAGATAGTGGGTTCGAACCGCACTGTCGGCAACCCTGAAGATGGTTTTCCGTGGTTTCCTATTTTCACACCAGGCAAATGCTGGGGATGTACCTTAATTGGTTTTTTTTTTTTTGCTAGTTGCTTTACGTCGCACCGACACAGATAGGTCTTATGGCGACTATGGGACAGGGAAGGGCTAGGAGTGGGAAGGAAGCGGCCGTGGCCTTAATTAAGGTACAGCCCCAGCATTTGCCTGGTGTGAAAATGGGAAACCACGGAAAAACATTTTCAGGGCTGCCGACAGTGGGGTTCGAACCTAGTATCTCCCGAATACTGGACACTGGCCGCACTTAAGCGACTGCAGCTATCGAGCTCGGTGTGTACCTTAATTAAGGCCACGGCTGCTTCCTTCCCATTCCCAGGCCTTTCCTGTCCCATTGTCGCCGTAAGACCTATCTGTGTCGGTGCGATGTAAAACAAAGAGCAAAAAAATATCAGAACCTTATCTTTTTTCGATGTCATTGTTGTTACCGTTGATTTAATTTGGAAGCAAATTGTGCCTTTGTATATCAGCCTCGTATTATTACTAGGTTTTGCATTAACGATTTTGTCATCATGTCGCTTGGCGAAGGTTTCTATTTATGCACATTTGTGGATAAAAGTTGCTTCCCATGTAACAAATTTATCTTAATTATCTGTTAAATGCGATGTTGTATTTACAGCTAATGCATAATGTGCTGAAATGGCTATCCCATTTTTCTGCTTATTTGTATTACGAAGTTAAATTTCTTTAAGCCCATCAACGACAGGCTGCATTCAGTAGCTCCACGACGCTACAGCAGCATGCGGCCTCATTAGATCTGAAACATCTTACCTTGTAGACGTTGAGTATCAAGAGTAAATTTCGTGTGTTTAATATATCTTGGTTGTCCTACCGTTTACAAGAGAATCCATTAGTCTTCCTTCCTGACATATAAGCTAAACGAAACAATCAGCTTTCAGCTTTGTATACCTCGTCACATACTATGGTCTTTCGTAATATAGTACTTCTTGTCGTTCTATTTAATATGCATTTCTCCGATACATAGTTTGCCAAAAGTCTTTCATAGTTCTAGTATGTTAGGAGTGTGACAAGATGACTTTTGGGCAATTTATAGCAAATATTATAACCAGACATTTTTCCGATTGCTGATCGAATTCGCGATCTATAGGACTGACAACAAGGTCATTTGCTAGAAATACAGTAGGTCTCAGCGAAGATATTACAGCATTACTTTCACTGTATTCCACTTCTCATACTACAGTGCGTTGTCTTGCAGCAAGAATGTAGAACCCAAATGTTTCAAACAGTTATTTTGAAGCAGTTGGATATCTTATCTTTCACATAGCCTCTTTCATACCGATGTAATGTCGTGTTCGAAAGGCACACTCCTTACACTTCCAATCATGTATAACTGCCACTGCAGATTCTCAGCAGTTCTGTTCATTGCAAGCTAAGTGAATTCAACCATGTGGATTTATGCATTCGAAAAAAGAATCCATCAATAATATTAATACATTTCCTGTGGCTATTTCTATCCTGGTGCTGCACTCGTCAGCTGGACCCTCCGAGGGTGGTGGGTGGCATCTGCTCTGTATGGGAAACTGCATGCTAGTGTGTTGGAAGATATGTTGTGTGTGGTTACTGATATGCAGAAACACTCAGACGCCTTACCTAGGGAATTATAATTTTAAAATTAAAATCCCTCGAGCTGGCCAGGAATCGAACCAGAGGCCCTGATAACTGAAGGGTAAGATGCTGAACACTCAGCCATGAAGCCGGACATCCATGAATAAAGTACGAAAGATAGTGCTGAAATGTGTCAACCTTCTCCGAATAGTATAATGAAATAAGTTAATAAAAGAACACGTTTTATCATAATCCTAATCTCCTAATATCATTGTCTTTCAGGACGGACAACACAATTTTCCTTTTTTTTCTTTTTTTTTTTGGTAGTTGCTTTACGTCGCACCGATACAGATAGGTCTTATGGCGACGATGGGATAGGAAAGGCCTAGGAGTTGGAAGGAAGCAGCCGTGGCCTTAATTAAAGTACAGCCCTAGCATTTGCCTGGTGTGAAAATGGGAAACCACGGAAAACAATCTTCAGGGCTGCCGACAGTGGGGCTCGAACCCACGATCTCCCGGATGCAAGCTCACAGCCGCGCACCTCTACGCGTACGGCCAACTCGCCCGGTCAATTTTCCTTGAACTCAGTTGTATTCTAATCAAATACGTGCCAGTTAACTCCTGTGGTAGCATTTATCAGTTATACAACACATACTGGATATCTGGTCCTGACATTCTCTTTGTTATCTAATTCCGCACTGGTTGTCATCCCATTAATTCTTTATTAAATCTCGCTTTCTTCTTTCCATAATTCCAGTACGCTCTTCGCCTTAAAGACTAATAAAAGGAATGCATCTAGAATTGTTGCAATGGACCTAGGTTTCTCATTTTAAATAGATGTGATTACAATTTCCATCCAGTCGGAGGACCTTTTTGGTGTTACTGGTCATCAGCCCAACGACTAGTTTGATGTCATTAAGTGCAATTCAGTACTGACCATATCGTCTCTATGCAAACTTAACTATTAGAGGCTACATCTACTTTAATCTCTTTATCATACTCTTGATTTCCCTCGACTGTTCTTATCATATCCCACGGCCGCCTGCTCTTCCATCCAAAACAGTGTGAAAGAGTCACACATGTCACAAGATCTGCTCTATCGAGCTATACATTACTCTGGTCAGATTTCGACGAATAAATAATTTTTCCTTCACAGATTTCATTCCATATCTCCTTATTTGTGACCCAGTCTACCAATTTAACGCGGAATGTTCTCGTTCAGGATCGGATTTCAAAGGCTTCTAATTTCTTTTCTTAGATTTCTTAATCTGCTTATCCTCCAGGGTTGGTTTTTCCCTCGGAATCAGCGAGGGATCCCACCTCTACCGCCTCAAGGTTAGTATCCTGGAGCTTCAGATTTTAGATCGGGGGATACAACTGGGAGGATGACCAGTATCTCGCCCAGGCGGCCTCACCTGCTATGATGAACAGGGGCCTTGTGGGGGATGGGAAGATTGGAAGGGATAAACAAGGAAGGGGGAAGGAAGCGGCCGTGGCCTAAAGTTAGGTACCATCCCGGCATTCTCCTGGAGGAGAAGTGGGAAACCACGGAAAACCACTTCGAGGATGGCTGAGGTGGGAATCGAACCCCTCTACTCAGATGACCACCCGAGGCTGAGTGGACCCCATTCCAGCCCTCGTACCACTTTTCAAATTTCGTGGCAGAGCCGGGAATCGAACTCGGACCTCCGGGGGTGGCAGTTAATCACACTTACCACTGCACCACAGAGGCGGACTACTTTCTTTTCTGCATCATTTATCATTCGTATTTCAGTTTGTTACAGTCCGGCTCCACGAGTAAATGGTTAGTCTTCGGTCCTAGGTGTTCCAAGTCCGATTCTCAACCGGGTCGGGGATTTAAACCTTTATTTATTAATTCCAATGATTTGGGGGCTGGATACGTGTGTGTTGTCTTCAACATTAGAATTCATCATAGGGGAGTCCCATTCTCACAGACGCTCAGGTCGCCTGTCAGATGTCAACTCGACAGACCTGCAGCAGGCTTCTCTGGAGGCCACATGCCGTAATTATTTAGTAACAACACAGAATCGTTGTCCGAATAGCCGTATTTGTTTCAAAGAGCAGATTTAAGTTATGTTTTGTATAATACCCCTACCTAAGATAGTCTACACTTTATGTCCTCCGATCTTTTCGTACCAAAGTAACATCTTTACGTAATTCCTCTAAGATACAATATACAAAAGTGAAAATTTTCACATGAATTATTTGACCTAATTGACCGAATTTCAATTGCTTTTGCTTTATATTATGGTTAAATTGATGTATTTTTCATTCATTACTTATTATTTATTTATTTATTTATTTATTTATTTCGATCATATTTAAAATAAATAAAGAAGACCTGGTGCAAAAGGGTGAACTTCATATGTAAGTCGCCCTTTTGCAAATTGGGCCAAGTCTATTTTAACAGAATGTTGTTAAATGAGGAAAAACTGATTTTTACTGTCACAGCTAACCTAAAATTGTAATTTTTATTTAAACATTAGCTAACAAATAAGCTGTTTAAAGTGTTGAAGCTGTGAAATCTGTGATCAAAGGTTAGCTTAATATTTTTGTTGTGAAATTTACATTTAGCCCGTTTTGCAACCGAAGAATGGAAATAGCCGCTTTGCAAACGCCTGGGTGGCCATAATGGGTGTGAAATTTTCTGCGAAACCGACATGTCAGGAACGTTCCAGTCTGCTTCTAGTAGGTCGTGAAGTATGTGGGTAAATGTGATAACCAAATATTTTTTTGTTTTAACATAGAATGTTAACTGTTTATTTTATTCTGACACAGTCGCAAGCACATACTATAGTCAAATTTCCATGTATGTAAAAACATAAGAGTCGCATTAGGATTGCACAATATCGCAAAATAAAAATCAGTAATAAATATTGCTCGCAGGATATTTATAAATGTTGAAAATAACATCCATGAAGTCACTTTCTGACAGTCAATAAAAAAAGAAAGTTTACGAATAGAATTAGCCTCAAGAAACATTTTATGAATCGTTATCACCCATAAGTTCAAAATCAAGATGTTCAGCGTCGTTTTCCTCATTTGGTGCTACATCTAACGTCAAGCTTTCTTGCTGCAGAAACATTTCTTTGAAGAAATCCAACTTCTTCAGTTAAGAACATGATAACCCGAGCGCTATTCTAGGAGCTCGCTAATGTCCTTCATTTTAGTTATCTTCAGATTGACACCCTTTGGAATCAGATCAGTAACGACATCATTCTGGAAATGTTTGCCTCTTTTGATAAGAGTTTTGGGCTCTCCACATTCAAAATAGCTGAAGGGCTCTCCCTGCACAAGGCCTGTCTTGTTTGACATCTTTTACAATCACAGCGTTCACATTTGAATTTAATTTTCTGAAAAGAGAACCTCAAACATATTATGGAAAGATAACACGTTTTTTACCCGCACAGCTTTCCTGTGGCCATGTTTTCACGTGAACATAGCCCGTTTTGCAACCGCTGAGCAGTTGGCCCATTTTGCATCCTGAGCCAGCAGTCACTTGTCCCACTTTGTACCCGCATGCGTTCTTCAAAGGTATTTTAAACGGCTTTTATCCAAATTTGATGACTGACAAATAATTCCCATGACAGCCGGTAAGAAACTCTGCTTTAGTAGTGCTAACAACTCTGTTTTTTAATTTTGGTCATATGGCCCGCTTTGCAAACGGGCGACTCATATGTGAAACATGCTCCGCAGTCCTAGTTGAAGACTAGAAATGAGAGAAGTAGGGCTATGAAAACGTAAGTGCAGTGTAGGCAGAATGCAATTGTTTCTTGTGCACTATAGTATCTATTTATCTACGAGGGCTATGCCGAAAGTGTTTAGCAGAGTGTGAGAAAAAAATTATTTACGAAACAACAATTACAACTTTCCAAAATACTCTCCATTAGCACGTATACACTTTTCCATTCTCCGAAACCACTTAGAAAACATTTCAGTCCAAGCTTCTTTCGGGATGTCATTTAGTGCACTCTCGTACGCTGCAATGGCCTCTTCATCTGACGAAAACCGCTGCCCACGTATTTTTTCCTTAGTCTTAGGGAACAGAAATAATTCACATGGGGCCAGGTCAAGTCAATAGGGGGGATGAAGTAACACTGGCACTTTTTCCGTTTCCAAAAAGTCCATTGTTCTGGCAGCCATGTGTGCAGATGCATTGTCGTGATGCAGCAGAAGGTGCCCACTCTTGGACTTTATGTCCTGTGACCTCCAAGTTGCGAGGACTTTGGGAAGACAGTCATTCACATACCATTCAGCATTGACTGTACGACGTGTGTCCAAGGTCACAGAGGTGAGATGCCCCATTTTTGTAAAAAAACAGTTGCCACCATCTTCTTACCGGAGCTCCGACTTCGTCGAACTTTTGTGGGTGGTTCCTCCCCTGGAAAGCACCACACAGAAGACTGTCTCTTCGTTTCAGGGTCATAATGGTAGACCCATGTTTCATCACCTATGACGATATTGTAGTTCTCTTCGGACTGCTCTCCATTGAATTTTTCTAGCATGAACTGACACCAGTACCCTCTCTCCTCCTTTTGGCTTTCTGTCAGGGAATGTGGCACGCAACGGGCACATCTCTTGGTAAGGCCTAAATAATTGTGAACGATGTTCTGCGCTGCTCTTGACCCAATATTTAAGGTCCCTTCAATGTCACAAATTGTAAGATGTGGATCTGCTTTGATCATTTCCCTCACAGCATCAATGTTTTCTTGAGTCACAGCTGTTGCTGGGCGACCGGGACGAGGTTCATCTTCAATTGACAGCCGACCCCTTGAAAACTCGCGAAACCAATTTACAACTGTGGCTTTAGAAGGGGCAGCCTCACCAAAAACGCGCAGCAAAGAAGAATGGTACTCTTCGGCACTTAATTTCTTTTTATAATCATAAAAAATCATTGCTCGAAAATCGCGGCGCGACATATCCATCTTATACCATGTCTGACTCAGCACAGCCTGTGCTTTCTTCCGTCGCTGTGGAGGAACTACCACTAGGAGGGGTTGCGCGCGCATGTTCCAAGGTCGAAAAACACCGCTCTTTCACACGAAAATAATCCCATTGTCCTCAGAATTACGGTATACGCGCTGCTAAAGACTTTCGGCATAACCTTCGTATCTATGTATTTGTCTATCTATCTATCTATCTATCTATCTATCTATCTATCTATCTATCTATCTATTTGTCTATCTATCTATCTATCTATCTATCTATCTATCTATCTATCTATCTCTATATCTATCTATCTATCAACATATGTATATTTGTTAAACTAGTGCCAGCCTAGCCGAGGCGGTATGCAAGGACGTGGGTTCGATTTCCCGTTAGGATGTCAAAAAGTATAGAAACGAGACTTTCGCTCCCGGAGTTGCACATCGCCCTCGGGTTCACACAGCCTACATCAGAAATGAGTTTCAAGTTAATTCTGGGCCACAAAAGTGGTGACCGGGCATAAAACAAACCACTCTTCCCCACATGCAAGGTGGTAATTTGCACTTTGCGGAGTTGAAATACCACTTGTATTGGTTTAAAGTGATACGTAGCCTAGGGCGTCAATAACATCCCGCTTTCGAGATTTAATTACTGCCAGTGGTTTAATGTCACGTGAACACATTGAATATTTTCGGCAATGCAACGATGGGAAAGGGCTTGGATTGTGAAAGTAGTGGCTATGGCCTTAATTAAGCTACAGCACCGGCATTTACCTGGTGTGAAAACCATTTTCAAGGCTGCCGACAGTGGAATTCGCACCTACCTCCTCCCGAATGCAAGCTCACAGCTGCGCGACCCTACACGCACGGCCATATCACTGGGTTTAAAGATTTTAACGATTGTGGAAAATGGTGTGTCAAGTAGCTATTACGAAACGCTACGCCTATGTCTCACGGTTGCTCAGTGCTAAGGCACGATGATCACATTTTACGGACCCACGCTCGAAATACATTGCCCACGAACGTTCCTGTTTTATTATTACAATGTTGTTCTATATAATAATAATAATAATTGTTCCGAGGTATCTGTGGAACAGCAGAGGTGAAAGAAGGAGCTGGGTGGAATAGGTCTTAACTTACAATATTAAAGTTAATTTAAAACTTTAACAAAGATTATATTTTCTTTTCAAGATAAATAAATAACAGAATATAACAGGTACCAAGTAGCAGATCAACAAATTAAGAAAGTACAATTACAGTTTGTTACTGGATTTGGGCTTCGAGCCCCAGACTCACAATCCTTGAGCTATAAGCCCAACTTTACCTATATACAAGGTACAACAAAGGGGCAGAAAACCCCAATCATGCCAAGGAGCACTTGCTCCCAATTACCCAGTAAAGCCTCCTCGAGGCACACAGAAAATCCACTTTTAAGAAAGAGCAAACCCGCTCTCAAAGATCAAGCCTATTCAAAGGCCACACCAAACTCCACCTTCAATCTGCCCTCCAGGAACACAAGAACAGGGGTAATAATACCCAATCTACTGAGGCCTATTAAGTAAAGAAACAGGACAATTACATGGCCCAAAATTCAGAGTTGAATAGAGGCGTAACTTGCACTCCTAATACATATTTAAAACCTATTTGGCACTAGGCCGCTTATGCAAGGGCTAATCCCATACTACGGAGGTGACACGATAAGAAAACTTATTTACATTACGAAGGGAGAAAAAAAAGGAAATGAAAACGTAGTCACCTCAGAACAATATGACTGGGAGCTCGAGAGGGTTAGGCACTCTCTATCCCAATTTATAGTTAAAAAGCCAAAATTTTACCAAATGTCTATTACATTTTAAGGATAGGTTACATGAGAAAAGTTTCGAACCTGCCCCGAGGGTTAAACTGCTGAGCTAGCAGGAAATAAAGTTATTAAACGGCCATTACCTTATCGATGAACTGCTGCCCGAAGAAAGAGGCGCTTCCTGCCCCCTGCTACATAATCACACTAGGAGAGATGTTACTGAAGTGGCCAGGAGACCAGAAAATCAGCAGTTTATATACCCTCGCGGAAAATTCGAGACGTTTCATGAATGATTACAACCCGCCCACAAAATTTTATTGGATAACAGCAAAAACTAATACACCAGACGAAGAAGAAACACCTTATTGGTGGAAAATTAATTACAGAAATTCCTCATTGGTCAAATTCAAAACTGGCGGAAAGAGAAGGGTTATACTGCCAACCCAAACCATGACTGCTGAAAGAAATTTAACAAAGAACAAACTTATGAATACCAAATTTCTTCTAAAAAAGTTCCTTCACTTCGCACTAGGGTGCACAATTGTAGTTCTTAAGTAGTGCCATCTAGAAGAGAATGTTCACACTTCTTACTACAGAGAAAACAAAAACAATTCGAAACCGACATAGTTCAGAACACTTCAAAATTTACGGTAAAGACATCTTCTGAGAAACCCTAGAATTAATGTGGCTGTTAAAGTTCAGGCTTTCTCCAGTAGAGGAGTTTCAACTGGCGCAATGTTTGAATTAGCGGCGCGGAGGTGTACCGCCCGGTACAATAATAATAATAATAATAATAATAATAATAATAATAATAATAATAATAATAATAATAATAATAATAATAATAATGGCGTGAGCCTCCGGAAAGGCGAGGTGCAGGCCTTTCGAGTTGATGCCCTACAGACGACCTGCGCGTATATGAGAATGTGGCTCCACCGAAGGTGAATTCTAATGATGAAGACAGAACAAGCACCCAGTCTCCGATAGATAGGCATGAACTAATGGAATGTTTTTTCTTTAGACGCCGTTAAAGATCAGTATATGAAATTTACACGGCGTATGCCTCAAACCTTCGTATGTTCTGGGATCTAAAATTGGAACTGTACTTCAATAAATGCGGGAGTAATTATTATTTACTTCAATAAATGCGGGAGTAATTATTATTTACTTTAAGAAGCTAAATTATAGTCAAAAATAATTAACTATGTGTTTTATCTCAAGAGATATTCATCAAAATGGCCTGACCGCAGATCTAACAGTAATAATAATCTTATTGATTTTATGTCCCACTAACTGCTTTTTAAGGTTTTTGGAGACGCCGAGTTGCCAGAATTTTGTTCCGAAGGAGGTTCTTGAACGCGCCAGTAAATCTACCGACACGATACTGACGTATCTGAGCACCTTCAAATACCACTGGACTGAGCCAGGATCGAACCTGCCAAGTTGTGCTCGGAAGGCAGGCGCTCTACCGTCCGAGGTACTCTGCCTGGCATACTTTCAGATCCGCAGATGTATTATATTAAGACAGTATATTAAGTAACTGTAAACAATTCATGCAGTTATGTTGTTTGGTTTTAGATTTTTCTTAAAGGTACATATTGCACACTTACTCGTACTTACCGATAGTCAACATCTACCTCTGGCTCTTGCTAATGTTCAGGGCTCTCCAGTCACTTGTTGATCGGCGGGTAGCATAAGGAAATCTAATTACTACTTGAAATAAAATTTTAGAAGTGGGCTAAAATGGATTCATTATAAAATGCAATATTTACGTTTCATAGTTCTTAAGCATCGAATACTAAAAGAAAGTTTCTTAATTTAACAAACCAACTGACATTACTTTCACACAAATAAAAAATATCAAGACCACAGGAATTATTGATATTTAGTTAAGTTAAACGTTAATTGCCAATCCAGAATAGAATCCAATAACAAACACAATGAAAAGAGAAAACCTGAAAAATACTATCGGATTTCAAGTAACACCTTAGGTCGATTCACTTGATCCGTGAAGATTCAGTTTCCGTAACCGAACTCCAAATTTTTTCTTTAACTAAGATTATCCACCGATCACAAAATACCACGCAGGACATCATCAGCTACCGAATGGACTCTTAATCGAATCGATACAACCTCCGGTTATATTTGAACCGATTAATTATACACAAGAAGAGGCATTTAATTCACATGTTAACTTGTTCCTTGGCAAGGCATGGTGCTCCAAAATTCACTGTTATCAAATCCCTAATATCTCTATAAAAATGCATGATCGCCTCATGTTGTATCACAACCAGACACCCAGAAATAAAGGTATTTTATGAATTAATTATTTAATTGAAATTATGTAAAATATTGTTCCACTGAACTGCAATATTTATAAAGTGTAATAAAAACTTGAGTTTATATTTAAGTTAAAACACAAATAACTTTCAGGTTATGTTAGTTTATAATAAACCAATTTACCTTGAATAGGAATAAGCACGGGATTCTGAAAATTAATCTTATCGCTTCACTGAATAATAATTAAATTAATTTAATCCGACCGTCTAAGAACGGTACCAATAAACTAAACTAAAATGAGTAAAGTCTATGGAGGGTGTTGTAATAATCATGACCATGCTATCAATAGCAACTAACGTGAGCTTATTAAACAAATGGTCTTGTTGAAAACATACTTATTACAATAATCATGACGACTACTGTGGTAGGGAACACGGATAAACGTCTCACTCATATACAGAACGATTTATTATTTACTTCAGTAATCACAACCATCATCTCGACAACTGAAAAAATGTGCTACTCAAAAACTATGACCACTGCTATCATAAACCGCAATAAAATGTTATCATAAACACTTAACTTTAGTGATCAACAACAATAAAAGTTAGCTGACACACTATCATCGCAGACTGACCTGATCGTAATGATTATCCACAAATTACTAATTCACAGTAGGATAAATTAATCACAAGTCCTCGAAGACTGAACTGACCACCTAATTGAATTCATGAATGTGGGAAATTAACCGGACTTTGATCATTGCAGGCTGAACTGACTATCTGATTAATTTCATGAATGTTGAAATAAATCGTACACTGATCATTGCAGACTGAAATGACTATCTAATTGCTTTCATGAATGTTGAAAATATACTGGACACTGATCATTGCAGACTGAGCTGTCTAATTGAATTTACGAATGTCGGAAATAAACTGGACACTGATCATTGCAGACTGTATAACTAGTGATCTCTCTCTCTCTCTCTCTCTCTCTCTCTCTCTTAATGGCCTAATGGATGCATTACTTTGCTGTTATAAAAGCATAAGGTATAATGACGAGACAGAATCATTCTGCAACGTTACGTTCCCGTGACTCTAAAATTATTTACATTACTCACAACTATCCGTGTGGTCCACTAATCAACTAATACAAATTACGTATGAGTCTAGCCGCGATCATTACGTCTTTAACAGATCACTACTGTTAGACCCTGATGGTCACTCAGACAACCAGAACTGAAGCCATCTAAAAATTAAGCCAAAATCCCAATTGAGGGTGTATGACAGACAAGTGCCGCCATTTACTTGTACCATTTGCGCCGATCCCGCGTCCAGGCATGGACACAAGAGATCCTGACTAGCTCTAAATTCAATTGGTTCAACGACTAAGTTTTATGGGTATGGGTTCCGTAAGAGAAAAACGTTCAGGTCGGTTAATGGTAGATTCTAACTAACGTTGAAAGACGTCTCTTACCCGTTACTAGTTAGATACCATGCTCTTATTAGCTCATAGAGAAGTTGTCGTCAACTGAAGATACCACTATCTTATAACTAATACTTATTCTAGGAACACATAGAAAGAATGCTGAGGTTACATTATCTCACATTTATTTGAATATTAAGTTAGGCATATAAGAAAAATCATCTTAAATTTAACCAATGAAAATTTCTTGAAGTGAGTAATTCGTTGTTATTCCTACAGTCTGTATTCTTCACCAACATCTCAGAAAAATCATATCCTCCGAACTCATCGTAAATAAACGCATTCTAGGATTCTTCCATTTCATTTCATGAGTCCATTGATCTCTCAAAATTATAGAATATTAGAAGAAATATTACATAACATTTGGGAATTATAAAGAAACATATGGTTTCGTTCGTAGGCAATTCACTTGCAAAGTTGGGCGATAATGAATTAAACTATTATGAATGAAATTAATTATATTTACATGTGCCGTACTGGCAAGAAAATAAACATTAAAATCAAGAATATTAAGAGTGTTGGATGCATCCTTTAAGAAGAAAAAAAAAATTGTACCAATTACTATTTACAATATCTCTGATTAAACTTTCTTGAGAAATAAAGAACGCTTATGGAATCATCGAGTTGATGTTCAGATAAGAATTGGAGTTCAAATTGTCTGAATATCAGATATTCTTCGGATAAATATGAAATTCAGTTCGTTACTACCTATTCCTTACTCATAGGACTGACACATATTTCAATTTACACTAACTGTCTGTCTCGATGCAGGTGTAAAATTCTCAATAAAACTATCTCAAAACTTCTCCTGATTTTGAATTGACAAGTACACTCACGTATGTTTCACGGTTTAAATATTCACATTTGCATGCTCAATTGCCTCTTAATTACTCATATTTCCCTGTGTCACTCACCATAAGCTAAGCTAGGTCCAGTGTAAATCGTAATCACCCTCCAAGTAACGTTATCATAAGATTTAACTTATAAACTTAAGGTAATGTGACTTTAATTTCAATGATAAGTATTAGTCTACGTGCGTATTTGGTTGTAAAAAACGTCATCATACACACCCTTATGAAATTATCATCACACCTACTACTAACGGAAAATCTACTTGGTCAGAAGACACTATCTTCGACTAAAAATAATCCTTTTTGAATAGCTATATCACCAGTGATTAGTCTAGTAGGTTGAATATTGTTCAGAATAATGTTATTCACAGTGAGAGTTTCAAAATCATCCGAAATAATTCAGTGAAGGCTTAAATATTATCATGACTACATGTATGACTCTCTAGACAATCCTAACATGGATAAAACATTGCTCTATCAATCTCGAGATCGTATCCTAAGCTATGTGAAGATGCATAGGATTAAGAATTATCATATGGAATTGGCAAGAATTCACTGACACTCTCAGAAACATCGCTTGAAAATCACATCGTCTCAACTTAGAACAACTATGACTATCTCTCTCGAAGAAATAATAAATATGACCATCATAAATCACTATCATCCTTATACCATATCTATAACGCGTCAATTATTACTCACATTTCACGTATAATAAATCTCTCTCTTCATCATATGCAAATCACTTCATTAAACTGCACGTCAACGTGCCGTGACATTCTTAAAATGCCCTCTTTACTTCCTATCGTCATATTGCCGAATTTAACATCATAACTCTGAGTAATCTACTGCCTTATTCCTCCATAAACACTTCTTATATACGATCTCGCACCGAGTAACTTTGATTAAAATAGTATACACTGGTGTTAATGTCAACTTCACACTTTACTCTTCACTGATAATAATAATAACACTAACTATTTACTCTCACATATCACTGGAAACATTACGATCGGAATATCACTTGGTGACCACGCCTACTAATGGAATTGACATTTCATATAGATGAATACCTACTTCCAATCATCTCATCAAGACGTTTATCTACGCACTGTCTTCGCACAAATATACATATCAACATATAATTATAAAAGGTAATATTCTCTTACTTACGAAAACGACTCAGGTAATGGACTTAGCTTTGCTAAAGGTGGTCCCGATGTGTTCTCATCTCCGGTCATCTGAGATCAGGATCTCGTCATCTGGTTCCTCCACGAGTGATCGGGTTCATCGTAGCTCTCCACAATTGATTACTGGTCATCTGGGATGATCAACATCGTATCGCCTCATCAGGATCCAAATAGCGTTGCCTTGCTTCTTTACAGGCTCATAGTGAAATCTCGGACGTATGTAACAGAACAATAACAAAATATGTGATTTCATTGCTGTCATTCTTCAACTAATATGTCTCTTGTGAAGCTCAAATTGTATGGATTTTGCTATGGTACAGTTAGTCCAATATGCTAGCTCCAAATCGACTAGGATACTTATTAAGTACTAGTGAATGTACCCGTGCTTCGCTACGGTATTCTACATTGTATTCGAATATCGAAGTAAATAGTGTACATGCAGTAAATAAGATTGTTTTAAAATTGCATGTCTCTTAGCGTTATCCGTGAAAGAGCATGGGGAAGTCCCCGTACGTTGTTTCCAATGTAAAGTGTTTGTTACGGATTTGTGATATAACGGCAGGCTCACTTGCCTACTGGTATTCACAATCGAGTTGGGAAGTTTACATTATAATTGCAGGCCCCATTGCCTATAACGCGGACAGAATCGATTTGGGGAGTTTTCGTTAAAATGGCAGCCCCCTTTCCTACTTCCAGACAGATTACAGTTGAGGAGAGTCTATTATAATGGCAGGAAATTACCCTACTATCACTCGAAATTGAGTTGTGCAGTTATCATTATAATGCCAGGCCCATTTTCCTACTGCCAGCCAGCTTACTGCCAGTCACTCCAAGTTGGTGAGTTTCCATCAAAATTGCAGGCCACTATGCCTAATGCCAGTCACATTTTAGATTAGGACATTTCTTTATAATGGCGGGCACCCTTGCCTACTGCCAAACACAATCGGGTAGGGGAGTTTTAAACGAAACTGCATGCTCACTTGCCTTCTGCAAGTCAAATCGAGAAGGGAACTATTCATTACAATTGTAGGCCTTCCTTACTAATGACAGTTGCACAGGAGTTGGAGAAGGAACCCTTTCCTACTGCCAGTCAAGGTGTGGGGAGTACTGATTACAATAGCAGACCCACCCTTTCTCGATCGCTAAAAATCGACATCAGTGAATATACACTAAATGACAGTGACAATGCAACACCAAGGAGGAGTGGTTCCAAAGGGATGAAAGTTGGGGAAAAAAACAGAGACGGCACGGACGAATAATTGATGTTTATTTCAAACCGATATGCAGGTTACACAATGCGCACGGCATCGACTCAGTAGGATGTGGGACCACCGCGAGCGGCGATGCACGCAGAAACACGTCGAGGTACAGAGTCAATAAGAGTGCGGATGGTGTCCTGAGGGATGGTTCTCCATTCTCTGTCAACCATTTGCCACAGTTGGTCGTCCGTACGAGGCTGGGGCAGAGTTTGCAAACGGCGTCCAATGAGATCCCACACGTGTTCGATTGGTGAGAGATCCGGAGAGTACGCTGGCCACGGAAGCATCTGTACACCTCGTAGAGCCTGTTGGGAGATGCGAGCAGTGTGTGGGCGGGCATTATCCTGCTGAAACAGAGCATTGGGCAGCCCCTGAAGGTACGGGAGTGCCACCGGCCGCAGCACATGCTGCACGTAGCGGTGGGCATTTAACGTGCCTTGAATACGCACTAGAGGTGACGTGGAATCATACGCAATAGCGCCCCAAACCATAATGCCGCGTTGTCTAGCGGTAGGGCGCTCCACAGTTACTGCCGGATTTGACCTTTCTCCACGCCGACGCCACACTCGTCTGCGGTGACTATCACTGACAGAACAGAAGCGTGACTCATCGGAGAACACGACGTTCCGCCATTCCCTCATCCAAGTCGCTCTAGCCCGGCACCATGCCAGGCGTGCACGTCTATGCTGTGGAGTCAATGGTAGTCTTCTGAGCGGACGCCGGGAGTGCAGGCCTCCTTCAACCAATCGACGGGAAATTGTTCTGGTCGATATTGGAACAGCCAGGGTGTCTTGCACATGCTGAAGAATGGCGGTTGACGTGGCGTGCGGGGCTGCCACCGCTTGGCGGTGGATGCGCCGATCCTCGCGTGCTGACGTCACTCGGACTGCGCCTGGACCCCTCGCACGTGCCACATGTCCCTGCGCCAACCATCTTCGCCACAGGCGCTGCACCGTGGACACATCCCTATGGGTATCGGCTGAGATTTGACGAAGCGACCAACCTGCCCTTCTCAGCCCGATCACCATACCCCTCGTAAAGTCGTCTGTCTGCTGGAAATGCCTCCGTTGACGGCGGCCTGGCATTCTTAGCTATACGCGTGTCCTGTGGCACACGACAACACGTTCTACAATGACTGTCGGCTGAGAAATCACGGTACGAAGTGGGCCATTCGCCAACGCCGTGTCCCATTTATCGTTCGCTACTGTTGCATTTGCTCTGTCAGTCAGTGTATATAGATCGACATGCGAAAGTATATGCGTGTTTACAATATTGAAGACCTTCATTTACAGATTAACTGCTACTAAACGTACGTCATATCGACAAAGGATTATACCATAAGACACGCCGGATTTAGTGGCCTAAATGGCTGGTCCTATGATATGTCATCTATTCTTGGGTCAGATTGAGTTAGAAACGTGGAACAGGTAAAGGTTTTGTAAGATTATCTCACATTACATTACTTTATGGATAATTATATGACAGCTACATACATAGCATTTGGCTCACTTATGGCTACTGGGTGAGCCAATTTTCGTGAAGAGTTTGATAATAATAATTTCGTGTGGCTATTTCTAGCCGAGTGCAGCCCTTGTAAGGCAGACCCTCCGATGAGGGTGGGCGGCATCTGCCATTTGTAGGTAACTGCGTGTTATTGTGGTGGAGGATAGTGTTATGTGTGGTGTGTGAGTTGCAGGGATGTTGGGGACAGCACAAACACCCAGCCCCCGGACCATTGGAATTAACCAATTAAGGTTAAAATCCCCGACCCGGCCGGGAATCGAACCCGGGACCTTCTGAACCGAAGGCCAGTACGCTGACCATTCGGCCAACGAGTCGGACAAGAGTTTGATGATTCTGTATTTCATACAAGTAATTGAAAGTATGAATTATGCATGTGAAAATTCCAAATTGACTTAACATCGATTAATAGAGAAAAATCAAACGTAAAATGGATACAGATACGGCAAAAAGTCATAAGACCAAGGTTGGAGATCATTCCAAATTGAACAGAGATCGTGCAATCTGTTATGTGATAGGAATTTCAGAAGGTCTGCACCATCATCAAAATTGCCTGCATATTTCGATATTCTTCGCGGATAAAAAATGAAAAATTTAATGATCTAGGATGTTTTCCGTTCGTTACAGGCTAAAACGTATAATTTTGTCAAATTTCAATTATCTTCTTTTTCTTCTGGCAGATTATGCCGCAATCTGGATTTTGGGCGAGGCGGGTAAAAATTACTACTTTCAGGAAACTAAACCAAAAATTATGCAGATGGTCATTATTACCCCTTAAACGGAAAGCTGTACGAAAATTTCGCCAACATAGTCAGTGTAGAGGCACACAGTCGTTACGATTTGATTTATATAGATAAGGAATCTGCTCCATGTAAAACACCTTTTGGGCTATGTCCGCTGGACTTAACATGCAAAAGTGACCATTCATGATATCTCCTTTATTAATCCTCCTGACGAAAAAATGCACATGAAAAAAAAGGTTTAGAGGTGGAATTCCATCACGTTTGGTCGATTTCCAGTCCGGTTGGTCTTGTTCTGTATATATTGTTGAAGAGTAAAATCACCATTTCGGTTCCCTATAAACCGCCAGTCCATTCCAGAACATGAAATGTTATTTACGTTTAAAACCTACCTTTGGACAGGTGGATGCTAAATATAAATTTTGGTTCGATTGTCTTCAGTAGTGGGACTTGTACAGAAAAATGGTCCGTTAATGATATCTCCCTTATTAATCATCGTATCGAAATGATGCACATGAGAAAAAAGGTTTAGAAATTAATTTCTACCAAGGTAGGTAAATTTCCATTAAGTTTGGTTGTGTATATTTTGTGGAAGAGCAAAATCACTGTTTCGGTTTCGTATAAACCCCCAGTCAGTTCAGGGATTTAGAAACAATATTTGCCCTAAAACCTATCAAGGACAGGTGTATTCTAAATATGAGTCTTGGTGGAAATACATCCAGTAGTTTGTAGCACTCGCGTACATACGGCGTAATTAAGGAAGAAAATAATACAGTTAAGAAAGTTGAATGTAATAGAAAATGGATTATAACTGAGGACAGCCGGATAACGACAAATATGTAAATGCCAAGTTAATGTATTGGAAAATCAAATGCCCCTCAATAAATTATGCTAGTGTGAGTTATGGATATAATAAAGCGGTAACAGAGGAGAAATTTAGGTCCAGTGATTCTTAGGTAAACAAATAATAAGAAGATGACTAATGGTGTTATTACTTAATCTATTCGAGGGTGGTTATAACATCCAACGATATTCCGCCAATATCCTGCAGATAGGCCGATTGACGCCTCTCTTGCCTTCTATCCAAGGAACAACCACGAATTTAAAAGCATGATGAGGAAAATGGCAATACGTTACTTCCCTGCTGGCATGCAGTCAGAGACGTTCCCATTGTAACCTGTAGGTTCATTGTCGGTCTGTCTGTCACTCAATGCAGAGCAAGATACCAGCGGAAAATTGTAAATTTCTCCGTCATGTGAAGAGTAAGGTAAATTATGAACATAATGAAAGTTGTTTATAATGAAGAGACGTTTCACGTACGGTAAACTAAGTTTACAGAAAATCGATAGTATAAGAGAAAATGGAGGAAAACCATTCTGGTTTTCCTGTAAAGCCCCCGTCTATTCAAAGATTTTAAAATGATATGCATATCAAAACCTTCCTCGGGATAAGTATAATCTAAATATGAAGTTTGGTTGACATCTATCCAGCCGTTTCGAAGTGATGGTGGAAAAACCATTCCGGTTTTCCTATAAACCCCCGGTCCATTCAAAGATTTTAAAATAACATGCATATCAAAACCTTCCGCGGGATGAGTATACTCTAAATATGAAGTTTGGTTGAGATCTATCCAGCCATTTCGATGTGAGGGTGGAAAAACCATTCAGGTTTTCCTATAAACCCCCCATCTATTCAAAGTTTTTAAAATGATATGCATATCGAAACCTTCCCCGGGATGAGTATACCCTAAATATGAAGTTTGGTTGAGATCTATCCAGCCGTTTCGACGTGATGGTGGAAAAACCATTCTGGTTTTCCTATAAACCCCCCGAGTATTCAAAGATTTTAAAATGATATGCATATCGAAACCTTCCCCGGGATGAGTATACTCTAAATATGAAGTTTGGTTGATATCTATCCAGCCGTTTAGACGTGAGGGTGGAAAACCCATTCAGGTTTTCCTATAAACCCCCCGTCTATTCAAAGTTTTTAAAATGATATGCATATCGGAACCTTCCCCGGGATGAGTATACTCTAAATATGAAGTTTGGTTGAGATCTATCCAGCCGTTTCGACGTGATGGTGGAAAAACCATTCTAGTTTTCCTATAAACCCCCGAGTATTCAAGGATTTTAAAATGATGTGCATATCGAAACCTTCCCCGGGATGAGTATACTCTAAATATGAAGTTTGGTTGAGATCTATCCAGCCGTTTCGACGTGATGGTGGAACAGACAAACAGACAGACAAACAGACAAACAAACAGACACGAAACGTAAAAACCACCGATTCGGTCTTGAGTTGACCTAAAACGGATAAATATCTGAAAAATTGGCAAAACAAAAGAAATTACAGACAGCGGACCCCCTACAATTTTATTTATGTAGATTTATTCCAATTTGAAAAGGAACTTCTTTCCTCAATATCTTTATTGGTGCGAACGCACTCAACAGCTGATCTTTTACTATTAAGCGGTATCGGGCAAATTTATTTAAGCTGTGCGCCACTTCATGACGTAGCTCTATTGTAATCTGGTTTATCTCCTTTTATAGTATTTTATCTTTCGCGCAGCGATTAAATCTTGATAACAAGTGTTGTGCGTGTAGCCGCGAATTATATTTCCTTCCAAATTACGGTATTTACTCCAGATGAATAATCCCTTTCAGTCTAGTCCTACGTCTTCTTACTGCTTCAAGGTCGGATTATATAGTGAGTGATGAGCAATTTTTTTTTTCTTAAATAATAGGTTTAAATTATGTCCATCTGTCATTCTTTTCCTGCGCCTTCTATACATGGTTCTTTCCATAACTGACTGATGAAAATAATTACATTTCGGCCCGTATTGACGTTAAATGCATTTATTTTAACATTTTGATCGCAGAGACTCCATGTTTGTTCCTACCAGCTCGTCCAAAGAACTGTGAAACGGCACACATTCGATATATTAGTCACAACACACTTTATCAATCTACTGCCATAACATCTATGTCAAGACTTCGCTGCAACAACTATTCCCCCTCTCAAAAAACCATTAATCCAGTATACAAAATATCATCTCTCTAAGTTACGAGGTTGACATAATATTATTATTTCTTCGACCCTGTCAAATCTCCCAGACAGTCGTCTGAAAACGGCTCGCAGTATTCGAAAAATATCTCACCCATCCGCCTAGCGGATTATCAATCATCCCGTACCACTTGTCGTTTTTTTTTTACCTGCGGTGAATATGCGTGGAAAGAGAATCACTTTCAAATAAGCCAGACTGTGATATATTCCTTTCAATTGGATTTATCTCTCATAACCTCTAGCCTTCTGGGATCACATGATTCATGAAACCAACAGTTCTCGAACCCTGGACAATGCACATGCCTCCCACGGCATTCTAACACACATTATTTACTCGGGACATTTCCATCCGGGAATCATAACACATTATTCCCTCGGGGCATTATATCTTCCCGGCATCAACATATCCTGAGTTCGATTCTCCCTCAGAGCATTTCCATCCCGGAATCCAACTAAACTCATTTATTTTGACATTGTCTCGGCTGGTTCGTCCTTTCTCATCATGGCTTTTGGATGTCTGTATGATCTCAGATAAGTTTTTAATACATTAGTATATGGCCTATCTTAATCTCATTTTTATATTACTAAAATTACGTAACTCTTGAAACAAACTTCTAGCAAATATTACATTTTAAATAATAGGAAAACTACTCCGATGGTGACTTTATTTAGACATTAAGATATCTTTAACCAGATTCTCATAAACTAAATTTTCCAACAATCAACTATATTTTACATTTTACTTTGACACGGAATCTTGACACACAAATTCTTTAACGCTAGACTGGCATAAAAATTATATTTACGCGATACCTTCTTTAATCCGATTTAACATAATCGTCTGAAATTTTGGGATTTCAACATAAAATGTACGTATAAACTTCTCGTAATATCTCTGTGCCACACAGCACTTCATATTTGAACAAACACAAAGAAAAATACGAAACTCTCGGCCTGAAAATTTGGCCCTTATTTACACAGAACCTAAAGATGCAGAAATACACTTTAAAGAATACAAATCATGTCACCCAACTGGATTTCTGCTGAACAATGACATGTTCTCAGATATTACCATTCGTCTACTGCCAAATTAAGGCTTAATACGCCATGTTCATACAAACTGTACACACTTCACACATTTCTTCTCATTGATTCTTAATTATCAACATTATTTAATTTTATTTTCTTACATTCTAAATACTTAATAAATATATGTGAATCTTCAAGTTTATCACACACGTTTCTTCTTGAATACCCTTATCATAAAATAATATTTTAATGAAACACTGCACATTTACCACACATAGGAATTATCAATTCACTTCTTATTCATAATTCAATATTCACACTACCTGACATGTTTACCAGGCAAAAGATTGTATTAATGACACCGTGCCGAGAAATGCCGTTAATTACGTTCATCATCAAACGCGGTTAAATTTAATATTCACACGAATATGAGTATTTGCCAGTTCATACCATAGACTGGTATTTCACTTTTACCAATGACCAATCTTGAGTGTTCAATTTATCAATCACACCTTAATAATTGGTCCAGAGCGACAGAGACCTATACTCGCATACCACCGAAGAAGGAGTGATGTTTCCCTCGTCACTCTCATTTATACCCGGGCTTTTGGCGCGTAAAAAGTGGTAGGAAGATTGCACCACATTACACAATTTCATTATCCCACGGGTCTCATCTCTGGTGTTGGTATACATAATGTTTCGAAAAAGTCGACGAATATGAATCTCATGATTTTATAATTTCAATTTGCCTCTAAGTCGTCTAAAACACAGAAGCGTGGGTTGATTAAATACTTTTCCTCCTCCATGACACATACACGTGTACCTTCGAATCTTCCTACGGTCTAGCACAATCTTTCCATCTTTGTCCAGAAGAGATTTGATTGCATAACAATTCCTTTCAATTTAATAGGCGTTCCACTGTACCTATCCATGTTTTAATTTACCTCCGAATAATCATCGTATTTTATGAATTAGCCACGAGTATGCTCGAATCAATCCGAAACTGTCCCCTAGGATCTTATAAATCTGAATTCCTTTCCTGCCCAAAGATATTGCAATTCCAATTCAGTGCTCTTGTCTCGTGGGTACGAAACATGAAGAAGACACGGGGTACTCATTAAGAAATGATGCAAAAATGGATGCTCCATTCACAACAACGTATCTCGCGGCTAAGTTGGCAAGTAAATTTAGGTACCACTTTTGATGACTGTGAATGATGGGTTCAATATGTGAGAGACTTTGAACGTTTATGAAAATCTACTCCAAAGTTGAAAAATGCAAAAAGTAGCATAAACATGTCCTACATTGTTTCCTAGACATATAGAACTACAACATACACATTCAAACACTGCACGTAAACTTGTTAAATCTATCACTGTTTCAACAGAATTAGATTCACCGTCTTCAAAATAAACTTCAGTTTGATATGATTCTTGCATCCGGGAGATAGTGGGTTCGAATCCCACTGTCGGTAGCCCTCAAGATGTTTTCCGTAGTTTCTCATTTTCACACCAGGCAAATGCTGGGGTTGTACCTTAATTAATGCCACGGCCGCCTCCTTTCAACACCTAGGCCCATCCCATCGTCGCCATAAGACCTATCTGTGTCGGTGCGACGTAAAGCCACTAGCAAAAAAATTTATAGATCATTTCTCTCGGTCGTCGAAACATGTCTCACAGAGATTCGCGTGTCTCCACAGACTAGAATCTTCATACGTATTCCATATCTCCAGAATCCATTCAAATATTCGATCCATTCTTTGTGATGCAATTTCAATTCTGATTGGTGAATGTTGGGATTGGTTGTGTGACGCAGATGGTTTGGAACTTATTTCTCCTTCTTCTTCTTAATCGGTTTACCCTCCAGGGTTGGTTTTTCCCTCGGACTGAGCGGAGATCCCACCTCTACCGCCTCAAGGGCAGTATCCTGGAGCGTGAGACATTGGGTCGGGGGATACAACTGGGGAAGATGACCAGTACCTCGCCCAGGCGGCCTCACCTGCTATGCTGAACAGGGGCCTTCGTGGGGAGGGGACGATTGGAAGGGATAGACAAGGAAGAGGGAAGGAAGCGCCCATGGCCTTAAGTTAGGTACCCTCCCGGCATTTGCCTGGAGGAGAAGTGGGAAACCACGGAAAAACACGTCCAGGATGGCTGAGGTGGTAATCGAACCCACCTCTACTCAGTTGACCTCCCGAGGCTGAGTGGATCCCGTTCCAGCCCTCGTACCACTTTTCAAATTCCGTGGCAGAGCCGAGAATTGAACCCGGGCCTCCGGGGGTTGCAGCTAATCACACTAACCACTACACCACAGAGGCGGACTGGAACTTATTTTCTGTGTTGAAATCTGTGAGATCGAATCCTTTGTAATTGGTTGAAAATATTAAAAACAGGCTACCTAAATGCGCAACCATGGCCGCTATGTTGATTAGTACTTTAAGAGGCAAGTTTTAGAGGCACAATCTATTCATATTCCACCTGATAACTGTTAATCTTTATTAAGGTCTAATAATAATAATAATAATAATAATAATAATAATAATAATAATAATAATAATAATAATAATAATAATAATAGTTCAACATCCCTTCAATTGCTGTAGAATTAAGGAGGCACCAGGATGACGGAACTATGTACTGAAGGTGTGTGTCCTTTAATCCTGAAATGACCGAGCTCGATAGCTGTAGTCGCTTATGTGCGGCCAGTATCCAGTATTCGGGAGATAGTAGGTTCGAACCCCACTGTCGGCAGCACTGGAAATGGTTTTCCGTGGTTTCCCATTTTCACACCAGGCAAGTGCTGGGGCTGTACCTTAATTAAGGCCACGACCGCTTCCTTCCCACTCCTAGCCCTTCCCGGTCCAATCGTCGCCATAAGGCCTATCTGTGTCGGTGCGACGTAAAGCAACTAGCAAAAAAAAAAAAAAAAATCCTGAAATGCGCAGTGTAGCATATTTTCCTGAAGGTTTTAACAAATTCCATGAATTATTACGTGCAACCCTTGTTCTCAAAAATGTTAATAAAATATCTTTCATATTGATTGCTCAGTTGTTGGCTGCATTGTGATTTTACAGTGATATCTACTGATGAGAAGGAAGAGCGTAGGCCTACAGGTGCATCATGCTGCGTTGATCTGAAGTTTGATTTTTTTTTTACCTTACAACAAGCCATGAAGAATCAAGACTTAACTGAGTATTGGGTGAAGTGGAATACCAAAAGAAACCGACGCATGTTTCCTGGATTCACGTTAGTTTCTTCCACAAAATGTAAATAGTTCGTTTGTTTCAACAAAACGAAACCTGTTATAGAGTTTTCCACCAGCAACCTGGAATGATCACACGGGTATTCTTGGTCGTGATGATATAGTGTTCCTAAAGTGAGAGAAGGTGAGGTTTATTCATTTAAGTTCATCTACAGTTGTATCACAGTATGAACATACACCATGTATATAAATAATTTGCAGCAAATGTCTATCTCGATCGCTAAATGGTCAGCATTCTGGCCTGTGTCCGACAGTTCGATTCCCAGCCGGGTCGAGATATTTTACTTGCATTGGTTTATTTCTCTATCTCGGGCGCTGGGCTTTTGAGCCACCATCATTCTAGGGAAAGGATTCCTAGGCACGGACAGGTTATAATGCAAACGTATTAGAACTGGGCGCAAGTATAATACAGCCCAGGGCCTCTCAGAGTGCATGCACCGGTGCATTGCTCGGCGAATGTTGCAAAAGATGACTTAGCTAGGTTGAACAGAGTGCACACACCCACTCCTCGATTTTGAGTAATAGCGCTGTCCGTCCTTTTCCCTGTACCTGTCTCACTCGCTCCGCCTGTCTCCCCCTTCCTCACTTGCTTTGCAGCGCTCCACCACCCGAGCAGTGTTGACCCGAGCTTAGCCGAGTCACCCCGAGACAAAACGCTGGTCCGAACAGAGCCGAGTCGGACCGATGCACTGTGCACAGAACCTCTGCGCCACGGTTTGCACGCGTGAGATTTTGGGCGTTTGACAGGCCCTGATATGGCCGCTCTACAGTTACGTCGGTGCGTTTCGTACATTTTAGGGTTTGTGATAATTAAGGTCGCTAATATTTATGCAAATCTCACTGCAGAACCGTGTGCGGGTAGATATTCCTTATTCTTAGTCTTTCTCGGATGAGTAGTAGTACTTTTTATCTATATAACAAGCTTAGCTTTTAATGAACTATTCGACCGAGCTCGATAGCTGCAGTCGCTTAAGTGCGGCCAGTATCCAGTATTCGGGAGATAGTAGGTTCGAACCCCGCTGTCGACAGCCCAGAAGATGGTTTTCCATGGTTCCCCATTTTCACACCAGGCAAATGCTGGGGCTGTACCTTAATTAAGGCCACGGCCGGTTCCTTTCCACTCCTAGCCCTTTCCTGTCCCAACGTCGCCATAAGACCTATCTGTGTCGGTGGGACGTAAAGCAAGTAGCAAAAAAAAATGAAATATTCCGCCGGGCTGAGGCGCTGGCCTTCTGACTCAAACTTGACAGGTTCGATCCTGGCTCAGTCCGGTGGTATTTTAAATTGCTCAAATACGTCAGCCTCATGTCGGTAGATTTACTGGTACGTAAAGGAACTTCTGCGGAACAAAATTCCGGCACCTCGGCGTCTCTGAAAACCCTAAGAGTAATTAGTGGGACGTCAAGCCAATATTATTATTATTATTACTATTCTTCTTCTTATTATTAATGAACTATTCTATACTTCTGTCAAAAACCATCCATCCATTACCATCATCTTAGCAATCACCTCCATTACAGATCCATATTTTTGAAATACCTAATATCTATTGACCTGGCAGCTAAGGCCATAAACACAGAAGCCACCCATATCTAGTTAAACTTTATAATAAGCCCAATCACTTAGCCACCTTAATGGTAGCAAATTACTTATCCCTTACTGGAATTGTTATTGTAAAGATCACAAACATCTTCCAAGGGCCCCTGCGGCAAAACTTCTAACAGTTAGAATTCATGTAAGGCAGGACCCCATTCTCACAGACGTGCAGATCGCCTATGTGGCGTCTACTCGATAGACATGCACGACGCCCCTCCGGAGACCACACGGCACTGTTATTAGAGGAAATGTAAGAGAAAGAAACCTGAAGTACCTTATTTATTGTGCGGTACATAGTAACACGTCGAAAATAATGGTTTACCTATGGTGGAGTATATATGCAACATGCAAAATATTCCACTTTCTCTTTAAACTAAAAATATGCAATTTTAAAAATATTGTTTCCCTTGGTACAAACCTTCCAGGTGTACCGTACCCAGGGGTAAATACCCTCTAGGACGATGCCTCCATTCCTGTATGAACATCCGACTAACTCAGGGTTGGGCAGAGTGTGGGTTGGTTGTCGATTGGGTCAGGATAAAAAGTCGAAGTTCTACACTAAAATAGCAATCAATGACAGGAAATGGAGGTATAACACGAATGAGAAACAATCATAGGGGATAAGATGGATTAATTAATAAATATCCCCGATCATATTGAACCCGAGTGACTTAGGCCCATAATCAATCATGATTTGATCGGTAAAATAATATGAGACATTTATTGAAATACAGAGGAGTGTATTTGAAAATATTTCGTTTAGGTAATGTCGAAATCGGAGCGAAGGAAGGACGACAGACTGGAGCCTGACGGATTAGCTCAACACGACAACTTTTAGCTACTTCACAGCAGGGAATATCATTAGTTGGCGTACAAGGAAATACAGAGTCCACAAATAAGTCTTGGTCAGAAAGAGGAAGGGGGAGAATCATACAAAGAAAACTCACCACATGAGTAAGACCTTGGGATATTTTTGGTAGGACGGAAATTCCATGACCTCATGGAAAATTACAGCGGCTGAGTGTACGTTCGCTAGCCTAAGTTCGAGCAGGTGGAGATTTAAATCACGTGACCGCTTGCCGGCCAATAGTAAAAATTTGATGGGAGACTCAGTGATACCATCTTAAGGAATGATGGATGAGATATTTTCGTAATTACAAAAGTATTCAGTAATAAATTAATATGAGTACGCGGATGGATGTAATGAATTTATTAGATGTCACGCATGGAAAAATAATCAATACTTATTGGCAAATTAATTAAATTGAAGGCTGGATTTCTTGGAAACCGGACAGCTTGAATCTCATTGGCTGAAAGAAGACCACGTTGTCAGGGACGCTTACGAAGGCGCGAAATGTGAGGAGCGAAATCCACCCATATCTCCTAAATCTGTGATCACCAGGAGTTCATATTTTATCCAGCAGATATGCTAGCGGAGTGGATTAATTTGATGTAAATTTTAACTTCCGATTCGGAGTGCAAGTACCGATATTAAAAATCCACCCCCTCCCTAAGGGGCATGACGTCAACAAATCCGCGGGAAAAAGGCTTCATCCATATATACGGAGCTGAATTGACGGTCGCCAGCCACTTGTCTTGAATCGTTGGAGCTGAATTGACGGTCGCCAGCCACTTGTCTTGAATCGTTGGAGCTGAATTGACGGTCGCCAGCCACTTGTCTTGAATCGTTGGAGCTGAATTGACGGTCGCCAGCACACGTGAATTGAATATCGGGAGCTGAACTGTTGGTCGCCGGTAACTTAGAATTCTACGGACGTACAGTCATTTAATGGCGCGAGCATCCGCCGGTGTTTGTAAAATGTGATCGCGCTCAAGCATCAGGAATTAGAAAATGTTAACGTAGGACAGTGTTTGTTATTTATGAATAATCAGTGATGTAAAGTAATTATCCTGCAAGAGAGTAGTATAAAATATATCACCATAAGTACGTACATAATAGACTGTGTGACGAACAGTACTTTAAGGAAGTAGTAGCCTGTACTTAGCTATACCGAACCGATGTAATGAACACGTCAAGAATGCCGTATAAATCGGGCGTATCGCGACGGGCGAAATAGTTGACACCTCGTCGTACGTGTCCAGGTCCATTGTGCGGTAGGTGGACGAAGATTAAATAGTGTAAATATATTAAATTCTTGGGTCTAGGATAGAAATTTGTTGTGTTAACGTTGTAAATGGTGAAGGTTTGTGGCAGTCCAGATATGAGTGTAAAATGATAATGTGCCAGGAAATCTTTTGTGAAACTACGCCATCAAGGATGGAGGAGTAAAACGCAGAGAGGGGCTGGATGAAGCCTCTCGTCTGCAAAGCTGCAATGGAATACCGATAACTAAGATGAGTACTAAACTGTAAAATATATTTGGGAAATGTTATCGTGATGGGAAAAATGGGAATAATTTGATTATACTTGGTTACCTTCCGTAACAAGATGGGTCGCTTAACGACCCCATCCTAAATTTGTAGCACGGACAGTAGTAAATCATAATAATGTAAATAATCGGGTCTTTTATGTATTCAATTTGTTGGAGATGTAAATTTGTATATATAGTGTAGTACGTTAAGTCATGCATGCATTCATATTTTCTTTGTAGTCGATAATTTTCTTTACATTTGATTTTGATTATGCTAGTTAAATAAGACCCGATATGTGCTTTTATGTTTTGTCAATTTTAACGAGCCATTTAATGACATGGAAGGAAAATCCAGCTTCGCCATACCAAGAGTGTTTTGTTGAAATTAATATGGTCATATTTTCAAAGTGAAGTTGTTAAATTTGTGAGATGCGATTAATATAATATTTCCAAGTAAATCATATCTGGAGTGTTTAGTGCCAGAATAAATCGAATTTGTAAAAGGGGTTATGCGTTAAACATAATAAGAGTGGACTACCGTATTACAGGCGAATTTATTATTTTTTTAAATATTAATAATAATAATAAATAAATAATATAACTACTTTTTTTTGTGAAGATATTATTTCTTTTTTTTAATATGATTTGGAGATAATAATAATTTATGTGATCAAGTGTTGAGTTTATTGGGAATCATTTAATGACGGGATGTCGTTTTTTTTTATTCGGAATTGAAGTGCGTGGTAATTTAATTTGATCGAATAATAATATTGAAATGTAGATCGGTGCTAATAATCCGTACATGTTAATGAACGTGTGGTTTAAATTACGGTCCAATATTTTTTTACGTATAAATGTCGCGTTTTGAAGTTGCGATTCATTAGCCGGAACATGTAGTGCTAATATTACGAGACCATGATTGTCAAATTTTGGTAAATATAATTTCAAGATGTTACGATTATTTGTGGAGAATGAACTAAGGCATAGATCCAAATGAGATAGAAAATGTGAAAGAATTTGCAGTCAGATAATAAAAGGTCGTACGATGTCCGAAATGAATAAATAAGTCGGTTGATAATTCTGTGAGGAATAAATAAATGAATCGAGGAATATTGAGATAGAGAGGAAAATAAATTCCGTACGAGAGACACTTAGGATATTGATATGAGTGTAAAATGTACGGGCAGTGTCACAGAGAAATACTGAGTTACGCAGCGGGTAGAATTCGAACCCGTGACAGCATGTACGAAATAAATAGACTGCACAGCTATTCGTTGAGATACAACGGATCTAAGGATAATGAGAGTTCAGATTCCACAGAAATGGTCGTATATTGTATTCATTGTAATAACGAGTGAGGACAATCATGATGTCGTGATAATAATAATAATAAATATTGCAGATAAAGGATTGGACCGCCTTAATTAAATGAGCGTTGATAAGGATGTTAAACGGGAATCTAAATGATAATATGCAACCGATAATAATAATAACAATGTAAGGACGATGTTAAATCATCGCGGTCAGATTAATAATAATTGTCATAATAATAACTGTAATGATGTCGTTGGTTGATCAGTGAATTAATTTGTAATTGCGACCGATATCTTAATATATAATTTGGCGGAAGTGACCGGTCCATTAATAATAATAACCTCTTAAGTGACGTGAATAACAATAATAATATCTTGAGTCACCTAGTAATTAATAATAATAATAATCACGAGAGGGATATAATAATAATAACAGTAATAACCATTTGTGTTTGCATCCCGCATAATAATGATGATATTAATCAAACGTGACAGTGCCAGGAACCGTTGCATAATAATAATAATAATAATAATAATAATAATAATAATAATAATAATAATAATAATAATAATTTCGAGTATGATAATATCGTGAATTAAATTATTTGGTGACGATATCCCTCTATTCGTATGTTTGAATAATGAGAATGATAATATTAGAGTCATTTGGTACCTCTTTATTGTACGGTCTCCGTATGGGACGATGTTACATACTTGCGTGTTTGTTTACTTCGCTCGCGATGCGAGGGGGGCCATGGCCACGGTATTTCCCACCGCTTCTCGTTATCTCATCTGTGTCAGTAGTCTACTGAGGCTAACTGGTGACAATTCAGATCACATGTAAATAAAATGTAAATGCTAATTCATTGGTATGGTATCAGCTGGATATCGTAAGATAGGAACTGTCCGTGGAATCCAGTTTTCGCACTTCACGAGAAACATTACCCAGTCCGAGTACCGGTCTCGGAAAAATGTATATAGCCGGAGTACATCATCTTAGTTAAATCGGGAAGCCGACCGTAACATGGGTTATGCTCGGGCTCCCGATAGAAGGAAGCTATATCTTTGAGTGACGGTTCGATTCAAATGGAATCGATCCGTAAATTATACCTCCAAAATGTCATTTTATTTCAGAAGCAACGCAGCAAGATATTGATACCACTTGCGGTATGGCAAGTGATTTATATATGTAACATGTGTGTAAATTCAAATATTGTTGCCACGTGTATCAAAGTTTTATACGTCAAATGGCGTAATAAACCGCTCCTTCTGGCAAATTATTTCAAAGGAAACCACTCTCATAATCTTTTTATTGTAGTTAGATGATGCCCTTTTTAATGTAACAGTCACTTCCTAGTCCTATCATGGAGTCCTTAAATTCAAGTTACAATCGAGCCTTCCCCCTTTTAATTTTAAGTTGCTCCGTTCATCCCCGTGTTCTATTATGCCGTTATATTTATATTTGATGATTTAAATAATGAACCGACACCCCTGAGATAAATGCTAGTCTGGGACTCGGGAGGTGGACGGGTGCAAAATGGCTGGCCCAAAGTGGGGCTTTAAGAACGGCAAAGTGTTGCTTTAAGAACGGCAGAGAGGCCAATTTTATTGCTAATCAATTTTTATATTTTTATACTTTTTTTCAAAATTTTATATTTTTAAATTTTTGATTTTTATTAATTGATGACCGCATCACGGTCAAGTGTGTGTTCACTTGTAACGTAATATCATGCTAGAGTAAGGTTAGTTTCGAACGGAGCTAGATTTGACTAGTGTATTAATATAATCCATTGCTAATCTCTTCAAGTTTGGCAATGATTCAAAATTCAGTAAGCTCGAAGATTTGATTTTTCTCTTTTTCCCATATGAAATTTAATATTATTTTGGTAATTCAGGACTCCATTTAAATGTCATTGGACATGAGATGAATATTATAAACAGGTGTTTAGGAAGGCTTGAGATGGTAAAAATTTTACTGAGCACCAGTTCAAGTTATTATTTAAAAAGAGGTTGAGATGGTATAAATTTAAAATTAACGTATTTCCAGGAGATTTCCAACTTCATCGTTGTTTTTAATGTTGTTGTTGTTGTTATATTGGAGCGGTTTATTGTGAAATCTTAGGCGCAAGCCAGCATTCAAGTTGAATGACCGGCAAATGTAAACAAGTTTTATAGTCAAAATTTTTTTGTTAAATGAAAGTTAGCGTAGGGGTATAATGTTATAGGATAGGGCCTAGACCCAATAGCGTATTCCTTCGTGTGCAGCAAGGTGAGAGGCCGATCGGCCCTTTTGCTTTCTCAAGAAAAGTTATAATGTCTGACGACGGTGGGGAGCGATCCCAGGACATAGTGGTAGAAGGACAAGGAGAGATGAAAGCTCTCACGTTAGAGGATTTAATGCGGAACTTAACTCTGAACATGGAACGTAGGTTAGATCAATTACAGGCCGATAGCGTGTCAGTTAAGCAGACAAATGACAAAATCATAAATAAAGTTGATCAAGTACAGGCTGCGAGTGTTTCACTAGAGAATAAGATCGACCGAGTACAGGCTGCGTGTGAAATAAATAAATCAGAACTCAAGGCGCAAATAGATGCAGTTCAGGCCGCGAGCGTAGCGATGGGACAGGAACTTAGGGACCAATTAACTCAAGTCCAGGAAGCATGTCACTTCGCGAAAGACGAATTAAAAGTGCACATGGATGCGTACATTACCATCGTTAATGAAAAGGTTGACCGCGTTAGAGATGAGGCTCAAATGGAACGCGCAGAAATTAAGGAAAAATTGAACGCTAGTGTCAAGGAACTCGCCGCTCTACGATTAACAGACAGAAAAGACATAGAATCACACATAGAGGAAATTCGGGATGAGTGTAGGAAGGAGAATGACATCGTCCGGGGACAAGTAGAAGAAAAATGCGCGCAGATAGCTGGCACCTTGGACAAGCATGACAAGGGCATGAACGAGTTACGTGGGGAAGCCGCACGTACACTTGTCATCGTAGCAGGACTGAAAAACAAAGTCGAAGAACTAACTATAAATTTAGAAGACCGTAGCCAGAGAATAACTAAGTGCGAAGACGCAAACTTAGCGTTATTCCAGCGGACGGAAGATCTAATCGAACAGGGCCAATCATTTGCCGACACGGAAGTTCGCCTATTAGAACAATGCAAGGCGTATAATGGGCAAAATTCCGGCACAAAAGAAATAGCCAGTTGTAATCCCGACGGAATGGATGACATCCGAAAAGACTTGGAGATGTTGAAGGCTAGGTTGGAACCATCAGCGTCTAGCCAAGATTTTAACCTCCAATATCGCGAATACGAACCCCATGATAACCAGGGGATTCATAAGAAAGGAGGCCTATCCCATGCTGATACACACGGTTTCAAGTTTGAAAACAGAGATGGGTCGTCTACGTCATCAAGTGCTATCCCGACATCGGTGGTACACGTCATTAAGATGTCTGATGACAAGCCACCAAAGTTCGATGCCCGTGGGCATATTACCCCGAAAGGTTTCATCCGGGAAATCGCCGGTTATATAAGTGAGAATAAAATACCAGTAGAGCGACAACTGCGAACGGTCGAGAAATTCCTAGACGGAGCACCAGCTGTATGGTTCAGGGCTTTCTTGTATACTTTTGAAGATTTTGAAGGATTTCGGCGGGCTTTTCTCCAAAAGTTCTGGAGTATTCAGGAACAGCAGGAGTTAAGGCTGGAAGTATACTCCAGACGATATTCAACATCTTCACCAACGAAATTCTCTGATTACTTTGTGGCACAATTTCACAAGCTACGGGAGCTTGATAATCCAATGAGCGAAACAGAATTGATTAGCGCCATTGGAAAGCAATTGCCATTCGAGGTCCAACGAATGATGATAGCGTCAAATGTCCAGACAGCTGTCGATGCGGAGGCTTTATTACGTCAATTAGACCTCACAACGCATCATTCAAACCCAAGACAAATTAGGAGCAGGGACCAACAGGTGAATAATATCGAACGGACAATCGAACCGAAGACCACTAGTACGAAGAACCAGGGAACTAGTACTGATCCAGAACCTCGTCGAGCATATAATACGGAGTGGAAGCCGCGACAATGGACGAGACCAAGGAATTTTGCGGAAGGCAACCGGCAAACAAACCAAGGAAATTTTCGAGCCGACAGGGGATACCGTGGATGCCAGAGAAGTAATTAGAGGCCGTATCCAGCTAGGAATCAAGGGAACCCGAGATATTACCAGGGAGGATCTCGTCAAGAGAAGGATGACAGATACCAAGAGTCTAGGCGGTACATAGAAGAGCTGAACAAGAGAAAATGGAAGGAGGCGATCCATGATCGAGGCCGTGATGAGGAAGCGACAGGAGCGGAGAGCTTGCAATTCCAAAGAGCAAGGAAAGGGGGCAGCGACCTAAACCCGAATGCACCGACGTTCGAATCTGAAGAACGGCTCGGGGCGAAAAAAAAAACGCCGAATTTTAACTGAAGAATGGATCATCGCAGAGGTCGATACATGGGTTGTGACCTCTGACGAATTAATTGACGATCCCGAAATCCAAATTTCCAATGAAATTAAGAGACTACCCGTGATATACACTAGGATCAACCACGTGAGGGTTCGATCACTCATTGACACAGGCGCCAGCGTATCAGTAGTATCCCAAGTTCTGTTAAATGAACTACAATCCAAAGTAAACATCCCGATTATCCCAGTTTCAAATTTGAAGATTCGTGGAATTATCCCGGATAAATCCGTCATATGTAAGAACCAGGCATTATTGGACATCGAAATTGGAAATTCAAAATTTGCTCATACATTTATTATCATGAATAAAATCAACTATAACTTGATCCTAGGGGCCGATTTTATGACTGAATACCAGGCTGTGATTGATATGGGAGATAACTCTGTCAGATTTAAGCATAGGGAAGGTATTGAGGATACAACCATGAACCCTCAGTCGGAGATAGGAGAGCATGAAGAAATTTGGAACACCGAAGTCGTGAATCCGCTTAGGACGGACGAAAGTGTCATGAGTGAGACGGATGATCATATGACCTCTGATGATTATAAACTATTTGCGGCAGAATTGCAGGAAGGTGAAATCAACTGTGGGAAGGTTATAGCAGATAAAGTTAATGCAGCTGTAATAGGTCCCGAGGGGAAGGAAAATTTATTCAAAATTTTAACAAAGCATAGCGACACGTTTGGCTCAAAACCTGGAAAAATTGAAAAATTTGAATACGAATTAAACGTGAATGATTGGTCCCCGTATAAGAAGAAATTATATCCAATTGCCGAGAAATTCTATCCCCAAGTCCGCGAAGCTATTAGAGAAATGGAAGCAAGTGGATTGATATCGAAGTCACCGACGCCATTTTTAAATCCTTTAGTGATAGTAAGGAAACCGGACGGATCAGTGCGCATTTGCCTTGATGCACGTGCTATCAACGAGAGATTAGTCCCAGAGTATGAGCAGGCCCCGCCTATTAAAGAGATCCTGAAGAGATTTAAAGATATGGAATATTTTACCACTTTTGACCTGACGTCATCGTTTCATCATATACTGTTGGAAGCTAAATCTAAGTTGTTGACGGGATTCTTATTCGATCAACAGACTTATGTTTTTAACCGTCTCCCGTTCGGTATTAAGAATGCGGGTTCGGTTCTCATTCGAGCTCTTGACCGCAATCTAAGTCCAAAGGTCAAAGAGGCGACTATCATGTATGTGGATGATATCTTGGTAGCTACAAGAACACTTTCGGAACACTTGGAAAATATTAATGAAGTCCTCACCGATTTAGGAAGGCATAACTTCAAGGTCAACCTGTCGAAATCACATTTTTGTCAGAAGGAGGTGTTATTTTTGGGTCACCTTGTAGATGGAGATGGTGTGCGACCAAACCCAGTCAAAATTGAGGCCATTAGGATGTTTCCTAAGCCTACTAAAGTAAAACATGTTCGGCAGTTCCTTGGAATGTGTCAATTCTTCGCTGATCATTGCCCTGATTACACAACCGTAGTAGCACCATTGCAGGACCTGCTTAAGAAAAATAATCGATGGAAGTGGGACCATACTTGTGATGAGGCGTTCGCTCAGACCAAGCAACGATTACTGCATAATGTTAAGCTCGGATACCCTGATTTCAGTCTCAAATTCATAATTCAAACAGACGCCTCAACCATAGGTATAGGAGCCGTATTACTGCAGGAAAACCCCGATGATCCAAGCATAAAAACCTATATTGCCTTCATGAGCCGGAAATTGCGGAAGCATGAGATAAAGTATACTATCACGGAATTGGAAATGCTGTCTATCGTGAGCGCTTTGCAGTATTGGAAGAAGATCGTGTATGGTTTTCAGATTGTTATCCGTACCGATCACAAAGCACTGACGTTCATTATGAAAACCAATATGGCAAGCGAGAGGGTTAGCCGTTGGGCATTATTTATCCAGCAATTTGATCTAACAGTCGAACATTGCCCCGGGAAACTCAATATTTTGGCAGACACATTGAGTCGACATCCAAACCCGGAGGAAGTCGTAATCCACCAAATTGAGTTAATAGAAGAGGATCAGGAGGTCTTAAGGAATTTGAAGGACATAGGAGCAATACAGAAGAGAGATGGGTTCACTAACTTGATGATAGAGTTCTTTAACAAAACATTGCAGCCAGACAATCCACAGTATGACAGAGCTAGTAAATTATCAGCGAGCTACCATTATTTGAATGGGGTTCTTCATAAGTTTTTGGATGAGGAACACACGAAACTTCGCATAGTCATACCATCTGAAATGCAAGTACCGGTAGTCAACCATGTACACCGGGTCATTGGACACGGAGGTATAGGGAAGGTTTTGGCAACTATCCAAGAGACATTCGTGTGGGCCAAGATGAACCAAACAGTCCGAAATGTACTACGATCATGTGACGTCTGCCAAAGGATTAAACCTAATCCGTACTTACTTAAGCAATCTCCGCGCCCACTGTTACCTACTGAACCCCGCGAGATATTCGCAATGGACCTGTACGGACCACTCCCCAAGGCCCGTAGGGGAAATCAATTCATCCTTGTTAGTTTAGATGTATTCTCTAAATTAGTAGCCTTGTATCCGCTACAAAAGGCAAATTCTAAAACTGTACTACGAGGAATTACTTCACATATCATTCCACAGATGGGGAAGCCTAAGAAGATCCTTACTGATCATGGTAGTCAGTTCACATCTGCTGCGTTTGCAAATCAATTACGACAACTAGACATTCAGCATGTACTTAGTTCGATTCGCCATCCCGAATCGAATCCATCAGAGAGGATCATGCGAGAGATTGCAAAATTCTGCAGGATCTATTGTTCCGAGGCACATTGGCGGTGGATTGACGTGGTGCCCACTATAACTAAATGTATTAACACCACGATCCACGAAGCAACAGGACAGATACCGGAAGTGGTCCACTTTAACAGATATCCGGCCAGGCCATGGCATAATGCAGTAGCATGTCCTGCAGATCCACGCGTATCCAGCGAAATTTGTATCAGAAAGACACGGGAACATTTGGAGGCACAAGCCGAACGACGATTGAGAAGGTTGAGGAATAAGCGATTCCACCGTCCGTTGAGGGTTGGCGAGCTCGTTCTAGTAAAGAAGCCTAGTGTATCTAACCCAGAGCAGAAGGTGTACCACAAGTTTTGCAAATTGTTCGTGGGCCCTTTCAAGATTATACAAACTTATGACAACAATGCTTACAAAGTTCAGAGCTTGGATGGAAGTTCAGAGAACATCTATAACGCTGCAAATTTAAAGCTGTACCACACGCCAGCAGACCACAGGGAAGCAGAGGATGAACGAGAGGAAGCAGATGACGAGCCGGAAGAAGATGATGTCGAAGAAGAGGATGAAGAAGATGACGGAAGGGAAGAAGAAGTCCAAGTAATCCATACACCAATTGAAGCAAGGCCATGTCCAGAGTGTGGAGAGATAGACAGCGACGTGCAGGAATTTGTCAATACGATCCATCAAATCGAAAGACAGAACGAGGAGTTAAGGGTCAGGAACCAGATGTTGAGAGACGAAATCAATAGCCGTCGCAGAACAGAGGATCCGATGTCAAATCATGATAGTGATGATATGGACACATCATAAAAAAAAAAAATCTCATGATGCTCACTAGATTTTTTTTTACCTGGGCAAGAGGAAGATGAACCCCAGTGACTTAGGCCCATAATCAATCATGATTTGATCGGTAAAATAATATGAGACATTTATTGAAATACAGAGGAGTGTATTTGAAAATATTTCGTTTAGGTAATGTCGAAATCGGAGCGAAGGAAGGACGACAGACTGGAGCCTGACGGATTAGCTCAACACGACAACTTTTAGCTACTTCACAGCAGGGAATATCATTAGTTGGCGTACAAGGAAATACAGAGTCCACAAATAAGTCTTGGTCAGAAAGAGGAAGGGGGAGAATCATACAAAGAAAACTCACCACATGAGTAAGACCTTGGGATATTTTTGGTAGGACGGAAATTCCATGACCTCATGGAAAATTACAGCGGCTGAGTGTACGTTCGCTAGCCTAAGTTCGAGCAGGTGGAGATTTTAATCACGTGACCGCTTGCCGGCCAATAGTAAAAATTTGATGGGAGACTCAGTGATACCATCTTAAGGAATGATGGATGAGATATTTTCGTAATTACAAAAGTATTCAGTAATAAATTAATATGAGTACGCGGATGGATGTAATGAATTTATTAGATGTCACGCATGGAAAAATAATCAATACTTATTGGCAAATTAATTAAATTGAAGGCTGGATTTCTTGGAAACCGGACAGCTTGAATCTCATTGGCTGAAAGAAGACCACGTTGTCAGGGACGCTTACGAAGGCGCGAAATGTGAGGAGCGAAATCCACCCATATCTCCTAAATCTGTGATCACCAGGAGTTCATATTTTATCCAGCAGATATGCTAGCGGAGTGGATTAATTTGATGTAAATTTTAACTTCCGATTCGGAGTGCAAGTACCGATATTAAAAATCCACCCCCTCCCTAAGGGGCATGACGTCAACAAATCCGCGGGAAAAAGGCTTCATCCATATATACGGAGCTGAATTGACGGTCGCCAGCCACTTGTCTTGAATCGTTGGAGCTGAATTGACGGTCGCCAGCCACTTGTCTTGAATCGTTGGAGCTGAATTGACGGTCGCCAGCCACTTGTCTTGAATCGTTGGAGCTGAATTGACGGTCGCCAGCACACGTGAATTGAATATCGGGAGCTGAACTGTTGGTCGCCGGTAACTTAGAATTCTACGGACGTACAGTCATTTAATGGCGCGAGCATCCGCCGGTGTTTGTAAAATGTGATCGCGCTCAAGCATCAGGAATTAGAAAATGTTAACGTAGGACAGTGTTTGTTATTTATGAATAATCAGTGATGTAAAGTAATTATCCTGCAAGAGAGTAGTATAAAATATATCACCATAAGTACGTACATAATAGACTGTGTGACGAACAGTACTTTAAGGAAGTAGTAGCCTGTACTTAGCTATACCGAACCGATGTAATGAACACGTCAAGAATGCCGTATAAATCGGGCGTATCGCGACGGGCGAAATAGTTGACACCTCGTCGTACGTGTCCAGGTCCATTGTGCGGTAGGTGGACGAAGATTAAATAGTGTAAATATATTAAATTCTTGGGTCTAGGATAGAAATTTGTTGTGTTAACGTTGTAAATGGTGAAGGTTTGTGGCAGTCCAGATATGAGTGTAAAATGATAATGTGCCAGGAAATCTTTTGTGAAACTACGCCATCAAGGATGGAGGAGTAAAACGCAGAGAGGGGCTGGATGAAGCCTCTCGTCTGCAAAGCTGCAATGGAATACCGATAACTAAGATGAGTACTAAACTGTAAAATATATTTGGGAAATGTTATCGTGATGGGAAAAATGGGAATAATTTGATTATACTTGGTTACCTTCCGTAACAAGATGGGTCGCTTAACGACCCCATCCTAAATTTGTAGCACGGACAGTAGTAAATCATAATAATGTAAATAATCGGGTCTTTTATGTATTCAATTTGTTGGAGATGTAAATTTGTATATATAGTGTAGTACGTTAAGTCATGCATGCATTCATATTTTCTTTGTAGTCGATAATTTTCTTTACATTTGATTTTGATTATGCTAGTTAAATAAGACCCGATATGTGCTTTTATGTTTTGTCAATTTTAACGAGCCATTTAATGACATGGAAGGAAAATCCAGCTTCGCCATACCAAGAGTGTTTTGTTGAAATTAATATGGTCATATTTTCAAAGTGAAGTTGTTAAATTTGTGAGATGCGATTAATATAATATTTCCAAGCAAATCATATCTGGAGTGTTTAGTGCCAGAATAAATCGAATTTGTAAAAGGGGTTATGCGTTAAACATAATAAGAGTGGACTACCGTATTACAGGCGAATTTATTATTTTTTTAAATATTAATAATAATAATAAATAAATAATATAACTACTTTTTTTGTGAAGATATTATTTCTTTTTTTTAATATGATTTGGAGATAATAATAATTTATGTGATCAAGTGTTGAGTTTATTGGGAATCATTTAATGACGGGATGTCGTTTTTTTTTATTCGGAATTGAAGTGCGTGGTAATTTAATTTGATCGAATAATAATATTGAAATGTAGATCGGTGCTAATAATCCGTACATGTTAATGAACGTGTGGTTTAAATTACGGTCCAATATTTTTTTACGTATAAATGTCGCGTTTTGAAGTTGCGATTCATTAGCCGGAACATGTAGTGCTAATATTACGAGACCATGATTGTCAAATTTTGGTAAATATAATTTCAAGATGTTACGATTATTTGTGGAGAATGAACTAAGGCATAGATCCAAATGAGATAGAAAATGTGAAAGAATTTGCAGTCAGATAATAAAAGGTCGTACGATGTCCGAAATGAATAAATAAGTCGGTTGATAATTCTGTGAGGAATAAATAAATGAATCGAGGAATATTGAGATAGAGAGGAAAATAAATTCCGTACGAGAGACACTTAGGATATTGATATGAGTGTAAAATGTACGGGCAGTGTCACAGAGAAATACTGAGTTACGCAGCGGGTAAAATTCGAACCCGTGACAGCATGTACGAAATAAATAGACTGCACAGCTATTCGTTGAGATACAACGGATCTAAGGATAATGAGAGTTCAGATTCCACAGAAATGGTCGTATATTGTATTCATTGTAATAACGAGTGAGGACAATCATGATGTCGTGATAATAATAATAATAAATATTGCAGATAAAGGATTGGACCGCCTTAATTAAATGAGCGTTGATAAGGATGTTAAACGGGAATCTAAATGATAATATGCAACCGATAATAATAATAACAATGTAAGGACGATGTTAAATCATCGCGGTCAGATTAATAATAATTGTCATAATAATAACTGTAATGATGTCGTTGGTTGATCAGTGAATTAATTTGTAATTGCGACCGATATCTTAATATATAATTTGGCGGAAGTGACCGGTCCATTAATAATAATAACCTCTTAAGTGACGTGAATAACAATAATAATATCTTGAGTCACCTAGTAATTAATAATAATAATAATAATCACGAGAGGGATATAATAATAATAACAGTAATAACCATTTGTGTTTGCATCCCGCATAATAATGATGATATTAATCAAACGTGACAGTGCCAGGAACCGTTGCATAATAATAATAATAATAATAATAATAATAATAATAATAATAATAATAATAATAATAATAATAATAATTTCGAGGATGATAATATCGTGAATTAAATTATTTGGTGACGATATCCCTCTATTCGTATGTTTGAATAATGAGAATGATAATATTAGAGTCATTTGGTACCTCTTTATTGTACGGTCTCCGTATGGGACGATGTTACATACTTGCGTGTTTGTTTACTTCGCTCGCGATGCGAGGGGGGCCATGGCCACGGTATTTCCCACCGCTTCTCGTTATCTCATCTGTGTCAGTAGTCTACTGAGGCTAACTGGTGACAATTCAGATCACATGTAAATAAAATGTAAATGCTAATTCATTGGTATGGTATCAGCTGGATATCGTAAGATAGGAACTGTCCGTGGAATCCAGTTTTCGCACTTCACGAGAAACATTACCCAGTCCGAGTACCGGTCTCGGAAAAATGTATATAGCCGGAGTACATCATCTTAGTTAAATCGGGAAGCCGACCGTAACATGGGTTATGCTCGGGCTCCCGATAGAAGGAAGCTATATCTTTGAGTGACGGTTCGATTCAAATGGAATCGATCCGTAAATTATACCTCCAAAATGTCATTTTATTTCAGAAGCAACGCAGCAAGATATTGATACCACTTGCGGTATGGCAAGTGATTTATATATGTAACATGTGTGTAAATTCAAATATTGTTGCCACGTGTATCAAAGTTTTATACGTCAAATGGCGTAATAAACCGCTCCTTCTGGCAAATTATTTCAAAGGAAACCACTCTCATAATCTTTTTATTGTAGTTAGATGATGCCCTTTTTAATGTAACAGTCACTTCCTAGTCCTATCATGGAGTCCTTAAATTCAAGTTACAATCGAGCCTTCCCCCTTTTAATTTTAAGTTGCTCCGTTCATCCCCGTGTTCTATTATGCCGTTATATTTATATTTGATGATTTAAATAATGAACCGACACCCCTGAGATAAATGCTAGTCTGGGACTCGGGAGGTGGACGGGTGCAATATCACAAGAAAATAATTAAATCAAGAAAAATAATAATTTGTAATAAAATGAACTCAAAGTATTAGAAATAAGTCGAAATTAGAACGTTAATTCAATAATCATACAAATTTGACATTAAAAAAAACAAGTTCAACAAAGAACATTTATATAAATCAAGATTGAGTTTCTTCTAATAGTCCAATGTTTATATTGTATGGCAACAAGTGTACGCAAACACTGACATGTGGTAATTCCGTATGGAGTTTCACACTATCGCATCCCAACGATACGGTTTCCAAGTTAAGTTAATCCCGAGAGTCGTCAAACTATTTCCGTAAATTAAAAGTTATATTATAAAGAAAAATTACGACGGAAAGAAAAATAATCAGGACGCAATGGACGCTATGTAAGTTATGCAAAATACTAGGGGCAAATCGTACACTACATTTACAACAATTCAAATAATCAAACTAAACATATATATATACATCGGATATCGAGTAAAATCTTAAATGCTACACTGATTCTAATGTGAATCCCGGTTCACTGCAAAAGATCTAGACAGAACTAGATAAACCAACAATATTTCAGCACTCGGGCTGTTACCTTTAAAAACAACGAGACAAGGTATACAATCACAAATAACAATGTAAAACATCATCCTGTAAGGGAAAAACATATAAATAACCCTTGATATCATGAAGAAAGCAATGGGCAACATTGCCTCCTTCTGCTGCGTTTGAGCGCTCAACAGCGCGGTCATCCGTCATGTACTTCCGGGTAGATTACGAGCTGAAAAGAAATGTAGAACTCCACTATGCTAAAGATTGGATTTTGTCTCCCGAGGCCACCACAAGGAAATACTGTCTCCTTCACACTTACAGATAAACACAGGCCAGAAATCAGCTTGCCATGAGATAACGCCTTTCATCGGCTACACGGAAACTCACGTATATTCATTCCTTCTTAGCATGCTTGGGCCATTTAACAACATCAGACTCAATAGTCTGGAATTAACACTGTCCATTCTGATCACAATATACACTCAGAAGACACTAGGCAGGCACACACATCTGCACAATACTCTTTATCTTGTCAGGCATACAATCAGCCTGCACCAATACATTATAATTCAGCATGCAATTTTTATCTCATTATTTCTCACGAATCCCACTGGCCTTTCCACATAATGAGACGCAGTTCGAGTCCTTGGCAGACCATCAGGCAAACAGAATCCAACTTAACTTCAAAGATCTTATTTTAACAACGACGTTCTGCAGCTCCTTCAATCAGCTTCTGTAAAATCATGCATCATGCAGAATAGCTATACCTGTCTCTCTGAATAACCGAAATAAAATGAACTAATACGTGTTTAACGTTGTATAAAAATGAACCTGTCCATCTAGCCCTTCTAGCATATATTTAAGGAAAACTCGGAATATCCTACGCTAAGTAACATACACAAATAAACAACAACTGATCCTATCAATCCCTCATTTTCCCAAACATCTAATCATAAAGCAAAATGAAAATAAAAATAAACATGCATTATTCTCGTATCCGAATCTATCATAGTAACAAAATTAAACAAACACATGCCGTCAGACTCACTTTACATGAAAATTAAAAATTCTATCTACACTGCCCTAGTATCTTAACATAACTTACATATCATGCCATAAATAACACATGCGCCTTACTGTATTTACATTACGACTCTCGGGATACCAGGATAGCAGCTTACATCCCCACTGATTTAGGGATCTACACCATGTTAATCACAGCATTAACATGTGGGAATGCACTTCCTTCCTCTGCAGGCGTATCCATCATCTTGCTGGAAAATAATTCACTGGAACACAGAAGACTATAGTTGATAATATCTTCGCTGCTTAATGCTGCGAGCCGAAATACCCTTTCTCTTTACAAGATCAGCTAAACACACTGATTCACATATATATTACACACTTCACTTAAAAGGTAAAAATACAGTTTAAAAAGCAGCACACGGTTCGCTACGGAAGTTCATCGCGAAACGCGCCCGTCGCGGAATAGTGAAACAATAGCACGTTTCCACTACACTTGTTACTCAGCGGTCACTAAACACCGTCTTTATCAATTGAAAGTAAACTCTGCCAAAATTATACTATTCTCTTTTTACTCAAGTACAGTAAAATATTGCAACTGCACAATTTAAAGTATCATTGAGAACCAGTTACTATTACTGGAATAACACCACGTTAATCACGATCACCAATCAAAGTTTGTGCTTCCGCACTATCCAAGCATTTAACACAGAGATACAGAGTTGTTGCTTCCGCACTATCCAAGTCTTTAACACAGAGTGACGCTCTTCAGAGCTTGGGCTACTGAGGAGGCTTCGGTGACGCCATTAATGCTGGGGTTCCCGGGTGTCTGAACCAACCACCAATCAGAGAGTTCATCGTATAAAATGACACAATACTTATTGTGATATATTTACAAAACACAGCTCAAACACTAGCAAATCTCTTCCACCAATTTTTATAATACATTTCCAAATATATCTGACTTCTGAAACTGTGGAAAACCGATTTCCTACAGAAACTGACTTTATCAACTGAGCACGTTGGTCATCCTGGAATTAAGATTTGGCGCGGTGTAGCCTCCAGGTTTGCCAAATCCTTAAGTTCCCATTGGCTGAAATATCTTGCTTGGTCAGCATCTAATGCACGTGTCGATCCTTGCCAGCGCTTGGGTACGCTATCCTTTCTCACGGTCATACGGAAATATGAAGCAATATCCAGCGAACCACTATCTTGCTCAACATCCGGTATCAACTATCTTGGGATACGATGCTTTAACATGTTAGACTGTAACTTTTATGAATAAATTTTACATATTGGGTCAAATAATATTCTAATTATTATTATGGGCCGGCAGGATACGGCTCACAGGGAATCCGAAAATAAGGTTCAAATAACAAAATAAGTTATAATGCAAGTTTAATGTGCCGGAATCCTAAATTCACGAAATTAAAAACTTTTAAATGCCACCGACCTCAGCGAGGGTTGAACCTGCTATCTTGGAAACAAAAGACCAACGATCAAATGTAACACTGTGATCAGCGCAGTATTGTTTGAGGTATATAGAGTATTGCTTATTGCATCGGGACAATGAAGAGATCCTTCTACACTGGTGACCCAGCACTAATCCTTTATTGTGTGCGTTATAAATAACGCAAATGCATGGAAGTAACGAGTTATGAAATTACCCAGCATGAAGTAGTGTATTGTTATGATTGCGCTGCTCAAAGCTGTATAAATAGTAGCTGATTAAACAAAACTCCGAACGCAATTAACAGGCACAGTTTGTTTAAATACTGAGATTACGAGTCCTCGTACATTCTGGGAATCATTAGTAGTAACAGTGTTTTGTTTGTTGCATTTGATTAATAATGGGGTGTTATATCAATTTCTAGGGCCCATTCTGAGAGATAGCTATACTCCCTAAGAATATGGACACACCGGTCCGCTTTACTAACTCGCAACTTCAAAAAGTGACTACACGTGGCAAGCATTTATCATTTCTAAGAGGAACTCGAAGAGATAGCATTCCTATTTTTCGACGACGAACATGATAGAAAACAACAAAATGAAAAAGGAGGAAAAGAAATGGAGTATTTTCATCAAATCATCAAAAGCAATGAATGTCGGATAAAGAAGACAGAAAATAATTGAATCGCAATGGCGACGAAGAGAGAAGTAGGGCCGATGATCTAGATCTTAGGCCCCTACAACAAGCATCATCATCATCATCATCATCATGAAATGAAATGGCGTATGGCTTTTACTGCAGGCTGTATCCGAGAAGAAGTTCGGCTCGCCAGGTGCAGGTCTTTCGATTTGACACCCGTAGGCGACCTCCGCGTCATGATGAGGATGAAATGATGGTGCAGAAGACAAATACACCCAGCCTCCGTGCCAGCGAAATTAACTAATGATGGTTAAAATTCCAGACTCTTCCGGGAATCGAACCCGGGACCCCTGTGACCAAAGGCCAGCACGCTAACCATTTAGCCATGGAGCCGGACATCATCATCACCATAATCAGAGAGAAGTAATTAAAAATCGATTGATAGGAGAGATGGACAACACATAAAGATAAATCATAGTGAGACATCTGGTGACGAATGAGAGTATTATTTCATTAACTGAGCAACGAGCAATTGAAGTGAAATCGACAGTCATGGGTCGTTGAATTTCTCTCCGAGGAAGTGGAGCAAAGTCTTCGCGAAACGTAGTTTTTCTGTACTTCTGAAGTGATATGGGCCGTGAGATCATCAGTCGCCGGGCTGAGTGGCGCAGACGGTTGAGACGCTGGCCTTCAGACCCCAACATGACAGGTTCGATACTGGCTCAGATCGATGGTATATGAAGGTGCTCAAATACGTCAGCCTCGTGTCGGTAGATTTACTGGCACGTAAAAGAACTCCTGCGGGACTAAATTTCGGCACCTCGGTGTTTCCGAAAACCGTAAAAGTAGTTAGTGGGACTTGACGCAAATAACATTATTATTATTATCATTATTATTATTATTATTATTATTATTTTATTTTTATTGTTATTATTATTATTATTGTAACGGCAATATCGTGGATTACAGAGGAGTAGGAAGGTGCGGGCGCGAATGGGTGGACAGAGAAAAGATCAAAGCATAATTTAAAACACTAAAATTTGAAATATTATTTCTTTCTTTCCTTTCTTTTTTTCTGACTTCATACTTTATGAACATCAATTAACAGTTAAGTAGAATTACGTTGAGCTCGTCAGCTTTGATAACAGGAAAGCTTAAGTCAAACTTCAGGTACACAATGATTTGAAAATGAGCTTGTAGCTCCAAAGTGACATTAACTCAAAGAGCACTTTTGCTTCACTCAATTACACCTTAGGATACTGAGCTCCAAAATATACTACAGTCCGGCATCTTGAAGTCACAATTTTCTTATCCAAATTTTACACTAGATAAACCATGAAAATGAGTTCACAGTCATTTCAGCTCGACAGTCTATTACACACTCATCCATAATTAATGACACTTTGAAAAGGCAGTAAGTGTCCATTCTAAATGGCTTAAGAAATCGGCCATAAACAAAATGCTAGGAGGCGAAACACATTCTTTTCGAAATACACTTTGAAAAACATTTAAAATACTATATGGGCTTATGGTCCGTACTTTTTTTAATGATATTTGTTCGGGGCGTCGACCTCTGTAGATATTTTGCCATTACTTTAACCATATTATAGGAATCTACGTGTAAGTGTAATTGCGGAAGTGTAGAGTGTTGAATGTGAGGAAAGAAACGTTAAGGACGACAAGAAAACCCAGTCCCCAGGACAGGATTATTAATCATTACAAATAAAAAAACCACGACCGGGCCGGAAATCGAACCCGGGGCCGCCGGGTGAAAATATTAAGTTCCAAAATGGAGTTAAAATTTAAAGTTTCAGATAATAATAGTCATTCCCATACGAAGTTGAAGCTCCCAGCTTTTATAGAAGAGGGGAAAGTTCCAGAACTCTCTAGGCAGAATGCCTGTGCACACCCCCAATTTTAATTGGCTACAAAAATATTTACAGAAATTTCTGATTGGCTAATAACTTAAGGAAGAAGGAAGTAGAAGAAGTGCTGACAACTTCAGCACATAAGAAAGCAATTTACAAACACATAAGTTTTACCAACTTAAGCACTAGGATTTTCCCTTCAGTCCTCCCACCAGAGGGGGGGGGGGCACATAAGTCGATAATAGAGACACCTGAAGATTAAAGGTCCTAACTTCTTTAGATACATCGTTTCAGATTGATACCACAGATGTTCTTCTAAAAGGCGCTCAGTTCAAATACACGGAGAAGGTGTCCCTACGGTACAATTATTATAATTATTAGATCATAAGTCTAAACTTACACATTCTACTCGTTCCCTCTTCAGGTTGTTTATCCCTTTCAGACCTGAAAGAAAACTGGAGGTGTGAATTTTTGTTTGTACGTCAAGAACTGACTAAAATGCTCCTCAATACACATATTAATAGTTTATTTTACAAAATAAAAACTAACATCCGAAAAACAGGACCCACACAATTGTGCGTATCAAAATTCAAAACCTCGTTGTATCACGTACGATGGTGTAGCTTCAAAATTTACGTTCACTAACCAATGTACACACTTCATTGAATATATTCCGGTATTCAGTAAAGCTTCTAGATTAATATAAACGCAGTAAATAAATACTTACTTTCGGCACTACTGCTTCCTGCCATCTCGCTGATCAACTGTGCTTTTTAAACTCTTCTTCCTTCGCCCTGGCGGTCAAGCGCATACTAAAATCAATTGAAATACACGCCACGTGTCCTGCACAATCACAGCAGTCCGGTGTAGCGCCGAAAAAACATCAAATACGGTCAGGGATAACTAAAATACGAACCCGCACAATTGTGCGTACTCGGTCTGAAAGGGATAAGAAATGATTTCTTAATAATAATAATAATAATAATAATAATAATAATAATAATAATAATAATAATAATAATAATAATAATAATAATAATAATAATTTTAATACCATTGTTTTGCGTCCGGCTAACAACTTTTGACGACTTTCGGAAACGTCAGGTGCCGGAATATTGCCTCAAAGGAGTTCTTTTACCTGCCAATAAATCTACCGACACGTGGCTGACGTATTTGAGCACCTTCATATACCACCGCACTGAGCCAGGATCGAACCTGCCAAGTTGGAGTCAGAAGGCCGATTTGACAATATTGAAACGGAACTAATGTGCCTGTACCAACTATAATAATGTCGCAGTTCTTCTTGCTGAGGTGATTTAATAATAATAATGTTATTTGTTTTACGTCCCACTAACCACTCTTTTGCGGTTTTCGGTGACGCCAAGTTGCCGGAATTTAGTCCCGCAGGAGTTATTTTACGTTTCAGTAAATCTACCGACACGAGGCTGACGTATTTGAGCACCTTGAAATACCACCGGACTGAGCCAGAATTGAACCTGCCAAGTTGGGGTCAGAAGGCCAGCGCCATAACCGTCTGAGCCACTCAGCCCGGCTCTGAGGTGGTTTCAGAAAACGAATCCGAAGTTGCATGGCTCCTGATACATTGAACCTAATATCACCTCTCACGTTTAATCAAATATAAGCTTTCATTCGGTCTGCCTCCTTTTCTAGTTCATTTGATGGAGGTTTGACATACCGAAGGGAAATAAATGCATCTGTACCTACTATAAAGTCGCCAAAGATTTCTTTTTACAATTCGCTTTACGTACAGATAGGTCTTTCGGCGACGCCAGGACAGGAAAGGCCTAGGATTGGGAAGGAAGCGGCCGTGGCCTTAATTAAAGTACAGCCCTAGCACTTGCCTGGCGTTAAAATGGGAAAACACGGAAAGCCATCTTGACAGCTGGCGACAGTGGAGTTCGAACCCACTGTCTCCCGAATGCAACCTCACAGTTGCGCACCCCTAACCACATGGCTAACTCGCTCAATAAGGATTTTTTTCACTGGTAGTTTGTGAAGAGTAATCGGAAGTTGAGTGGCTCCTAACAGTTGAAACTTCATCCCAGCTCTCTCTTCTCAAAAGTAACACATATTCCGTCCGACTCTTTTTCTAGTTGATTTGGCAAAAGTTTGGCAATATTGAAACATACCAATTATGTACCTGCATCGTCGATAATAAACGTCGCATCTCTTCCCGTACCTGGAGCTTGCGAGGAGGATCCTGAGGAGAAGTGGCTCCTGGCCCAGGTGTTCGTTGTAGGTCAGCTCGGTGAGCGAGTCCAATATTGATCATGAGGACGAGGAGCGGCAGGCCGCTACGCGGTGTGATACACGTGTTTAATTGAGCACCAGTGACACATTTGACAGTAACCAGTGGAGTCAACGACCCTGCCCAGCACATGCATGTTCATTTCTCGTCCTCGAGACACCCCACTAACTCTTTCGAGAGATCTACGTTGGTAAAGCATACGAAATCCAGTCAGCGACCTGGACTCGGAGGCAATGTTGTTGACCACCCACCTGTGACTGTCAAGAATATTTAGAAGGCTGCGTTCATTTCTTGTTATCGGTTTAAGTCGTCCTTACTAGCTTGACAGGTTCCGAAGACGCCGAGGTGACGAAATGTTGTCCTGGAAGGGTTAGTGTACATGCTGGTAAATTTAGTGGCACAATGTTGTCGTATTTGAGAACCTTCATTTACCACCGGGCGGAGTCGCCATCTAGGACGGAGAAAGTGAGAGCTCTACCAACTGAGCCACTCATCCCAGCTCCAAGAGAAACCCGCTGACCACAGGCAGGTCAAATTACTTTGAACACAAGGCCCGGGGGCGAGATCAGGTCATAAAAATGTTTCTCGGCCATGTTCAAAGGAATTTGAAAACATCTAGCACAGTATTGCTCAAAGTAATTATGACAATAAGTCAGTAAGGGCAAATGTTATGATGATTGAGATCTAGGAGATCCTGTGAAGTTAATATTATTTATTTATTTATTTATTTATTTATTTATTTATTTATTTATTTATTTATTTATTATGGGTTAGTAGGCGGTGAATTTACTCCAATAAATTACTATGTGGTCCACGTCTGTGATGTAGTGGTTAGTGCGGTTAGCTGCCACCCCTAGAGGTCCGGGTTCGATTCCCGGCTCTGCCACGAAATTGAAAAGTGGTACGAGGGCTGGGCGAAGTACTGGTCCTCCTCCCGAGTTGTATATCCCTATCCAAAGTCTCAAGCTCCACAAGGCGGTAGAGGTGGGATCCCTCGCTGCCGAGTCCGAGGGAAAACAACGCTGGACGGTACACGGATTAAGAAACAAAGAAATTACTATGGGAGCGTCACTCCATGAGAGATTTGTGCTGGACAAAGCGGAGGCGGGACAGATTTTTCTCCGGGTCCGGTTTTCCCTGTCATCTTCCATTCCAGCAACACTCTCCACTATCATTTCGTTTCATCTGCCAGTTATTAATCATTGCCCCAGAGGAGAACGACAGGCTTCGGCAGCCGGCACGATTCCTATCCTCGCCGCTGGATGGGGGCTTCATTAATTCCATCCCTGACCCGGTCATTGATTGTAGGTTTTCATTTTCACTAAGGCAGCGTTCTTATGGTTAGGCTATTTTACCACCAAAACGAATAATCAAGCAAGTTACGTTGCCAAAATATTTAAGAGAAGAGCTCAGAACTAAAGGAAACAAAGGCTGTTATGATTCACAAGACCTCACATCTAACCTGGTCACTGATTAAAGGTGCACGCGATTGACGGTTTTTTCTTGCCACACTCACCACATTCCCTGGACATTGTGCCATCCGACTGCAATTTGTCCTGGTTTCATCAGAACTCTTTGAAAATAAAAAACATCTTGATTATTTCAACGCTGACGTTTTCTTTACTTTCAAGGCAGCGTAGTTCTACATCGGCATAATTCAAATCACTAAAATCACAGGTAAGTATGTGAGAAAAATTCAATGAATTAACACATTTCTCAAACGCACGATATTTATATCACTGTCCCCTAAGGGAATACTTGGATATTACCAATTATAATCATAAAATATCAAAGCCATTCCTTATTAACAGTGCTGATGTAGTTAATTTTATTATTATCTTATAAATAAAGTGAGCTTGCATCCGGGAGATAGTAGGTTCGAATCCCACTATCGGCAACCCTGAAGATGGTTTTCCGTGGTTTCCCATTTTCACACCAGGCAAATGCTGGGTCTGTACCTTAATTAAGGCCACGGCCGCTTCCTTCCAACTCCTAGGCCTATCCCATCGTCGCCATAAGACCTATCTGTGTCGGTGCGACGTAAAGACCCTAGCAAAAAAATAAATAAAGTTGTATGGGGTCCGCTGTCTGTAATTCCTTTTGTTTTGCCAAATTTTCAAATATTTACCCGTTTTAGGTCAACTCAAGACCGAATCGGTGGTTTTTACTTTTCGTGTCTGTTTGTCTGTTTGTCTGTTTGTCTGTTCCGCCATCACGTCGCAACGGCTGGATAGATCTCAACCAAACTTCATATTTAGAGTATACTCATCCCGGGGAAGGTTTCGATATGCATATCATTTTAAAATCTTTGAAAAACGGGGTTTTATAGGAAAACCACAACGGTTTTCCTCCATTTTCTCTTATACTATTGATTTTCTGTAAACTCTGTGGACCGTATGTGAAAGGCCTCTTCATTATAAACAACTTTTGTTATGCTCATAATTTACCTTACTCTTCAAATGACGGAGAAATTTACTATTTTCTGCCGATACCATGCTCTGCATTGAGTGATCGACAGACCGACAACGAATATATGGGTTACCATGGCAACGTCTCTGACTGCTTGCCAGCAGGGAAGTAACGTATTGCCATTTTCCTCATCATTCCTTTAAATTCGTGGTTGTTCCTTGGGTAGAAAGCAAGAGAGTCGTCAATCAGCCATTCTGCGGGATACTGGCGGAATATCTTTGGAGGTTATAACCGTCCTCGAATAGCTTAAGTAATAACACAAATATTCCTCTTCTTATCTGATTACCTAAGAATCCCTGCGCCTAAATTTCTCTCCGATTACCGCTTTCTTATATACATAACTCACACCGGCATAATTTATTGAGGAGCATTTGATTTTCCAATACATTCACTTGGTATTTACATATTTGTCGTCATCCGGATGTCCTCAGTTATAATCAATTTTCTATTAATTTCAACTTACTAAACTGTATTATTTTCTTCCTTAATTACAACGTATGTATGCGAGTGCTAATCTCGAATGATGGACACTCTTTTCTTTGAGGAAATATTCTAAGCTATGCAAATGTATAACTTTTGGCCCAGGAAAATTCCCAAATATGGATGCAATTTTAACGACGGTGCAGACCTTCGTTTCGGGGTAATTGGTAGCTAATCAGTAAGTCGTATCACAAGTCAGAAAGCAAATGGTGTTTCATTTTGGAGAGATCTACAACTTTTGTCCTACGAGTTTTCGTCGTATTTCTATCGCTAATACGTTAAATACAGCTGTATTTCTCGATTTCAAGTTGATTTTGTACTTTTACACGTATATGTTATCATTGGAACACTTATAGGAAAGGTAGAATCATGACATTCGGCACGCACATTGACATGACCATTGGCCATGTTATAGCCAAATTTTATGATTCTAGCTGTCACATGACTATCAAAAATATAAAGTAGTATGTGAAAACTGTACAAAATTTCACCCCATTCAATGACTCTAACTCAATCTAACCCATAAATATAGGAGATACGAGAAGATGTCATAGGACCAACCATGTAGAGCACTGAAAGGGGCGTCTAATGGTGAAGTCCGTTTGTAGATACGTCGTACAGTTTCAAAGCAGTAACTATCGAAATAAAGGTCTGCACTTCTAGAGTGTGTCTGTACATTGACAATTTTGGCGAAATTTCCGTACAGTTATCCGTTTCAGGTGTAATAATGACCATCTGCATATATTCAGTTTTGGTGTCTGTCTGTTTGTTTGTTTTTCTGTTTGTCTATAACTTGGAAACTGCTGGATATACACTGACTGACAGAGCAAATGCAACACCAAGAAGGAGTGGTTCGAAAGGGATGAAAGTTGGGGAAAAAACAGAGACGGCACGGACGAATAATTGATGTTTATTTCAAACCGATATGCAGGTTACACAATGCGCACGGCATCGACTCAGTAGGATGTAGGACCACCGCGAGCGGCGATGCACGCAGAAACACGTCGAGGTACAGAGTCAATAAGAGTGCGGATGGTGTCCTGAGGGATGGTTCTCCATTCCCTGTCAACCATTTGCCACAGTTGGTCGTCCGTACGAGGCTGGGGCAGAGTTTGCAAACGGCGTCCAATGAGATCCCACACGTGTTCGATTGGTGAGAGATCCGGAGAGTACGCTGGCCACGGAAGCATCTGTACACCTCGTAGAGCCTGTTGGGAGATGCGAGCAGTATGTGGGCGGGCATCATCCTGCTGAAACAGAGCAATGGGCAGCCCCTGAAGGTACGGGAGTGCCACCGGCCGCAGCACATGCTGCACGTAGCGGTGGGCATTTAACGTGCCTTGAATACGCACTAGAGGTGACGTGGAATCATACGCAATAGCGCCCCAAACCATGATGCCGCGTTGTCTAGCGGTAGGGCGCTCCACAGTTACTGCCGGATTTGACCTTTCTCCACGCCGACGCCACACTCGTCTGCGGTGACTATCACTGACAGAACAGAAGCGTGACTCATCGGAGAACACGACGTTCCGTCATTCCCTCATCCAAGTAGCTCTAGCCCGGCACCATGCCAGGCGTGCACGTCTATGCTGTGGAGTCAATGGTAGTCTTCTGAGCGGACGCCGGGAGTGCAGGCCTCCTTCAACCAATCGACGGGAAATTGTTCTGGTCGATATTGGAACAGCCAGGGTGTCTTGCACATGCTGAAGAATGGCGGTTGACGTGGCGTGCTGGGCTGCCACCGCTTGGCGGCGGATGCGCCGATCCTCGCGTGCTGACGTCACTCGGGCTGCGCCTGGACCCCTCGCACGTGCCACATGTCCCTGCGCCAACCATCTTCGCCACAGGCGCTGCACCGTGGACACATCCCTATGGGTATCGGCTGCGATTTGACGAAGCGACCAACCTGCCCTTCTCAGCCCGATCACCATACCCCTCGTAAAGTCGTCTGTCTGCTGGAAATGCCTCCGTTGACGGCGGCCTGGCATTCTTAGCTATACACGTGTCCTGTGGCACACGACAACACGTTCTACAATGACTGTCGGCTGAGAAATCACGGTACGAAGTGGGCCATTCGCCAACGCCTTGTCCCATTTATCGTTCGCTACGTGCGCAGCACAGCGGCGCATTTCACATCATGAGCATACCTCAGTGACGTCAGTCTACCCTGCAATTGGCATAAAGTTCTGACCACTCCTTCTTGGTGTTGCATTTGCTCTGTCAGTCAGTGTATTTCCACCAAACTTGATATTTAGAATCCACCTGTCCTTTGGTAGGTTTTAGGGCAAATATTGTTTCTAAATCCCTGAATTGACTGGGGGATTATACGAAACCGAAACCGTGATTTTGCATTCCCACAAAATATACACAACCAAACTTAATGTAAATTTACCTGCCTTAATGGAAATTAATTTCTTAGCCTTTTTCCTCATGTGCATCATTTCAATACGAGGATTAATAGGGGAGATATCATTAACGGACCGTTTTCCGGTACAAGTCCCACCGGACTTAACTCAAGAGCGGGTGCGTGTAAAGCGTATTTTTTACAACTTAAAAACTGCTGAAGATATTTGAGTCAAACTTTACATTAACATCTACCTGTCCAACGGTAGGTGTTAATCGTCAATAACATTTCATGTTCCCGGAATGGACTGGCGGTTTATAGGGAACCGAAATGGTGATTTTACTCTTACACAATATATAAAGTACAAGACCAACCTGACTGGAAATCGACCAAACGTGATGGAATTCCATCTCTAAAACTTCTTTTCATGTGAATTTTTTCGACAGGAGGGTTAATAAGAAGATATCATAAACGGTCCGTTTTTCAGGTTAAGTCCAGCGGATATAGCCCAAAAGGTGTTGTACGTGGAGCAGGTACCTTATCTATCTATGTAAGTTAAATAAAATCGTAACGACTGTGTGCCTGTACATTGACTAAGGGGTAATAATGTCCATCTGCATATTTTTTGGCTTAGTTCCTTGAAAGTTCTAATTTTTACACTCCTCACCGAAAACCCAGATTGCGGCATAATCTGCCAATCGAAGAAGGATCTTGAAATTTGGCAAAATTATACGTTTTAGCCTGTAACGGACGGAAAACTTCTAAGTTCCTTAAATTTTTCCCTTTTTATCCCGAAGAATATCGAAATATGGAGGAAATTTTAATGATGGTGCAGACCTTCGGGAAGTATTATCACATAACGGATGGCACAATCCCCGTTCAATTTGGAGTGATCTACAACCTTGGTCTTACGATATTTTCTCGTATTTCTATCCCTTCTGCGTTTGATTTTTCTCTATTTCTCGATGTTAAGTAAATTTGGACTTTTCACATACATAATTCATACCTTCCATCACTTATAGAAAAGATAGAATCATCAAACTCTACACGAAAATTTTTTCACGCAGTAGCCATATATGAGCCAAATGCTATGTATGTAGCTGTCACTTAATTATCCGAAAAGCAATGCAATGTGAGATAATCTTACACAAATTGTACCCTATTCCACATTTCTAACTCAATCTGACCCATGAATAGATACGATATAAGACCAGCAATTTAGGCCGCTAAATCCGGCGTCTTATGGTACAATAGTTTCTCGATATGATGTTCCGTTTAGCAGCAGTTAATCTGTAAATGAAGGTCTGCAATATTGTAAACAAGCACATACTTTCGTATGTCGAGCTATATATATTCAATTATGTCGATTTTGTAGCGATCGAGAAAGGGTGTGTCTGCTATTGTAATCAGTACTCCCCACACCGACTTTGACTGGCAGTAGGAATGGGGTTCTTCTCCAATTCCTGTGTAACTGGCATTAATAAGGCAGGCGTACCATTGTAATGAATAATTCAAAACTCCCCTTACCTGATTGTGTTTGGCTGTAGGCAGGCGTTCCCGCAGTTATAAACAGATGTACCCGTCTAAAATGTGACTGGCATTAAGCATACTGGCCTGCTATTTTGATGGAAACTCACCAGCTTGGTGCGACTGGCAGTAAGTTGGCTGGCAGTTGGAAAAGGGGCCTGTCATTATAATGATAACTGCACAACTCAATTTTGACTGGTTTCAGGGAAGTTTCCTGCCATTATAATAAAAACTCCACAATTTGTAATATGTCTGGAAGTAGGAAAGGGGGCTGCCATTGTAACGGAAACTCTCCAAATCGATTGTGACCGCGCAGTAGGCAATGGGACCTGCAATTATAATGTAAACTTCCCAACTCGATTGTTAATGGCAGTAGGCAAGTGAGCCTGTCGTTATATTCACAAATCCGTAACAAGCACTTTACATTGGAAACAACGTATGGGGACCACTCCATGCTGTTTCTCGGATGACGCTGATAGACATGCTGTTTTAAAACAATCGTATTTACTGCATGTACAGTATTTAATTCAATATTCGTTTACAATGCAGAATACCGTAGCGAAGCACGGGTACATTTGCTAGTTATTATTATTATTAATTATATGCAGTCGTATCAGCACACACTTTATTAAAACATAACCGGTTTTCGGACACTAAGGTCCATCAACACTGTTAAAATTTAAATTTAATTTCACATAAGTGTGTCGTCAAAATTGGTTAAAATGAGTTTAAAATGTTGCCCTGTTAACGTCAACATAGGAAGGGCTGGCTTTTCCTCGTGCTCAGGCTGTTGGTTGAGTACTGACAAACTTTGTCTCTCCACTAACAACTCGGAACATAACACTTACTCGAAAAGCTGGTCTCATTTCTCCCAAATCTTCCCTGCCCAAACTTTGCAACATTTTTGTAAGGCCACTCATTTGTCGGATATCACCCAGAACAAATGGAGCTGCTTTTCTTTGAATTTTTTCCAGTTCTTAAATCAAGTAATCCTAGTGAGGGTCCCACACACCATACTCTATCTGGGAGCTTGCCAAAGACTCATATGCCCTGTGATTTACATCCTCACTACAACCCCTAAACACTCCCATAACCATGCGCAGAGATCTATACCATTTATTTACAATCCCATTTATGTCATTACACCAGTGAAGGTCTTTCCACTTTTTTCAATTTATTTTACGTCGCACCAACAAAGATAGGTCTTATGACGATGATGGGATAGGAAAGGCCTGGGAATTGGAAGGAAGTGGCCGTGGCCTTAATTAAGGTACAACGCCAGCATTCGCCTTGTGTGAAAATGCGAAACCACGGAAAACCCTTTTCAGGGCTGCCGACGGTGAGTTTCGAAACCACTGTCTCCCGGATGCAAACTCACAGCTGCGCGCCCCTAACCGCACGGCCAACTCGCCCAGTGAACTCTCCTTATATTAACACCTAGGGACCGGTACTTAGAATGATCCCCAAAAGGAACTTTCATCCCAAAAATACAGTAATTAAAACTGAGAGGACCTTTCCTATTTTGGAAACTCACAACCGGATATTTTACCCCGTTTATCATCATGCCCCGGTCTAGAAAGCCAAGAATAACGGCCGAGAGGATTCGTCGTGCTGACCACACGACACCGCGTAGACTGCAGGCTTTCGAGCTGAGCAACGGTCGCTTGGCAGGCCATGGTCCTTCCAGGGCTATAGTGCCATGGGGTTAGTTATGGGGTTAGTTATCATCATTACATTGCCTGCTGTCCATCTCACAATATTATCGAGACCATTTTGCAGTTGCTCACAATCTTGTAACTTATTCATTACTCTATAGAGAATAGGATCATCCGTAAAATGCCGTACCTCTGATTCCACTTCCTTACTCATATTTTATATATATATATATATATACAGGGTGTTAGGTGTATACCTGCAGATATTTCTTCTAGCAATAGAGAACGATGTGACGAACCACTATATATCAAACTTTTAGTAATTCTCGGAAGTTATTTTCGAGAGCAAAGAGATACGATGTTTTTAGAATAGGTAGTATGCCTTGTTCTTGTGAATGAATAGCTTCCCTTTGAGAACAGGCGAGTCACGCGCCATGCGTGCCAAACTGGTTTCTGTTTATGTTTACGTACAACAGCTGAACGCTACCACGAGATGTTACGTAACATCCTTGTCAAACTGGTTTTATGTTTAAGTGAAAAGTGGTACGAGGGCTGGAACGGGGTCCACTAAGCCTCGGGAGGTCAAATGGGTAGAGATGGTTCGATTCCCACCTCAGCCATCCTGAAAGTGGTTTCCCGTGGTTTCGCACTTCTCCAGGCAAATGCCGGGATGGTACCTAACTTAAGGCCACGGACGCTTCCTTCCCTCTTCCTTGTCTATCCCTTCCAATCTCCCCATTCCCCCGCAAGGCCTACACAAGACCCCTGTTCAGCGTAGAAGGTGAGGCCGCCTGGGCGTGGTACTGGTCATTCACCCCAGTTGTATCCCCCGACCCAATGTCTCACGCTCCAGGACACTGCCCTTCAGGCGGTAGAGGTGGGATCCCTCGCTGAGTCCGAGGGAAAACCAACCCTGGAAGGTAAACAGATTAGGAAAAAGAAGAATAAGCCTTCTATTAGAAATGCCCGGCGGCAATTCCATAGTAGACCGAGCTCGATAGCTGCAGTTGCTTAACTGCGGCCAGTATCCAGTATTCGGGAGATAGCAGGTTCGAACCCCACTGTCGGCGGCCCTGAAGATGATTTTCCGTGTTTTCCCATTTTCACACCAGGCAAATGCTGGGGCTGTACCTTAATTAAGGCTACGGCCGCTTCCTTACCACTCCTAGCCCTTTCCTGTCCCATCGTCGCCATAAGACCTATTTGTGTCGGTGCGACGTAAAGCATCTAGCAAAAGAAATCCACAGTAGCTGTTGTTCCTTCGAGCAATGTTCACGCATGGTTGCAAGTACGGTTTTTGAAATCTGTCTCATTAATAACAATATGACTGAATTCTTACAGCCTTTTCTTTCAGTGTCCACCGTCCTTTCATTGACCTGAAAAGTTTATGAATAAGCATAGACAACTCGCATTGTCTATTGTCAGAAATTCATCGTAGACTGTCGCAATACGCTCATTTTTCATTTACTTATTAACTATTTCCTTTCATTTTGTCAGGTTGGATCACTGAGTAATGCCATTGACGTCTTATAAATCACACACAACTACACAATACTTTATTCGCACGTATGTGCTGGTGCGTATCTTCGAGGTCACTGTAAGGATCCTGTGTACATTTCACACAGAGTACCCTAGACCGGTTTTCGAGTACAGCAAGTGGCCTGGCACGTGAGTCATCCTCGCCTACTTGCCAAGCCTTTAGGGGAAGTGCACAACAACATGTGTTGGCCTGCGATAAGAAACAGGTTCAACAAGCCCTAGACTCTGCTACTGTACTTCCACTACGCGTGGACAGAATGACGTAACCGGTATATCCTGCTACGGCCGTTCAAAACACATTAGGTCCTGAAATATTTGGCTCAGTTATGGGCAAACTAATAGGACAAGATAAAAAGTACATAGCATATATTGTGAGATGTCTTTCTCTTTGCCGACTAGCTTAATATCTGCACGTATACACCTAACACCCTGTGTATATATATATATATATATATATATATACTGAACCCATGACCTTCGTGCCCTAAGAATATCATGTATTGTCAATTTAATAAGAAGTTCGATTCTTGATAGCATGGAATTGACACGTGGCGAGGGGGTGATTACCCTCGGTCCCACGCTCTGGGATACGTGATGTCAGTCGCACGTGTCAACGGCGGAAGTATCTTAAGTCATTTTTGTGAACTATTTCAAAGCGCGTGTATATGACGTGCCCAAGCCAAGTCGAAAATATAGTGCCTATCAAATGAGGTCATTTATCCCACAAATTGAACATGTATAAATTTTAAATGTCCATGAACACTACCGCCAGAATTGTAGCGAGTATGTAGTCACCTTCAAAACTCTTGTAATTACAGTTTAGTTAAGTCAGAAAAGTTATAGAAATTTTCTTGGCGGCAAAGGGGAGATGCCCGGAGAGAGGGGGTAACTGCTATAAATAAGAATTGACGCCATGACGAAGCCTTCTGCATTTTGTGTTACGAAGCTGACGACAGAGGGTTGAGCTGCTCTGTGAAATCAAACAACAAAAGTAGACTAAGTTAAACCAACATATTTTAGCCATTGTGGCTGGGGTCTTGACTCCATGTGGAGATAGTTTTTCTTGAGTGGAAATAGTTGTACCAGATAGGACGGTCAAAGTACCGAATAAAATTTGGAGTGGATGAAGAAAGTAAGTCGTGTGCGGAAATAATTACAGTCTACCGTGTGCGCTCAACAAAAACAAGTGAAGGGTATTTTCTTTTCTTTTATGCTTTATTTCCAGGAAACCGAAGAATAAAATGATGTGTAAAGCCAGAAATGTAAAAATGGCTAAACAAAAATACCAGGGTCGCAGGTGAGCCCTATGATGAATACTGGCGTGACCACCTAAGGTATGTGACATACCATCTTACTACCTATTATATCTTGTTTCATGATCTCAAAAATGTGTATTTGAATGGCGTATATACGACGCAGTGGTCACCCCTATGTGGTTTTTGTAAATGTTAGAATACGACTAAGAAAGGGTCATTTGTTTTATTTTCCTCTTGGATAAATTTTTGAAGTCTTGCGGGTGCCGTATGATGATGTAAAAAGTTATTAAATAGGGTTTCGAAGTGATATCACGTCCAATGTAGATCCTCATTTCCGTATGTTTATTGCCTATATTTTGTGATGTCAAATTAAGGTGGTCATTCGACGTAAAATTTTTGTCTGAAATTTTGACGTAAATAATATAAGAAATCCATAGTTACCCATTTTCAATCGAGTGGAAGCGCACTGTCGGGTGAGAGTATAGTGTGATGAATTTGGTCACGGAGTGAAACGTTTTTCTAGGCTCGTTTTAACTGTGTCTGACTGACAATAAAAATATCTAGTAGAATTTTTCAGTCATTTTCGTGAAAATCCAGTTATATAATTACGATATCATTTTATGCGAAGTTATTCATTATTAATGCATTGTGCGTTATTAGGCGTCGTGGATTCTAGTAAGGATTTTATTCCAGTTCTTTGTCAGTGATAGTCGTGAGTTGGGAAACAGAGGTCAGTTTTGTCGTGTGAGTCGAGATGAGATTTATGAATCAGATTAGAGACCTGTCAATGAAGCCGGGACTTGTGGAAGCCCGAGGAAGATTTTATAATGTTGGGAATGGAAAGCAATATACAAGGAATCCGCGCTGGTATTAATTTGCGACGTGTATGATTATTGTGGGCATCTTGAAGTATAATCTATGTGCATTTTGTTGGTTAGAATATCGTATTTGTTTAATTATGTCGGCAGAGTTTAAAGGGGAGTATTTTGAGAAGCCAGTCAGGTAGAACGGACCGGGTGCTTTACATCACTGCCAAGCAGGCTTGGGCGAGAAGCCGTCAGCTGATAGGGGAACACAGCGGATATAACGGGAAACGCGTGGAATTGAGATTGTATTTCTCGGCCGGGGAGAACGTTAAATGTTGTATTTAGTTGAAATTTTCATCCGGTAATAACCTGAGTATTATTAGATACTGTAAAATTGGGGACGTAATGTGCATTTGATACGACGGACTTACAGTATAATGAACAAGTTTAGCCAAATTCAGGGTTGTCCAAAATATAGAGCGATGGTAGTGATGATTGTTTGTTTGTGAGGGGTGCGCAAACTTTTTAAAATGTTATGACGAGATATGACATCGTAATTATATGGCGAGTTGCTTTTGGTTTGTACGTAGATTATTAGGGTTATCCAAGTGTTAATAATGGCTAGAATGAGATTAGGTTTAAAGTGTGAGGTCATGAAACAGGATATAAACTGGACATGAATGATGTAATCGTTCTTTTCCAGCAATATGAATCAACTTATAAACATCACAGGATTTAAAATTGTGAGAACACAATTGCGTAGGAATTTGTGAAGAAACCAGAGTCCGCGGAGATAGAATTTGTTGTCCTTTAAGATTTCATTAAATCATTTAAATTTATTTAATTATTAAATTCAGTGAAACCGCATTTTGAAATAACTTTAAATCAAGCGAATAACTTGGAGATGCATTCTGGAAGTCTTAGTTTGTTTTCTGGGGAATGTGTAAATGTTAACGTAACGATTAAGGGGACATATCCGAAGGTAATGGATTCTACTGTCACGAAGTATTGTGAGCATTGCTATTGTTGTATTATTTAACTTTGATTGATTGAGCACTGAATGTGCTGGGGATAGTAAAGTGGAAACTTTGGTCATCAACCGATGTAACTTAATTGTGTTTAGCCTTCAGCTTAGAAACTTGGATGGTCAGGGGTCATCAACCTCAGTGACTTAGATTAGGGCCATATGCCACTGTAGCGTCATTTTCCTTGCGGTCATCATCCACAATGACTTTAATGTAACTTAGAAGTTTAGATGTCGGTCCATGACATAGACGCAGGTCACATCGATTCAATTAAGGGTCCATGTCGTATAACCACTGTGTGGCACACACCGATTGGACTGCCTTAATTATACCCAGAGTCCAGAGTTCTTGTTACGAAGGCTGGACCATGACGAATCACTATGATGGTACATGTAGTCTCACATGGAAGCCGAATTTAAGGATTTCCAGAATTTCCTTTCTTTAATAAAAATGAGACAATGGTTTCTAGTAAGAAATCCCATCAAGCAGACACGTCAAAGGCTCACACCAGTGTTCCGACCTTATATGTAATAAAAATGATTGTGGTGTCCAGTGGACACTATTAATTTCAATGATACCGTTGTCAAATCAGAATGCTTCAGAATTTCATGAATAAATAGGAATCTTTTAAAAAGACCTTTCATTCAAGTAGATAGATTAGAATTACTGAACCCTACCTTTACCTCAGCAAGTGACGAAGAACCCGATACGACCCAAGAGACAGATCTCATTAACTTTGTTGTTGATAGTTGCTTTACGTCGCACCGACACAGATAGGTCTTACAGCGACGATGGGACAGGAAGGGGCTAGGGGTGGGAAGGAAGCGGCCGTGGCCTTAAATAAGGTACAGCCCCAGCATTTGCCTGGTGTGAAAATGGGAAACCACGGAAAACCATCTTCATGGCTGCCGACAGTGGGGTTCGAACCTACTATCTCCCGAATACTGGATACTGGCCGCACTTAAGCGACTGCAGCTATCGAGCTCGGTCTCATGAATTTTACTGATAGGTAAGAAAGGTAGGTATCCTTCAATATGGACCAAAAGGTACAATACGAAAATATAAAGGTGCAATAATACTGCCTTGAGGTATACCCCACTTAATTATTACAGGATCAGATAAAGCTTCACCTACTCTAATTTCCCGAGATCTGTTTTCTAGAAATATAGTCACCAATTCAGTTAGTCTTTTGTCTAGTCCAATTGTATCATGTTTGCAACTAGTCTCACGTGATTCACCCTATCAAATGCCTTAGACAGGTCAATCGCGATACCATCCATTTGACCTGCTGAATCCAAGATATCAGATATGTGCTATATCTTGCTGAAATCTTACAAGTTGTGCTTCAGTGGAATAACCTTTCCTAAACCCGAACTGCTTTCTATCGAACCAGTTATTAATTTCGCAAACATCCATATACCAGGTGGGTCAAGAACGCCGTACTTTCTACTTAGAAATGTCCCGCATGCACAAATGATGAATGGGATATATACCAACTGATTTTCACAGGCGCACTACTGCCAGCGGGTAGGTTACGTCAGAATATGTAGGGATAAACACCAGCCTGTCGCTAGCAGCATGTTACTCAGCGCTACCGGTCTAATGCACCCCTTCCAATGGTAAACATCGTTTTCCACCGCATATTTCTAGGCTGGTGTATGGTACAGCCACACTATATTTGCTGTCAGCATATCGGCAATGGATAGTGTGTTCAGCAGCGACAAATGCACAGACATTATTTTAATCTGGACAACCTGGTCGGAATGCAGCCGAAGTTCCAAACAGACGTAGGCCATGCCCACTACACACGTATTTCACCGAACAGTATTATTTTTTGTTTCATACAAGCAACTCTATTATCGAGTGGAATTTCTACACGTGTAAAAATTAATAAGTTATTAAATTTCCTTTTCTGCATCTTTGGCGTGTTTACAAACAGTAGCGGTGATTAGGGGGCGGGGCGAGGGGGGACAATGGCACCCTCCCCCAACTTTCTGGAGTAAATATTACATTTTTCCCATTTTAGCCAGCTGGAACTAGGATTTATTTTAAAAAAGCTATTTGTACAAGCCTTGTTGTCTTATCTGCTAATTCTTTCCTGTTTTCTAATTATTAACATAATTATTGGTGGAAATACGCACAAAATGCCGTTCGTCGCGGCTAACCGATTTGTATAGCGCTGCGGCAAGTAGTGGAGACTTTGCATGTGCTGTGAGGAAGGGTAGTACGGGTACATATTTTTTTGACAAGGTCGTGGACACTGAGTTATAATTCACCCGCTTGCCGCGCAAATCCAACAGTCTGGCACTCTCTTTTAGTGCCAATTAATCTTTTAGAATGTATTCAAATACTAAAGGATTTTTAATTGCATAATCATGCCGTACTCCTATTTAAGTGCACCAAGCGAGCAGGCCGTGGGGTTAGGGGCGCGCAGCTGTGAGCTTGCACGCGGGAGATAGTGGTTTCGAATCCTACTGTCGAGTGGTCTGAAGATGGTTTTCCGTGGTTTCCCATTTTCACACCAGGGAAGTGCTAGGTCTATACCTTAATTAACGCTACGGCCTATTCCTTTCCACGCGTAGCCCTTTCCTGTCTCATCATCGCCATATGTCGTATCTGTGTCGGTGCGACGTAAAGCCAATTCTTCTTCTTACCGGGCGAGTTGGCCGTGCACGTAGAGGCGCGCGGCTGAGAGCTTGCATCCGGGAGATAGTAGATTCGAATCCCACTATCGGCAGCCCTGAAGATGGTTTTCCGTGGTTTCCCATTTTCACACCAGGCAAATGCTGGGGCTGTACCTTAATTAAGGCCACGGCCGCTTCCATCCAACTCCTAGGCCTTTCCTATCCCATCGTCGCCATAAGACCTATCTGTGTCGGTGCGACGTAAAGCCCCTAGCAGAAAAATTCTTCTTCTTCTTAATCTGCTTACCCTTCAGGGTTGATTTTTCCTCGGACTCAGCGAGAAATCCCACCTCTACTAGCTCAAGGTCAGTGTCCTGGAGGGTGAGACATAGGGTCTTTATACAACTGAGGAGGATGACCAGTACCTCGCCCAGGCGGCCTCACCTGCTATACTGAACAGGGACCTTGGTGGTGGAATGGGAAGTTTGGAGGGGTTAGACAACTAAGAGTGAAGGAAGCGGCCGTGGCCTTAAGTTAGGGACCATCCCGGCGTTTGCCTGGAGGAGAAGTGGGAAACCACGGAAAACCACTTCGAGGAAGACCAAGGTAGAAATCGAATGCACCTCTACCCATTCGACCTCCCGAGGCTAAATAGACCCTGTTCCATCCCTCGTACCACTTTTCAAAACATCATGGCAGAGCCGGGAATCGAACCCGGTCCTCCGGGGGTGGCAGCTAATCACACTAACCACTACACCACAGAGGCGGACGTAAAGCCAATTGTAAAATAAATTCAATTGTAATTGTAATTTCAACGGGAGATAATACCAACGTTCCTTTCACTGGGCTAGATTGTTTGATTTGTATTATGCTATTTATTAAACAAATCTATTTAACCTACCCCGTGGTTTGTTTGTGAGACCTGGTGAAAATTTTAGTATAAAGCATTTAATCACAATCTCAAAATGTATTATTACAAATAAACCACGGGGCAGGTTAATTACATTTACATAATCAATAACATAACAAAAAAGAAATAATTTAGTAAGATGAAAGTAAAGTTGGTATTATCTCCCGTTGAAATTACAATTACATTTTTCTTACAATTGACTTTACATCGCCGCGACACAGATACGACGTATGGCAACGATGAAACAGGAAAGGGCTACGCGTGGAAAGGAAGAGGCCCTGGCCTTAATTAAGGTACAGCCCCCAGCACTTGCCTGGTGTGAAAATGGGAGACCACGGAAATCCATCTTCAGGGCTGCCGACAGTGGGATTCGAAATCACTATCTCCCGGGTGCAAGCCCACATTTGCGCGCCCATAACCACACAGCCAACTCGTCCGGTACAATTAAATAGAAGTACGACATGATTATGCAATTAAAAATCCTTTAGTATTTGAATACACATTAAGAAATTAATTGTCACGAAAAGAGACTGCCAGTCTGATGGATGAGCGCGGCAAGCGGGTGAATTATAACTCAGTGTCCACGACCTTGTCAAGAAAATGTGTACCACTACTACCCTTCCTCACAGTACATGCAAAGTCTCCACTACCTGCTGTAGCTCTATACAAATCGTTTAGCAGCGACGGACGGCATTTTGTGCTTATTTCCGCCAATAATTATTTTAATAATTAAAAAGTAAAGGAATGAATTAGCAGATAAGGTAACAAGGCTTGTACAAATAGCTTTTTTTAAAAATAATGTCTAGTTCCAGCTGGCTAAAGTGAAAAAAATGTAATACTTACTCCAGAAAGTTGGGGGAGGGTGCCACTGTCTCCCATCGCCCCGCCCCCTAATCACCGCTACTGTTTGTAAACACGCCAAAGATGCAGAAAAAAAATTAAGAACTTAATAATTTATAAACGTGTAGAAATTCCACTCGATAATAGAGTTGCTTGTATGAAACAAAAAATAATACTGTTCGGTGAAATACGTGTGTAGGGGGCATTGGCCTACGTCTGTTTGGAGCTTCGGCTGCATTCCGACTAGGTTGTCCAGATTAAAATAATGTCTGTGTATTTGTCGCTGCTGAACACACTATCCATTGCCGATATGCTGACAGCAAGTATAGTGCGGCTGTACCATACACCAGCCTAGAAATATGCGGAGGAAAACGATGTTTACTATTGCAAGGGGTGCATTAGACCTGTAATGCTGAGTAACATGTTGCGAGCGACTGGCTGGTTTTTATCTCTCCATAATCTGATGTAACCTACCCGCTGGCAGCAGTGCGCCTGTGAAAATCAGTTGGTAGGCATCCCATTCATCATTTGTGCATGCGGGACATTTGTAAGTAGAAAGTACGGCGTTCTTGAGCCACCTGGTATATAAAATAACTTGTCCTGACTGACTGACTGACTGACTGACTGACTGACTGACTGACTGATTCATCATCGCTGAGCCAAAACTACTGGACAAAAAGAAATGAAATTTTGGCGATACATTCATACTAATATGTAGAGGCTGGTTAAGGGAGGATTTTTGGATATTGCGTCGCTAAGGGTGTGAAAATGGGGATGAACTTTAAAATGAGGATATCTATATCTCAAAAACTTAAAAGTTTACAGACATAAATATTTGTATTTGGAATCCCCTTTAAAAATAAAGAAACAAGTATTTTTTGTTTGCCGAAAATCCCATTAAGGGGGGTGAAAAAGCGGGGGAAAGTAGTCGAACACCTTTTATGAGGAGACTTATATCTCAAAAACTGAAGATGTTACAGACATGAACATTGAAATTTGGAATCTCCTCTGAAAATAAAGAAACACCTATTTTTGTGTTTTTGGATAGTCCGATGAATAGGGGGGTTAACAGGAGTGACAAACGGAGTGACTTTTTATGAACACTATATCTGAAAATTATCTCAGACACGTAACATATTACAGATTTGAAAACTGGTGTTATGAATTTCCTGTAAAAGTAAAGAAACAAAAATATTTTTTTTGGAAAATCCACTATTGGGGAACTGAAAAAGGAGGTGAATTTTCAAAATTGGCGTATCTACGGTATATCTTACAAACTTAATATGTTGCAGAAGTGTGAACAATTGGTATTTGACATCTCCTTTAAAATAATGAACCACGTATTCTTTGGATTTCGGAAAAACTCTTAACTTGGGGGGGGGTGTTGAAAATAATGATAATATAGTTGAATTATTTGTATGAGAATGTGCATATATACCAAAAAATCTAAAGATGTTACAATCGTGAAAACTGATATTTGGAATCACATTTAAAAATAAAGAAACACGCATTTGGTGGGGAAATCAACTTGGTAGGGTTGGGGGGCGGGGTAATGTAAACGGAGATATATTCCTTTTACGAGGAGATATATATCTCAAAAACTGAAGATGTTACAGTCGTGATAATTGGTATTTGGAAACCCTTTTAAAGAAACGGGTACTGTTTGTTTTTGGAATATTCACTTGACTGGGGAGTGTGAAAGGAAGTAAAAAAATGAATTTTTTTCTGGAGAAACTTATATCTCAAAACTGTTATTTACAGACTTGGAAAATGGTATTTGGAATCTTCATTAAAAATACAGAAACACGCATTTTTGGGTGGGGAAAACCAACTTAACGGGCGGGGGTGAAGTGAAAAAGGAGTTGAATACTTTTCATGAGAATACTTATATCTCAAAAACTGAATATGTTACACACATGAAAATTTGTATTTGGAATTTTCTTTCAATGTAAAGAAAGATGTAATTTTTTGTCTTTGGAAAGTCCACTTAAGGGGGGGTGAATTAATTGAAAAATTGTTGAATACCCTGTACGAGGATACTTATATCTCAAAAACTAAAGATGTTATAGACGTGATAATTGGCATTTGGAAGGTCCTTTATAAATAAAGGAACAAGTTTTTTGATTTTAGGAAAATTCACCTAAGGGGGGAGGGTGAAAGGAAGTGGAAAAACTTTAATTATTTTCATGGAGAAATTTATATCTCAAAAACACACGTGAAAATTTGTGTTTGGAATCACCTTAAAAATAAGGAAATACGCATTTTTGGAGGGAGGGGATCAACTTAACGGGCTGGGGTGAAATAGGAGTTGAATACTTTTTATGAGGATACTTATACTTATATCCCCAAAACTGAAGATGTTAGGGGCATGAACATTTGTATTTGGAATCTTCTTTCAATGTAAAGAAACACGTATTATTTTGTTCTCGGAAAATCCACTTGGGAGGGGGGGGGGGTGAATGAATTGAAAAGTTAGTTGAATTCTTTGTGTGAGAATACTTATATCTCAAAAACTGAAGATGTTGAAGATGCGAAAATTGGTATTTGAAATCTCCTTTAAATATAAAGAAACATGCACTTTTTGGGAGGGGGGAATCAACCTAACGGGTAGGAAGGGGGTGAAAAAGAAGTTGAATTACTTTTATGAGTATAGTTATATATCAAAAACTGATGATTTTACAGACGTGAAAATTAATATTTGGAATCTCGTTTAAAAATGAAGAAACACGACTTAAGGGGTGTGGGGTTGAAAATAAGTAAATAAGGAGCTGAAATATGTTTTTGAGGATACTTTGTCTTCAAAACTGAAGCTGTTACAGTCGTGAAAATTGGTATTTGGAATCTCCTTTAAAAGAAAGTATTTTTGTTTTCGGAAAATACACTTAAATGGGGGTTAGCGTAGGGGAAGGACTGATCAAGGGGTTGAATTCTTTTTATGGGGATACTTTCATTGACCTGTCTCAGTCTTATACATGGCTTGGACAATATGAAAGCGGCTGAGGTATGAGTGGCGCTAGTAATGCTATTCCTTACGCAGCCAGTCCTATGAATGGTGTGAAAATGTCACTCATAGGGTCGGTTGGTGCATACATTTCAGTGGGCTTGGCAGACTGATGTGCAATAGCAACTTCTGGTAAGTGAGGAAAGCAACAGGAAACTACCTCACTCCTCATTTCCCTAGTACGCCTCTTCAGTGACACCTAGGCCATCTATGACAGCTAATGGTGAACTTGTTGAGGATCCAATCAGCTTTCGGGCTGAGTACCCAACATACATACGCTTATGTATATCTCAAAAATTGAAGATGTTGCAGGTGTGGATTCCTTTAGAATCTCCTTTAAAAGTATAGAAACATGTATTTATTTTCCTGACTTGAGAGAAGACTGTTTCTCACATGTACAGTTCTATGTCGCATGGTCGTCTTAGCCCTAAAAGATAATACCACAAACATGGTTTACATGGAATTTCTCGGGTAAATGTAACTCAATTTTTGGGTGAGATTTTGTACTTTATGAATTTTCAGATAATGTCTTAGTACAATGCCGAGGAACGATTACTTTGATCAAATTACGAAATCCACGCGAGCGAAGCCAAGGGGAAATTGCTAGTGTCAAATATAATCAGAAGAATGATTTCCAAAGCTTTCATACAATGCATGTCAATCTGACTGGCCTGTAATTTTGAGCTTTATTTCTCCCACCCTTTCCTTTACACACAGGGGCTACTATAGCAACTCTCCATTCATTTCATATAGCTCCTTCAAGCAAACAATAATCAAATAAGTATTTCAGATATGGTACTTTATCCCAACCCATTGTCTTTAGTATATCCCCAGAAATCCTATCAATTCCAGCCGCTTTTCTAGTTCCAATATTTGTATCTTTTTGTAAATGTCGTTATCATAGGTAAATTTTGAATACTTCTTTAATAGTAGTCACCTCCTCTACCTGGATATTATCCTTGTAACCAACAATCTTTACATACTGCTGACTGAATACGTCCGCCGTTTGAAGATTCTCACGTACACACTCCCCGTGTTCATTAATGATTCCTGGAATGTCCTTGTTTGAACCTGTTTCTGTCTTAAAATAACTATACATACCCTTCTATTTTTCTCTAAATTTCTATGACTGCCTGTTCTGCTTGCCTTCTTGACTTCTTTGCTAGATTCAATTTCGTAGTATGTTTTCTGACTTTCTCCTCATTTCCATAGCCATTTCTAACTCTATGTCTTTCCAATCTGCACCTCCTTCCTTAGTTCTTTAGTTCTCTGTTCTTATATACTGGGTCTTTCACATTCCTTACCACCTTTAAACGTAAAAACCTGTTTTCACATTCCTCATCAATTGCTTTACATCCATGCCGGAGCCTGTTTATATTTTATTTACCGTCTCCACTGGTCGTAGTTACTTTTTAAAAACTCCCTCATGCCTGCATTTTCAGCCATATGGTACTGCCTAAAGTGCTACTTTTAAGACCTATATTTCTGTCACATTCATTTTTAACTACGGCATAAACCACTTCGGCGGGAGCCTCCGTGGCTCAGACGGCAGCGCGTCGGCCTCTCACCGCTGGATACCGTGGTTCAAATCCCGGTCACTCCATGTGAGATTTGTGCTGGGCAAAGCGGAGGCGGGACAGGTTTTTCTCCGGGTACTCCGGTTTTCCCTGTCATCTTTCATTCCAGCAACACTCTCCATTCTCATTTCATAGCATCTATCACTCATTAATATAAATTACTCCGGGAGTGGCGACCCCATCGTAATAACCAGCCTATATCTGATTCATTCATTACATCCCTGACCCGGTCAAAGACTGGAAAACAGGTTGTAGGTTTTCATTCATAAACCACTTCGTGATCAGTAATGACATCTATTACTTCAGTTTCTCTTGAGTTTATCTGGTTTTACCATCACCACGTCCAGAAAATTCTTCCCTCTGGTTGGTTGCATCACTTTCTGAACCAGCTTTCCATCCCATATTAACTTATTTGCCATTTGTTGGTCATGCTTCCTGTCGTTCGCATTACCTTCCCAATTAACATTTGGTAAATTGAGATCGCCCGCTACAATCACATTCCTTTCCATGTCGTTTCCCACATAGCTGATTATATTATAAAATAATTCTCAGTCAGCGTCACCGCTACCCATTTCCGGTCTGTACATACAAAGATATCAAGTTGCCAAGTATCATTAGAAATGACCCTTACACATAGAATTTCATAATTGTCATCTTTAACTTTTTCATAGCTTACGAGTTCTTCTTTCACCAGAATGAATACTCCCTCTACTACCACTCCTATCCTATCACCACGATACACGCTACAGTTCCGTGAGGGTCCCGGGTTCGATTCCCGGCCGGGTCGGGAATTTTAATCGCTTCTGATTAATTCTTCTGGCTCGCGGACTGGCTGTTTGTGTCCGTCCCAACACTCACCTCTTCACATTCACACAACAAATTACACTACCAACCACCACAGAAACAAGCAATGGTGATTGCATCCCTCCATATAGAGTTGTCTCAGGAAGGGCATCCGGCCACAAAACAGGGCCAAATCAACATATGCGACGCAGTTCGCACTCGCGACCCCACACGTGTGAGAAAGCGGTGGGAAAAGAAAAAGAATTGGAAAGGGTACCATGGCATGGCCACTAAAGTACTACCTCAGCATATTTCAGGAATTGAAGACGTGAATTCCATAACAACACAAGTCCACTCATCAAAGTTTTGAAATAAACATGTTTCTTTGTATATATTTAAACCTAGCAAAGCTATTCCGTTGATTTTTTCTCTGCCCAGATATTACAAGGCGTATGTGTCTTTCAAAATATTACATCAAAACTATGAACGCTTTCAGAATCAAAAATATGCAAAAACGGCATTTTTGTGCTGTTTTGGAAATCATTGGATTTCTTTTGAATATTACTGTTATTAACGCCTATTTAATTACATACAAATACACGGTAAGAGTTTAATTTTGGTGAAAACATATTCACAACGATATCAGTAAAAGATTGACCCTATGAAATGTTTAGTCTGAATCCCAGGCGTCAGATTCTGAGGCAGCATTTTCATTGTGAGAGTTTCTTCTTCTTGCTAGGGGCTTTACGTCGCACGGACACAGATAGGTCTTATGGCGACGATGGGATAGGAAAGGCCTAGGAGTTGGAAGGAAGCGGCCGTGGCCTTAATTAAGGTACACGGGCGAGTTGGCCGTGCGCGTAGAGGCGCAGGGCTGTGAGCTTGCATCCGGGAGATAGTAGGTTCGAATCCCACTATCGGCAGCCCTGAAAATGGTTTTCCGTGGTTTCCCATTTTCACACCAGGCAAATGCTGGGGCTCTACCTTAATTAAGGCCACGGCCGCTTCCTTCCAACTCCTAGGCCTTTCCTATCCCATCGTCGTCATAAGACCTATCTGTGTCGGCGCGACGTAAAGCCCCTAGCAAAAAAAAATTAAGGTACAGCCCCAGCATTTGCCTGGTGTGAAAATGGGAAACCACGGAAAACCATCTTCAGGGCTGCCGATAGTGGGATTCGAACCTACTATCTCCCGGATGCAAGCTCACAGCCGCACGCCTCTACGCGCACGGCCAAACTCGCCCGGTGTGTCAGAGTTTCCATAATAATGTAGTAGACGCTCAAAGTATGGCCGATCCTGTGAGTCAATGAATAGTATATACTTCATCATTCATCATTTAACGAACTTATACACTCACCTTAGCAATGTAAATTCTCTTCAGGGTTTCACACTGCAAGTATTTGTTATGATATTTTGCATTAGTATTGCGTACATGCAGGCTGTTTCCTATATCAGATGCCGCGATGAACGGCGGCGTTTAAACTTTACTCATCATTATTTGTGAAAGCAAATTGATCAAATAGCTGATAGCAGTCACGAGAATCATGGAAAATATTTCACACATGCAAATTGGTCACACACTGAAAGACGACTGCTCATTTAATTATACAATTAAATTCAGTTTCATCCGAGTTTACATTAATAATAATAATAATATTTATTCTTCCTCAAATGACTGAGGTTGCCAAACCGACAAAGAATATCATACCATATAAATACAGTAGCCCATACCTAATTTAATTACAATACAGAATAAAAAACAATAATTCTACTGATAACTAGCATTTGTGCCCGTTCTTCTCACGGGAATTTGTGGTGGATTACATATTTCCTTCTGGAATTTATGCGAAGTAATATAGCTCTACTCACACGTTTAATGCGACACGTAAAAATGATATTTTCGTACGAAAGCGCGTGGCTGTGACGTGCAACATGATGAATCTGAACAAAGTCAAGAGAGAATGATGACGATTTCCGAATTAATTGTACAGTACTGTTCCTGATCCGAAGTTGTGCGAAATTCTCCATGGTTCTCAGGATGCATATTGTATCCCTTACCACTGGCGTGGTGCTCTGATATTGATGATACCTTCTTAATATTTGTCGTATAGAAAAGAGTAAAATAGCTCCTTAGTTCTTTTCCATAGCCCACATTGTAGTGACATGCACGACATGTCCCACGGGATTTGGAACAAAAATCACATTATTCGTAATAATATGCTTTATTATCCATCGTACGATAAGTACGTGCATGGCATACGGGAACGAAACCAACATATCCTTAAACGTCTTTGTCCACAGTTTTTAATAGACCTAATGTTAACGAAAATATTTGCTATAAATACCACCTCCATGCGATTACTATGACATCATATGCACCTGATAACACAATAGTAAATGATTGGATTTAGATACGTAGTTTGGTTGAAATAAGTCCAGCAGTTTACCACTTTTAGGAATATACAAACAGATAGATAGACAGACAGACATGCGAACACCAAAGGGAAAATTTCTGCCTCATTTTACCGCGGTGTTCAGATACATTAGGTGAGGGTAATTTTAAAGCTGAGAGAAATAAGATGCATCCTCCGATTTCCACCTGTTATGGATCCTTCAAATAACTGTAGGTCTGCGAGGGTGTCCGTCGCTGGCTGCAGAACATGAAGCGTGCGGAAAATAGTAATTTACTCCGCCATTTGAAGAGTAAGCAAAATTATGCACTTAACAAAAATTATTTAAGTGAAGAGGCGTTTCGCAAATAGTCTACATATTTTACATACAATCAATAGTATAAGAGAAAATTGAAAAATAACTCTTCTGGTCTTCCTATAAACTCCCAGCCTATTTAGAGATATGATACGCATATTGAAACCTGCTCATGGATGAGTAGACTCTGAGTATGAAGTTTGACCGAGATATAATGTACCGGAAACACCGCTGCGTGAAAGCAAGTTCGATGTATGAAAGTTAAACTTTGCGCTAGGTGAAGGGTAGGCAAGCCCGCCGAACTCCGCTGGCGTACACAGCAGTGACGTGTTCGCCTTGGGCTGGCTTCACACAGCGAGCATGACCATATATGGTAATGTTTGGATCCATCTGTAAAAAGTCTATTTGGAGTTAAGATAAAATTATTTTTGCACCGCCAACGTTGAGGCTATTATAACAGCTGCAAACTGTCAAATTCTTGAGCAAATCTACTTACTACATTAGGAGTTAGAGAGGTGGATAATATCAACGTTTCGAGATGCTTCATCGGCTTCAAGTATAAAAGCACGGCGATCATGGCTACAGATAGACAGTAATACTCCACTGTCTTTACGATACGGGTGAAGTGTAGAGCTCTGCAGGCCGAAGCTCTGTCCAGCCGGCTATTTTTTTTCTATTTTGCTTTACGTCGCACCGACACAGATAGGTCTTATGGTGACGATGGGATAGGAAAGGCCAGGAATGGGAAGGAAGCGGCCGTGGCCTTAATTAAGGTACTGCCCCAGCTTTTGCCTGGTGTGAAAATGGAAAACCACGGAAAACCATCTTCAGGGCTGCTGACAGTGGGATTCGAACCCACTATCTCCCGGATGTAAGCTCACAGCTGCGCGCTCCTAACCGCACGGCCAACTCGCCCGGTATGTCCAGCCGGAAATCAGTATTTCGACGAGACAATACTCTGACTATCTAGTGCTCGGTTCCAGTGGAACATGGAATTTTTCTTCAAGTACTATATTAGAACTTGTGTCTTCTTCACAAGCAGTGGCCTTCCAAAGGAACATAGAATTTTTCAAGTGTTACAATTTCTGAAAGTGTTGAAATTTTTCCAAGTGTCATTTTAAACTTTTGTTGTCATAAGAGACTGTTGGAACACGGAATTTTTCCGAGTGCCACATTTGAACTTGTGTTGTCATAACAAACTGTGGGAACATAGAATATTAATGTCATATTTGAACTTGTATTTTCTTTTCGTGAAGTTCCGAGAGAACATAGATATTTTCAGTGGCACATTTAAACTTATAGTTTGTACTTCGTAATAATTATTTACAGACAGTGTTAAACATTCTTCATGTGCAGTTAAACATCAATAATTAATCATAGACAATGCTTAACAGTCCTCGAATGCACGTAATTTGAATAATTATTTACAGACAGTGTAGAACATTCTTAGATGCGATTAAACTTGTTTTTTTTTTTTTTTGTTTGCTAGTTGCTTTACGTCGCACCGACACAGATAGGTCTTATGGCGACGATGGTACAAGGAAGGGCTAGGAGTGGGAAGGAAGCGACCGTGGCCTTAATTAAGGTACAGCCCCAGCATTTGCCTGGTGTGAAAATGGGAAACCACAGAAAACCATTTTCAGGGCTGCCGACAGTGGGGTTCGAACCTACTATCTCCCGAATACTGGATACTGGCCGCACTTAAGCGACTGCACCTATCGAGCTCGGTAAACTTGTTTAATTGATAACAAACATGCTAATACGTCCTGAACTTGCACAGCTCCAGCATTTGCCTGGTGTGAAAATGGGAAACCACGGAAAACCATTTTCAGGGCTGCCGACAGTAGGGTTCGAACCTACTATCTCCCGAATACTGAATACTGGCCGCACTTAAGCGACTGCACCTATCGAGCTCGGTAAACTTGTTTAATTGATAACAAACATGCTAATACGTCCTGAACTTGCACTGTAAATATTACGTTCAGAGTTGTTTTCTAATCATAAAAATGACGAAGCCAGTGAGTTAGGAACAGTGATAATACAAGTTAGTGACCTAATAGAATATTTCAGACTGTCGTGCCAATATCAGCGGAATTACGTCACGAACTTGATATTGTAAATTTGTACATAATTTTCCCAAGTACCAATTCGGCTGACATGCAACGTGTAATCAGTTACTCAGTTCAATTGTTTTCTTTTCAAGTGTTAATGTCATGAACCTTTGTGATTCAACGAGGTATTTGAGTCAAAGATTCAAGTGTCGGTTTCATTAACATTTGACGTATCCCACTTAGAATGAATCAGTGCAGTATTTCTTTCTTTCTTTCTTTCTTTCTTTCTTTCTTTCTTTCTTTCTTTCTTAATCTGCTTACCCTCCAGGGTTGGTTTTTCCCTCGGACTCAGCGAAGGATCCAACCTCTATCGCCTCAAGGGCAGTGTCCTGGAGCTTGATACTTTTGGTAGGAGTATACAACTGGGGAGGATGACCAGTACCTCTCCCAGGCGGCCTCACCTGCTATGCTGAACAGGGGCCTTGCGGAGGGATGGGACGATTGGAAGGGATAGACAAGGAAGGGGGAAGGAAGCGGCCGTGGCCTTAAGTTGGGTACCATCACGGCATTTGCCTGGAGAAGAAGTGGGAAACCACGGAAAACCACTTCCAGGATGGCTGAGGTGGAAATCGAACCCACCTCTACTCATTTGACCTCCCGAGGTTGAGTGGACCCCGTTTCAGCCCTCGTACCACTTTTCAAATTTCGTGGCAGAGCAAGGAATCGAACCCGGGCCTCCGGGAGTTGCAGCTAATCATACTAACCACTACACCACAGAGGCGGACGCAGTATTTAAAGCAACAATTAATTTATTAGACAGTGAAACGTGTGAGTTGAATGCCATACGGGGGACTTGTGTGCTCGTCACGCCTAACCTCTCAGTATTCTCTTGTGTCATCGAATCCTGCAACGTGTGCACCTAGAAATTCGAGAACTTCCAGATCATCCAGAAATTCGAGACATTCGAGAAATTATAGATCGCCGAGAACTTCGCATCAGGGACAGTTGTCGTCCCTGTCCAGACCGAGCCCAGTAATCATCCCGGAGTTCGGAGGTTCCAGCCTGCTTCAGTGCATCAACTCAACGTGTGTAAAAGGTTTTATGAATTTGTTTAAAATGAAAAATAAAACCAGATTACATACATACATACATACATACATACATACATACATACATACATACATACATACATACATACATACATACATACATACATACATACATACATACATACATTATCATTATAGACTGTTATGCCTTTCAGCGTTCAGTCTGCAAGCCTCTGTGAATTTACTAAACGTCGCCACAATCCTCGATTTGCAACTAGTGTTGTGGCTTCATTTAGTTCTATACATCTTATCTTTAAATCGTTAGAAACCGAGTCTAACCATCGTCGTCTTGGTCTACCTCTACTTCTCTTACCCTCCATAGCAGAGTCCATTATTCTCCTAGGTAACCTATCCTCCTCCATTCGCCTCACATGACCCCACCACCGAAGCCGGTTTATGCGTACAACTTCATCCATCGAGTTCATTCCTAAATTAGCCTTTATTTCTTCATTCCGAGTGCCCTCCTGCCATTGTTCCCACCTGTTTGTACCAGGAATCATTCTTGCTACTTTCATGTCTGTTACTTCTAACTTATGAATAAGATATCCTGAGTCCACCCAGCTTTCGCTCCCGTAAAGCAAAGTTGGTCTGAAAACAGACCGATGTAAAGATAGTTTCGTCTGGGAGCTGACTTCCTTCTTACAGAATACAGTCGATCGCAGCTGCGAGCTCACTGCATTAGCTTTACGGCACCTTGATTCAATCTCACTTACTATATTACCATCCTGGGAGAACACACAACCTAAATACTTGAAATTATCGACCTGTTCTAGCTTTGTATCACCAATCTGACATTCAATTCTCTTGAATTTCTTACCTACTGACATCAATTTAGTCTTCGAGAGGCTAATTTTCATACCATACTCATTGCACCTATTTTCAAGTTCCACGACATTAGACTGTAGGCTTTCGGCACAATCTGACATTAAGACCAAGTCGTCAGCATAGGCCAGACTGCTTACTACATTTCCACCTAACTGAATCCCTCCCTGCCATTTTATACCTTTCAGCAGATGATCCATGTAAACTACAAACAGCAAAGGTGAAAGATTACAGACTTGTCTAACTCCTGTAAGTACCCTGAACCAAGAACTCATTCTGCCATCAATTCTCACTGAAGCCCAATTGTCAACATAAATGCCTTTGATTGCTTTTAATAATCTGCCTTTAATTCCATTGTCCCCCAGTATGGCGAACATCTTTTCCCTCGGTACCCTGTCATATGCTTTCTCTAGATCTACGAAACATAAACACAACTGCCTATTCCTCTCGTAGCAGTTTTCAATTACCTGGCGCATACTGAAAATCTGATCCTGACAGCCTCTCTGTGGTCTGAAACCACACTGGATTTCATCCAACTTCCTTTCAACGACTGATCGCACCCTCCCTTCCAAGATGCCAGTGAATACTTTGCCTGGTATACTAATCAGTGAGATACCTCGATAGTTGTTGCAATCCTTCCTGTTCCCTTGCTTACAGATAGGGGCAATTACTGCTTTTGCCCAATCTGAAGGTACCTTACCAACACTCCACGCTAATTTTACTACTCTATGAAGCCATTTCATCCCTGCCTTCCCACTATACTTCACCATTTCAGGTCTAATTTCATCTATTCCTGCTGCTTTATGACAATGGAGTTTATTTACCATACTTTCCACTTCCTCAAGCATAATTTCACCAACATCATTTTCCTCCTCCCCTTGAGCTTCGCTGTTCACAACACCACCAGGATGATTTCCTATTACATTGAGAAGATGTTCAAAATATACCCTCCACCTCTCCAGTGATTCCCTGGGATCTATTATGAGTTCACCTGAATTACTCAAAACACTGTTCATTTCCTTTTTCCCTCCCTTCCTAAGATTCTTTATTACTGTCCAGAAAGGTTTCCCTGCTGCTTGACCTAGCCTTTCCAGGTTATTACCAAAATCTTCCCATGACTTATTTTTGGATTTAATAACTATTTGTTTCGCTTTCTTTCATCTACGTACCAATCCCTGTCTACCTTGGCCCTTGTTTGGAGCCATTTCTGATAAGCCTTCTTTTTACGTTTACAGGCTTCTCTCACTTCATCATTCCACCAAGATGTTCGCCTTTTCCCATCTTTACACACAGTTGTTCCTAGGCATTCCCTTGATGTTTCTATTACAGCATCCCTGTATGCCACCCATTCACTTTCTATATCCTGAACCTGCTTATTGTCTACTGTTCGAAACTTCTCACTAATCATATCCATGTACTTCTGTCTAATTTCCTCGTCCTGGAGATTTTCTACCCTTATTCGTTTGCAGACAGATTTCACTTTCTCTACCTTAGGCCTAGAGATACTTAGTTCACTACAGATCAGATAGTGGTCTTTGTCATCGAAAAATCCCCGGAAAACTCGTACATTCCTAACAGATTTCCTGAATTCGAAGTCTGTTAAGATATAGTCTATTATGGATCTGGTACCCCTAGCCTCCCACGTGTAGCGGTGAATAGCCTTATGCGTGAAGAATGTATTTGTAACAGCTAAACCCATACTAGCACAGAAGTCCAGCAAACGCTTCCCATTCCCATTAGCTTCCATATCTTCCCCACATTTACCAATCACCCTTTCGTATCCTTCAGTTCTATTCCCAACTCTCGCATTGAAATCGCCCATTAGCACTATTCTATCCTTGCTGTTTACCCTGACTACGATGTCACTCAATGCTTCATAAAACTTGTCAACATCCTCATCTGCACCCTCACATGGTGAATACACGGACACAATTCTCATCCTAATTCCTCCAACTGACGAATCTACCCACATCATTCGCTCATTTACGTGCCTAACAGAAACTATGTTCCGTGCAATGGTATTCCTGATAAAGAGCCCTACCCCAGACTCTGTCCTTCCCTTTCTAACACCCGTCAAGTACACTTTATAATCTCCTATCTCTTCCTCGTTATCTCCCCTTACCCGAATATCACTTACTCCTAGCACATCCAGATGCATCCTCTTTGCTGACTCAGCCAGTTCTACTTTCTGTCTTCCATAAGCCCCATTAATATTGATAGCTCCCCATCGAATTCCATTTCGTTCGCCAAGTTGTTTCCAAGGAGTCCCTCGCCTGTCAAATGGGAGTGGGACTCCATTACTCCCATAGGTCCGAGGCTTGCTTAAAATGTTCTGAGCTCGGTCGATTCATGAAGCAGGATGCTGCCCTACTTGCACATAGTCCAAGTGAGGATCTCTCCTCTAACGGGTTATGGACCACCGGTGGATTGTATAGTCCTAGCCGCCTGAGCACAAGGAGGACCACGACTCAGAATATGTCCGAGATGCCCACTCCCATTCCATAGCAACTGGTATCCCGACTCTCAGGACCACTTACTAGGCCACTCAGCCGTTGCCCATGGTTCACGAACTAGGACGTGACTACAGTAACCCACAAACATGAACCATTAAAACCAGATTTTCAAAATAATATAAATTCAATAAACTACTACCCCTCTCTGTACCAACTCCAGTGCTTACGTACTACCCTTTAGAAATATTCTAAGATTTTCAAGGTAATATCTGCGACTAAAGACACTTTTCCTGGTACAATATTCAATAGTGTAAGAGAAAATGAAAAATGTCCCTTCTCGTCTTCGTATAAACCCCCACTCTGTTCAGTGATTTTTAAATGATATGCATATTGAAACCTGCTCCTGAATGAGTAGACTCCAAATATGAAGTTTAGTGGAGAATAGTGTAAGGAAAAAGGAAAAACCCTATTCTGGTCTTCGTATAAACCACCACTCTATTCAGTGATTTTTAAATGACATGGATGTCGAAACCTGCTCTTGGATGAAGTAAATATGAAGTTTGGTCGAGATATAATCAATAGTGTAAAAGGAAAGTGAAAATAACTTTTCTGGTCTTCGTAAGAACCCCTAGTCTATTCAGTGATGTTTAAATAATATGCGTATCGAAACCTGCTCGTGGTTGAGTAGATTCTAAATATGAAGTTTGGTCGAGATCTATTCAGCCGTTTACCCATGATGGTGGAACAAACAGACAAACAGACGGACAGACAGACAGACAGACAGACAGACAGACAGACAGACAGAAAAACAAACACGAAAGCTAAAACTACTGATACGATCTTTAATTGACTTGAAACGGATAAATATATCAAAATTTAGGGAAATAAATGACATTACAGACAAACGCCCTCGTAGAATTTTATTTATAAGATGTAGAGAAAATATTACTTAGTCATAAAGAAACATCAGATAAATTACTTTAATTGATTTAATTAAGAGGGGATCGATATCGAAGCTTTCAATGTTTGTATGCCCCAGCTCACAATGGTCTCATTCGGCAGACCAAAGCGTCGTAAGTAGGTGACCAGTTGTTTAGGAATGGTGCTCCTTGCACCCAGCATGAGCTCAATGACCTCGATGTCTTCAAGGTTGTGCTTATTGAGGTAATATGGAATGGTTGGTGAATATATCCTCTTCTTTTCTTCCATCGACCTCAACGGGTTGTTGTGCATGTGCTTCACATCTGACTGTCGGGTCGAGAATGAAACCTTTTATCGCTCCCGGGTTTGAAAGCGATCTTGTCGATTCGTATCGTTCCACCGTCAATTGTGAGGCCATGTACCTCTTCATATACTAGATACCCTTTTCCTCGTAGTGTATCGGCCAAGGAAGACCGGATGTGATGGTGTCTGGTGTCTGGTGTTCCGTAGGCATTCGCCGACTGGGCAAGATCCTAAGACGTATGCCAAAGTTTCAATCTCACCGCATCGTATGCAGTTGTTACCGTCTTTGAATCTGCCTGGTATGGCGAGCACATGAGCTTAATTCGCTGTAATTTTGAGAGCATTTTTCTACTCGGTGCTTGGTAGTCTGTTCTGTGTTCTTATCCACCGTTTGGCTGGAGTAAATTCTTGATATAGGCATACGCTTTTGCCTTTCTGGTTTAATAGGCGCCATTTTTTATATTTCCTGGTCTCAGAGGAATCTCCTGAGTTTCACGACGTCGAGCAGGCCGTCACGTCTCTGCAATTTAGTATGCCAATTGTATGCGATGAAATATATTTTAGAATGTGTGGTGGTAACGAGTCAGTTAGGCCGGTTCCGTGGTGCATGGGTAGCACGCCTGCCTAGTACCTGGATGCCCCAAGTTCGATTCCCGGCCACGTTGGGGATTCTCACCTAGATCTGAAGGCTGGTTCGAGGTCCACTCAGTCTACGTGATTAGAATTGAGGAGCTATTGACGATGATATAGCGGCCCCGGCTAGAAAGCCAAGAATAACGGCCGAGAGTATTCACTTCGATAACTACGTGGCACCTCGTAATCTTCGGGCTGAGCAGCGGTCGCTTGGTAGGCCAAGACCCATCAAGCCTTTTCTGCCATGTTTTGTTTAGTTTTAGGAGTCATTGAGGCTATAAATTTCTTCCCGCAAATGTTCATTTCATGGATGTTAAACGTAGGAAACAGTAGTTATTGAATGCAGTTTGAGGAGAACCTCATGACGATTATTCTTCACACATGCTCAATGGCAGCAAATTACAAAGATCTGGTAGGCCATTGTAGAATTATCATATATTTGAGATGCGTGCTCCTGACGTCGGGCACGCTTACTTGAAAAATATAATCTCGGCATTCACCAAAGGGAACTTCTCGTTATAAGCAATCAAGTCTGATATACAAGAGGTTGCCCACAACAGGGATTACTGCGTTCGGAAGGTTTCGCCCAAGTTCGGGTTATGACGTTGTAACCGTCCAGGCTTCTCCAGCCCTACTAATTTAATATATCAGTTTACGCGATATCATTTGATATCAAGTTTATCCGCTATCGGCAATTATTTGTAATAACATATTTATTCAACGTCAATCATTTGTAATCAAGGCTTTTTGGAATCATATTGTATATATGATAACATCGTTTTATTATTTAAATTATTATATTATGTAGGATAGGAATTCATTATGTTGTAAATACGGTCAATATGTTGAGACATAGTTGTTTTCATTTCATCTCATATTTGTGTATACGGAGGGTTATTCTTGAAGCTGGGGATTTTGCGTGACTCATGGGTTTGGCGAAGGCAGTAAACAGCGACCCGCGCGCGAAGCTTGCATACCTGCAGAGTACATCATCGCCACGCCTACTGGACTCGACAAGGAAGAAGAGAAGGGGAGATGATAATGCGATCTACGAATCAGATGTTTCGTTATATAGAGATCTGAGATGAAGCTGTTACCTAGAGTGGGGGAGCCCGGTGATATTATCAAGTGCGGAGCGAGAAACTTACGGATACTCCATCACTACTTTTTCTACTGTGAACATCTACTTTGAACGACGTTATTTGATTTTTGAAACAGTGTGTGGTCGCTCCGCGACATAGTTATTTTTGTACTATGTGTTATCGCTTCGATACAGTACTTAGGTGCGGTAATGTTATCGGATCTGCGTGAGACGAAACAAGCTTACGGCTTGTGTTATTTTCAGTAAATATTCTGGACGAAGAACTATGTTTAGTTCAAGTCTACGGAATTTGGTACAAGTCTGTACCGTATAAATAGTATAGCTCAGTTGGATTGAGGTTTCTAGTAATATGGAAAAATTCATATCTCTGAATTTTCTCCTCATACGATCAACGCTGATCAGTTTTTACAAGTATAGGGCCAATATCTAATTTAAAGACTAGGCAAGCAGGGAGTGCTAGTCCAGATAGCCCGTACCATATCAGAGAAGGAAGGAAGGATGTCCATGGAGCAAAGTCTACATCGAGAAGAAGAGAACGAGTAACCACGGAAACCAGATGACGTCAACGAAAGCTGCAATTGGTGAGCTTCAATCAGATAAAGCAAGCAATATTAAATTCAGTAAAGTAAAGTAAATTATAAATTCCTCCACGCTTTAAGGAACTTTTATGATTCATCTCATTTTTTTGTATAATAAATTCAATTGTGTTTTATATTGCGTTAATTTTCTTTCTTAAGCGATACTTAAAGGTTAATTATTTAAAATCCTACCCCTGTGATTTAAGTGTAAGTCTCTATGCTAGTAAATATAAATTTTGGTTTACAGTTTTGTTTAAAACTGTAACCCTTGCGCCCAAACATCACATAGAAAAATGGGAAACCATGGAATGTTAATTGTTTCTATTTGCGTGGCAATTTGCGGGCAAGCCACAAATAGTTTATTAGATATTCATGTGTCCCAAGATAATAACTTTCACCTCACCAAGTGTTTTGATGAGGGGTCGAACAGTTACAACGTCACGGAGAGACCTGCCTCGCTGAGGGATCCCATTTGCTAATCCTGTGCAGTAATGAGTGAGTTTCTTTAATATGTGCAAGTGAATTGTAGTTTTGCTTTTATAGTTTTATGGAGCTTTCTGTGAGTTAGTGACTTTTCCTGCGGTGAACAGCTGTTTTCTCATTCCAGTATTATTCTGAGTTCGATTGACTTGTCTTGATTTAAGTCTCGGGTTGCGTATAAACTGCCTGTTATGAGGCGTACGATTGTTGTGTGCAAAAACATGAGTGCGAAAACCAGGAAAGTTCCCTCCAAAAAGTCACAGCAATTACTTCAGTTGCTCAAAGAATGAGAAAGTAAAAAAGCAGTGGATTAGAAGGTGCAGGCGTGATGGAAAATCGAACGCTGAATCGTGCCGAATATGTTCCGAACATTTTTCCGATAGCGATATTGAAGTGTATCTAATTGGCGAATTGTTAGGGTTTTCTCACAAATGTTTGCTTAACAAGGACCATATTATCTCTATAAATTCGTATGTTTTGCGTAACACAGAGCATTTGTTACATGATAGAGTAACAAGGAAGGGAAAGGACAATAAAATATTGCCTGAAGATTTGTTATAAGATTTATAACACAACACGACTATTATCAGTTCACCACCTCCTCTAATCAATCTACTTCCCTAGGTTTGTACTAATACTATGGCGCTGACCGAAAAAGTTGAAAGCTTAAATCAGATAACGAAATAAAAACTAGCAATATCCTTAAAATGAAATTAGAGGCAGCGGAAAGCAAATTGCATCAAAGCCGCGGTTTTTTCACATTTTGCTTTACGATGCACAGACAAAGATAGAAATTATGGCGATGATGTAATAGGAAAGGGCTACGATTTGGAAGGAAGCGACCATAACACTAATTAAGATATAGTCCCAGCATTTGCCTTGTGTGAAAATGGGAAACCACGGAAAATAATCTTCAAGGCTGCCGATTGTAGGGTTCGAACCCACTATCTCCCGAATGCAAGCTGATAGCTACGTGAGCCAAGCCGCGCAGCCACCTGCTCAGTAAAGCCGCGTATACATAAGTAATTTGCGTAAGGATATAATTATATGTAGGATGTTAAAACAATCTGTTCAGAGCACCCACACAAATCTGGTGAACGGTGTGAAAGGAATTTTTAATGAGAATCAAATAAAGGTGCTCACAAACCAGCAAAACTGTGTGTATTGTACTGATGAAGACATATAGGCGGCTTTCATTTTAAGCTGTCTTGGGAAGAAAACTTGCATTTACATGAGACAAAAATTGCATTACCCTCTGCCTGAACTTCCAACGCTGGAAAAGTGGGCTTCAAAAATGACATAGAAATGGAAGTGGAAACCAGGATGATATTCTATATATGATGAAGATATATACTCTCTCTTATAAAGACCACGAGAAAATTTCAGTTCTTTAGTTTGACGAAATGTGTGTCAAATGTGCTTTCGAAATTGACTCACTGAAGGATGAAATCGTAGGGCCTAGTTCACAATTGCAAGCTGTGATGGTAAGAGGACTTTTAAAAATGGAAGCAAGTAATTTACGATTATTTTGGTAACAAGGTGGCAAAAGACATACTAGACAATTTCGTTTCACGTCTTTCAGTAATAGGGTATAGAATAATAATGTATGTCTTTGGCATGGGCGCAGCAAATGAAGCCTCATGGAAAGCATAAGTAACCGATGAAAGAAAAACTTTGTTTTTGAAGCCACGAACGTCAGAAGAAGTACACTTCTTTGCACATAATCCTCACCGCTTGAAATAATCACGAACTGATTTTTTGACAACGGCTTATAATTTTCTGATGGTAAAGTTCTCTCGAAAGAACCTGTGCAAGCTGTGGTTAAGAATGACAGCCGAAAAATTGATTCCAGTCATCTAAACTGTAGGGTACTGAAAGGATGAACGTAAAGAATGCTGCAGAATTAATATCTCATAGTAGGCATTCACTGGCAAATGTCACAGCCTTACGTCATTCCGAATTAGGAGATGATGAAACTTTTGCTGACAGCACGAGTGAGTTCATTCAAACTGTTAATAACTGGTATTATCTCATGGATTCTTACAATCCGGCCATTTTAAAGTACCTAAAAGAATGTGTGTAATCTTCAGTTAAAACGACAAGAAGAAATTTAAAATAAAATGTGTGGCCTAATCAACAATGAACGCACAAGGGTTAGAAATTTAAGCAAATGTTCCATAAGGCTATCCATGTGACTATCCCCTCCTTGAAATATATGATCTCATAAGTTGAGAATATAGGAATGAAGTACATTGTAACCCACCGGCTGAATCAAGATTCACTCGAGAATTATTTTTCCCGGATCCGTCCTCGAGGGGGATTATGCGACCACTCTACCGCGCTGAATGCTCTTTATCTTCTTCGGAGGATTATTCTCGGAAATAATTCTGGTAAAAGAGAGAGACACAAGAAAACGCGAACAGAAAGCAGTGACGAATATCTCTCATTACAAATGCTACGTGAGTGCCGAGTTATTTGCCGTGAGTTAGAAGTTGTTCATTTATTTTTTATTTATTTATTTATTTTGCTTTGCATCGCACCGACACGGATAGGTCTCATGGCGACGATGAGATAGGAAAGGCCTAGGAGTGGGAAGGAAGCGGCCGTAGCCTTAATTGAGGTACAGCCCCAGCATTTTCCTGGTGTGAAAGTGGGGAACCACGGAAAACCATCTTCAGGGCTGCGGACAGTGGGGATCGAACCCATTCTCTCCGGGATGCAAGCTCACAGCTGCGCGTCCCTAACCGTACGGCCAACTCACCTGGTGGGAGCTAGAAGATTTTTCTCTTGAAATCTATTTTGAAGAAGACACTGTTACAACATTTTCCAGTGAAACTGGCACCGAAATGGAGATCCAAGTTTTTAATTACATTGAAGAGTGAATGGCTATGAAACACAAAAGCAATCATCCACACTTAGGTCACCAAACAGACATAGAAAGAAAGAACAGAACACATTACGTATTGTTCTGTGGTCCTGGATTCGAAGTCCGTCGTAGGTGATCTTACAGACCCGAAAGTCATTCTCTCTTCCATGAGCCCAGAGCTGTCTCCACGGTACGATACGATAGTATCCTCTCACCGTTTTAATTAGTATTAAAGGTTTGGAAGAGATAGGATATTTTCCACGAAACCTTCTTGTTCAGTCTTGATCGAGTTCTTCTTTAAAAAGTTTAACGAACGAACATTCTCACCGTATGTGCAATTTTGTCAGAAAATGGAACACTTCACCTTGATCACATTTCATTTCTCCAATCACGTCGGGATAAAGAGATATGTATCTGGTAATGTGATCTTCACCAGAAAGATAACACTGATGTTCTTTTCTTCGTTCCCAATGAAAGTTGAATTGCAACGGAGCCCTGTTGGAAGAACTCCCTGTATTATACACATGCACACAAAACGCACTATTCTCAGGATGGCTGTTAGTTGGGTTACAGCTCCACGAAAATTGCCCTCCTATAACCTATTGTATCCCGGTATAGAATCCCAAGAATGACGACCGAGAGGATTCCTCGTGTTGAGCACACGGCACCTCATAATCCGTTGGCCTTCGGGCTGAGCAGCGGTCGCTTGGAAGGCCATGGCCATTCGGGGCTCTTGCGCCGTGCGGTTTGGTTTTGGTTTGGTCTATAACCTATTGTACACCAGTCTACTTTAATAGATAAGCATAGATTAAGCTAGAAACCTTATTAACGTAATCAAGAGGATGTTTTACGGAAAGGTATAAGCAAAACAATACAACTATACCTTCATAAACTAAGAAAAGTAGGGTGTTTCCTTCCTTCCTTTCACTCCTTCTTCGTCAATTTTGAGACGATATTCAAATATTCTTTTGCTATTGGCTTTACGTCGCACCGACACAGATAGGTCCTATGGCGACGATAGGACAGGAAAGGGCTAAGACTGGGAAGGAAGCGGCCGTGGCCTTAATTAAGGTACAGTCCCAGCATTTGCCTGGTAAGAAAATGGGAAACCAAGGAAAAATATTTTCAGGGCTGCTGACAGTGGGATTCGAACCCACTATCTCCCGAATACTGGATACTGGTCGCAGTTAAGCGACTGCAGCTATCGAGCTCGGTGATATTCAAGTAATGTTATTGATAGATGCTTTATAAACCCATGGTAATGAGGACCTATTGTAACCGTCCAGGCTTCTCCAGCCGTACTTTTATGCGATATCACTCGATATCAAGGCTAGCCAGCAGACTACATCATCGCCACGCCTACTGGTTACTTGTTAAGAAAGAAGAGAGGGAGATGATAATGCGATCTACGAATCAGATTCTTTGATGTATAGATTTTTGGTATTGATTATTACCAAGAGTGGGGAGAGCCCGGTGATATATTATCTAGCGCGGAGCAATCCTCGACGGACAACACACATCACTACCAGGACGTCAACTACTTTATAGATTTTTGAGACAGTGAGTGCTCGCTTCGAGACAGTTATTTTTCGTACAGTGTGTTATCGCATCGACACAGTACTTAGCTGGTTTGATGCTGTCCGATCTGCTTGAGACGAAACAAGCTTACGGCTTGTGAGATGTTCAGTAATTATTCTGGACGAAGAACTACGTTTAGTTCAAGTCCATGGCTTTTGGTACTAGTCTGTATAGTATCAGTAGATTAGCGAAGTTGGATTGAGATTTCTGCTAACATGGAAAAATTCATATCTCTGAATTTTCTCCTCCTACGATCAACGCTGATCAATTTTCACAAGTATAGGGCCAATGTCTAATTTAAAGACTAGGCAATTAGGGAGTGCTAGTCCAGAAAGCCCGAATCACATCACAGAAAGAAGGAAGGATGTCCATGGAGCCAATTCTGCAACGATAAGAGGGAAACGAGTAACCACGGAAAATAGATTACCTCAACGGAACCTGCAATTGGTGAGATTCAATTAGATAAAGCAAGCAACAGTTAATTTCAGTAATGTAAATTCTTAAATCCCTCCACGCTTAAAGGAACTTTTCCGATTCATCCCATTTTTTTATTATAATAAATTCATTTGTATTTTATATTGCGTTAATTTTCTTTCTTAAGCGATACTTAATGGTTAATTATTTAAAATCCTACCCCTGTGATTTAAGTATAAGTCTCTATGCTAGTAAATATAAATTTTGCTTTACAGTTTTGTTTTAAAACTGTAACGCTGGCGCCCAAACATTACATAGAGGAATGAGACACCCTGGAATGTTAATTGATTCTATTTGCGTGGCAATTTGCGGGCAAGCCAGATATAGTTATATTTATATTCATGTGTCCCCAGGTAATAACTTTCGTCTCCTCAACTATGAGCTTAGGAGAGCGAACAGTTACATTTGTCGCACCAACGCGGAGCTCGAAAACCATTAAGTATTTGTGGAAAGAAAACAGTAAAGTAAAGTCTGTGTTTATAGGGGTTAAGTGAGTGTTTATATAATTCATATGTGTGATTTTGGGGGAATTATATGTGCACAACGTGAAGAGGACATGAAATTACGTAGCGGAAACTTAGTAAAGGGAGGCGAGACGCTGAATTCTGGGAATGTTGTAGATGAAAGCATTGAAGTAGATAAAACGCTAGAGAGTGATGGGAGCATGGGAAATAGCACAGAATCTGATGTAGCTAGGATGGACGGCGAGAAAGAAATTAATGCGAATAGTGAAATGAATATTCAACAACTGTTTGTGATGATGCAAGGGATATTAGAGCAAACGAAAGGGATAGATGAAATTAGGAAGGAAACGAAAGGGATAGATGAAATTAGGAAGGAATCGAATGAAATTAAGAAGGAAGTAGAGAGAACGAAAACCGAAATTAGCAGAGAAATAGAACAGACTAAAACCGAAATTAGCAGAGAAGTTAATACAAGGATGGATGCTTTAAATCATAGATTAGTTGATGCACTAGAGCAGCAGAAACTTTTTGAGAATCAGCTAGCGAAACAGGAGATGAGACGCAGCCAACACGAGAAAGTGGTAGAAAGAAAGTTAACTGAACATAGGAACGAAGTAGACCAACAGATCACAGGAATTAATCGTAAAATTCAGGAACAAGTAGGAGAAGTTAGTAAAGTTAGAGAACAGGTACAACAACAATACGATGATCTGTGTGCTAAGGTAGAGATTAATGCTAAAATATGTAATGAAATGTTTGGGAGTGACGTATAAACTAGAGAGAAAAGAATAAATGAACGTATTGATAGGTCGGAGGACCAAATACATGAAGAAATCAGAGCAAAACAAGGTAATATAGGAAGTCAGTGCCATGGTACAAATTTCATATGTGAAACACTACTACCTAAATTTAATGGGAGGCAGACAAACCCTTTAGATTTTTTAAACACTGTGAAGAAACGCTTTGGAAAACGAATAGAAGAAGGAATCATTGAATGGGAAGAAGCGTTAGAAATAATTGGTAATGCTTTTATTGGGGAAACTAAATCATGGTTTGCGGTGTATAAGAGCAGCATGACCAGTATGGTGGAATTCCAGAAATATTTCACGGAGAAATTCTGGAGTGAAGTTATACAAAGCAGGGAAAGAGAATGCATTGTTTTTGGAAAATTGAGGCCACACGAAGGAGTTTCTATGACAGAATAGTTTTTGGCCCATGTTATGGTTTGTAAAAACGTAGATGGGATGTCAGGGGAGAGAGATGTGAAATTATTACTCAGACATTTTCCCAACAAAATCCTTGAAGCCTCTATGCAACAGATAGGGTCTATTCAGGGAATGGAATGATTGCTAGCAAGTTTCGATGCGTTAGGAAATAGTAGTAATACACGAGAGCACCCAAACTATCAAACACTACCCAGAAGACAAGAACACAATCACCGTGGTCAATTTCAACCGAGACAACAAAATATAGGTAATCAGTCACACCAGCAAAATAGGAATGTTCAGAGGGAACGTAATGTTGAGGATGGCACAAGCCGAAATCAGGATACAAAGAGACAAAGTAATTTAAACTTACAGTAGACGGTAATGAGAGATCAGATTATCGGTCTTCAGTATATGTTGCGAGAAATTGTGTAATGACGCACATGAATTATGATCTCGATGTCAGAGATGAGTTATTACGGGAGGTGGAAGTGGATCAAGTCGAAGTTGCTAGTAAAAGTGATAACCCCGTTGTTACGATCATAGTATGGAGGGCGCATTATCAGGCTTTATTGGATTCAGGCAGTCAAAGGTCATGTGTCAGTTCGAAGTGGTATGAGGACAGAAAAAGGAGAATATTGAGATTGAAGAAATGCATGTGATAGCCACATATATCGTCACTGCTGTAGGTAAACGATCCAAGCAAATATGTAAACAAGTTGCCATACCTATTTGTATTAACGGGAAGTCGAAAATTCAGATACGTCTTGTTATTCCGAATCTTATATTTGATGTTATCTTGGGATCTGACTGGCTAAGTTTATACTCAGCTCGGTTAGATTACAGTGAGGTGATGGTAAACTTAAGGTGGGATAATGAGGATATTAAAGTCACTTGGGATGCCGAAGTTCAGACGAAAGTGGATGTTTGTAACATGTGGTGTGTCAATGAGGTTTCAAAAGATGAAGAAGAAAGAGCGAATTTTAAGTTATGTGAAGTGTGGTTAGAGGAGAACCAAGATGATGCTTTGAGAGAAGCGGTAGATAGTAGCAATTTGGAAGAAGGTCAGAGGGACCGATTGTTGTATGTGATAAGAAAACACAAGGAAGTATTTTCATTGAAACCTAGCAAAACACATGTGTATGAACATTAATTTTCAGTGCTGGATCAAAGTATATTCGATGGACAGAGATATCCGATACCACATAAATATGCTAAAGCAGTAGACAATGAAATAGAAGCCATGTTAGAGGATGGCATTATTGAAGTTTCGAGTAGTCAGTGTGTCAATCCTTTATTGATCGTGAGAAAAGCGACAGGTCTTAGTTGTAGTAAGATTATTAGTAACAGGTATGTTCAGGAATTAGGTACGCCTAGGAGGTTATTATCGGATAGGGGATCTCAATTTACCTCGAAGAAGTGGAAGGCTGTGATGACAGAGTTAGGTATCACACATGTTTTTTCCTCAATTAGGAATCCACAAGGAAATATGTGTGAACGCACGATGAAAGAATTAGGTAAAATGTTTAGATCTTTAGTTCATGACAAGCACACTGCGTGGGTGGGTTCTTTAGCGTTGATTGAGAAATGGATTAACATGGTACAGCACGATAGTAAGAAATTCACTCCATTAGAGGTTCAGTTTGGCAGCAATCCAAGGAATTAGCTGACAAAAGTACTAGGTATTACACAGGAACCTCAGCGGGACTCTAAGATATATGTCAGATTAGCGAGAGAGAATTTGATGAAAGCGGCTGAGAAGCGTAGCAGACAGCAGAAACGTCAGGTCTTAGACGAACTTCAGGTAGGAGATTCTGTTTTGTTACGTGTTCCATGCTCTCGTCCAGTGAAGAGAAGGTGACGAAGAAATTCTTTTTGTTATATCAGGGTCCATTCCAGATTCATTGTCGGGTTGGTCCTTGTGCAGATAGATTGAAAGATGGTGATCGTGTCATGTTGGGCACTTATTATACTCGCTCTCTGAGACGATATATTTCTGCGAATTAAGCGTAATGTCTCCCAGGTGTTGTTTTGATAACACTAAATGTACTTCAGTTAGAAAACGTGAATTCATGTATAGGTTGTGAACCTAGACCTGACACTATTGTAGAAGCCATGAATAACTTGCGAATTATTTATTGTAACTGTAGAAGGGAATTAACGCAATAATTTTCGAAGTATATTTTTTGCAATGAAAACAAGAAATTGCTTGCTGCATCTAAGAGAGGTGAGCCACGTGTGATGGCGCGTGTGTGTGTGGTGTATATATTATAATAATCTATAACTGCAGAACACTTTGGTGGTGAAGTGCAAAGATAGTGTTATTTACCTGTTGTTATGTTGTATATATTATGAGGGTTGCTGACAAACTTTCGGAAGAAAATTGGCAGGAATTCTTATTAATGTTATTGGTATAATTGAAACAGACACTCTACAGTGAGATACAAGATTTGATTATGTATGTTTTTATTAAATGTTTGTAAGATGTAATGTTGTATATATCAGCCGTATTGGTGTAGTGTGTTATTTTCATATATGTTATATTTGTAAATAACAGGCGGGCGTACGTAACCGTCCACGCTTCTCCAACCATACTTTTACGCGATATCACTCGATATCCAAATTATCCGCCATCGGCAATTATTTATATGACATATTTATTTTAACTTCAATCATTTGTAAATAAGGCTTTCGGAATCATATTGTATTAAATATGGTCAATGTTGAGACAGAGTTGTTGTCATTTCATCTCATACTTGTGTACACGGAAAAGTTATTCTTGATGCGGGGAAGTTGCATGACTCACGGGGTTTACTCATGAGCAAGAGGCACTACACAAATACCCGCATGCAAGGCTCGCCAGCAGACTACATCATCGCCACGCCTACTGGTTACTTGTCAAAAAAGAAGAGAGGGAGATGATAATGCGATCTACGAATCAGATGCTTTGTTGTATAGAGTTTTGGTATTGATTATTACCAAGAGTGGGGAGAGCCCGGTGATATATTATCTAGCGCGGAGCAATCCTCGACGGACAACACACATCACTACCAGGACGTCAACTACTTTATTGATTTTTGAGACAATGAGTGCTCGCTTCGAGACAGTTATTTTTCAGACAGTGTGTTGTCGCTTTGACACAGTACTTAGCTGCTGTGATGCTGTCGGATCTGTATGAGACGAAACAAGCTTACGGCTTGTGAGATATTTAGTAATTATTCTGTACGAAGAACTACGTTTAGTTCAAGTCCATGGCTTTTGGTACTAGTCTGTATAGTATCAGTAGATTTGCGAAGTTGGATTGAGATTTCTGTTAACATGGAAAAATTCATATCTCTGGATTTTCTCCTCCTACGATCAACGCTGATCAATTTTCACAAGTATAGGGCCAATGTCTAATTTAAAGACTAGGCAATTAGGGAGTGTTAGTCCAGATGGCCCAAATCACATCACAGAAGGAAGGATGTCCATGGAGCCAATTCTACAACGATAAGAGGGGAACGAGTAACAACGGAACCTGCAATTGGTGAGCTTCAGTTAGATAAAGCAAGCAACAGTTAGTTTCAGTAATGTAAATTCTTAAATCCCTCCACGCTTAAAGGAACTTTTCCGATTCGTCTCATTTTTATTATAATAAATTCATTTGTATTTTATATTGCGTTAATTTTCTTTCTTAAGCGATACTTAATGGTTAATTATTTAAAATCCTACCCCTGTGATTTAAGTATAAGTCTCTATGCTAGTAAATATAAATTTTGCTTTACAGTTTTGTTTTAAAAGTGTAACGCTGGCGCCCAAACATTACATAGAGAAATGGGAAACCATGGAATGCTAATTGATTCTATTTGCGTGGCAATTTGCGGGCAAGCCACATATAGTTATATTTATATTCATGTGTCCCCAGGTAATAACTTTCGTCTCCTCAAGTATGAGCTTAGGAGAGCGAACAGTTACACTATTCTCAGCACAGAAAATAACTTGTATGAGTGCTGGAACACAAGAGAATCCACTGTCTTGATCGAGGTAATAAACAACTACTGACATAGCTCGAGTTTGATTCCGCCTCTCGGAAGGATGCATGAGTCTTGATATAGTATGACATTCTCTGGTCACATAAAGGTAGTTGGGAACGTGGTTGATATCTAGGTAATAACATACTACCAATATAGCCCGTGTTTGATTCCCACTCTCCGTATGGCTGATAAAGCAGGCATGAGGCAGTTTAAAAAAAGTAAATATGATCGGTAGGAAACGGTAAGTAAAAATGTAAACAGACCCTGGGATGGGTTTAAAGCAATTGTTGAGGAACGTGAAAACATGTTTGTACCTTTAAATGTGGTAAGGAATGGTAAAGACCCACCTTATTACAACAGAGAAATAAAGAGACTAAGAGGTGCAGATTGGAAAGTAATATGGTTAGAAATGGCCGTCCAGGTAAGGAGAAATTGAAGGAAATTACTATGCAATTGAATCTAGCAAAGAAGTCAGCTAAGGATAACATGATGGCAAGCATAATTGGCAGTCATACAAATTTTAGTGAAAAATGGAAGGGTATGTATAGGTACTAGGACATTCCAGGAATAATTAATGAACAAGGGGAATGTGTATGTGAGGTTATTCAAAAGGCAGAAGTATTCAGTCAGCAGTATGTAATGATAGTTGGTTACAAGGATAATGCCCAGATAGAGGAGGTGACTAATGCTAAAGATCTATTAAAATCTACATATGATAACAATGACATTTACAATAAGATACAAACGTTGAAAACTAGAAACGTGGATGGAATTGATAATAATTCTGGGGATATACTAAAGACAATGGGTTGGGATATATTACATCAGGAATACTTATTTGGTTATTGTTTGGTTGAAGGAGCTATACCAAATGAATGGAGGGTTGCCATAGTATCCCCTGTGAATAAAGGAAAGGGTGATAGACATAAAGCTGAATATTACAGGCCAGTAAGTTTGAAATGCGTTGTATGTAAGCTTTGGGAAGACATTCTTTCCGATTATATTAGACATGTTTGCGAAATAAATAACTGGTACGATAAGAGGCAGTTCGGGTTTAGGAAAGGTTATTCCACTGAAGCTCAGCTTGTAGGATTCCAGCAAGACATAGCAGATATCTTGGATTCAGGAGGTCAAATGTACTGTATCGCGATTGACCTGTCTAAAGCATTTGATAAAGTGGATAACGGAAGACTACTGGCAAAAATGAGTGCAATTGGACTAGACAAAAGAGTGATGAATGGCTTGCTATATTTCTGGAAAACAGATCTCAGAGAATTAGAGGAGGCGAAGCTTTATCTGACCCTGTAATAATTAAGAGGGGAATTCGTCAAGGCAGTATTATTGGACCTTTATTTTTTCTTATATATATAAATGATATGAGTAAACAAGTAGAATCAGAGATAAGGCTTTTTGCGGATGATGTTATTCTGTATATAGTAATAAATAAGATACAAGATTGTGAGCAACAGCAACATGATCTCGATAATGTTGTGAGATGGACAGTAGGCAATGGTGTGATGATAAACGGGGATAAAAGTCATGTTGTGTGTTTCACAAATAGCAAAAGTCCTCTCGGTCTTAATTACTGCGTTGATGGGGTGAAAGTTCCTTTTGGGGATCATTGTAAGTATCTAAGTCTTAATATAAGGAAAGATCTCCATTGGGGTAATCACATAAATGGGATTGCAAATAAAGGTAAAGATCTCTGCACCTGGTTATGAGGTTGTTTAGGGGTTGTAGTAAGGGTGTAAAGGAGAGGGCATTTAATTCCGTAGTAAGACCCCAACTAGAGTATGGTTCCAGTGTATGGGACCCTCACCAGGATTACTTGATTCAAGAACTGGAAAAAATCTAAAAACAAGCACCTCGATATGTTCTGGGTGATTTCCGACAAAGGAGTAGCGTTATAAAAATGTTGCGAAGTTTGGGCTGGGATGAACTGGGAGAAATAAGACGAGCTAATCAACTAAGTGGTATGCTCGGAGCTGTCAGCGGAGATAAGGCGTGGAATGACATTAGTAGAGGAATTAGATAGAGTGGCGTCTTTAAAAGTAGGAAAGGTCACAATATGAAGTTAGAATTAATGAGGACAAATTGGGTCAAATGTTCTTTTATAGGAGGGGAGTTAGGGATTGGAATAACTTACTAAAGGGAGATGTTCAATAAATGTCCAATTTCTTTGAAATCATCTAAGAAAAGGCTAGGAAAACAACAGATATGGAATCTGCCACCTGGGCGACTGCCCTAAATGCAGATCACTGTTGATTGATTGATTGATTGATTGATTGATTGAATGATTGAATGATTGATTGATTGATTGATTGATCGATCGATTGATTGATTGATTGATTGATTGATTGATTGATTGATTGATTGATTGATTGATTGATTGATTGATTGATTGATTGATTGATTGATTGATTGATTGATTGATTGATTGATTGATTGATTGATTGATTGATTGATTGATTGATTGATTGATTGATTGCAGAGAAAGTAAGATGACATCAATAAATTCGTTTTAAGTGCCTTTGGACATCTCAGATCTTGGCGTATTTTTATAGACTGTCCATAACTTCTCGAATGCCCTTTTAGTGCTTAGTTTGAGCCTTAGTATGAATGAATAAATAAATAAATAAATAAATAAATAAATAAATAAATAAATAAATAAATAAATAAATCATGCCACAAGTATAACAGCGACGCATTCACGTTTCACATTTTCGTTCTAATTGTTTCACGCCTCTGCTTTAAAATTCTTCTGCAAAAGAGAACCAGTTATCGCTGCAGGCAGCTTTCTGATTTCTGTTCTAAACAAACGGAAGCTAACAAATAAGCTATTGTCCTCCTACCATAACATGATCCTGGCGAGCACAGCTCGGTACAGTTCACCAACACTTCTGCTCCAGTTACTCTACGACTGAGATATCTGACTTCACCGAGCTCGTAACCACTGTTAGATGTAATCTCGGACATCAACCGCAATGTTTGAGAGTCTGAGTAGCAGTGTACATGGCTAATTGGAGGAGGTCTAGCGCAGACAATAATGATGTGCTTGTATCACTCACACGGACATGGATTAGATTCTCGTCAGGATGTGCAGATACATGGCCTTGGAATTTCCTCATCTTACATCAAAAATGAGTGCCAGGTTAATTCACAAGGCAAAAGTGGCCTTGCATACAGCTAAATATCCTATCTCAGTGTCGATAAAAGAAACTGTGAATACCTTTGATTTCAAAAAGGATTTTGACTGCTTTCTTCGCTGTCGCTCATAGGAAATTACTGTTTTATCACTCCCTAGAACTTAATGAGGCATATCCAAAAACCCAGACCCTTTTCAGAAAATTAATTTTATTTTCAAATGAAAAACTGCATAGAGCAGCGAATCGTGCGTCAAACGTCTTATAATATGAATAAGTTAAAAATGCATTTCGTAGTTTCAATCAAATGAATTTGATCTTTATAAAATGAACCCCGTATAAATGTTGAATATTCTAATTTGCTTCATACGAAACTAATGTACAAAGAAACTATTACATGAATGAATCGAGCTATATTACGTATACAGTCGTTGTAGAGAAAGCAATGGTGACTGAGATATCACAGTTGTCTCATTCTGCTGACTATCAGCAGCAAATGCCATAGGGAAAACTGAGTAGAGTAACATTCTATATTTCCTTCCTAGTGCTTTAATGTCGTTCTAAAACTGAATTGGAGAGAAGCTAACGATCCTTAATTAAGGAACTGTCTCGGAATTTTCGTGGTGTGAAAATAAGAAACAATAGAAAGCCATATTCAGGGCTGCTCACAAGGGGGGTGGGAGATTTCGAACCCACCATCTTTCGGATGTAAACTTACAGCCACACGGCCCGTACAAAATAGCCAACTCGCTCGGTCATTGTAGAAAATCCGTCCCTTCTTTTTTTGCGGGATATTCACGGACAGATTTACAAACCATTACGCATAATTGAAGTACAAAACAGCGCACCATCTACAATAGAGTACCTGCAATGTAAAAGTTGTTACAGTTAAAAAATATGAAAGTGATGTCTTCTTTACACAGCAGAAGCAGATCTCTCTCAAAAGAAACAGAAACAACAGGAAGCTAACTCGTTTTCCTGCCACAATTTCTGCGTATTTTTTATCTTTTAGTTCACGTGTGGTCTATTCTGCTGCATAACAGCCGTTGGTGGATTCCAGATCAAGTATGAACCAAAAGAACGAATGACAGTCGAGAAATGAGAGAAAAATATGCCTTTCATAGTTCTTATTCCTCTTCTTCTTCTTCTTCTTCTTGCGCTGTTAATCCGCAAATTGGTTTACAGAAGACTTCCATTCTGATCGCTCTTGAGCTTTCCTCCTCACATTCTTATATGTCGTACAGATAACATTACCCGTGATTTGCTTGCCGTATAGTAAGCTTGGTCTGCTCTGATAACCTGGCCTTCAATTGTTTCCTCCAATACTAACATCATCACCTCTTCGGAACACATTGTACTTGCAACGAAATTTTGACTGGTTTGTCCAGTGTAAAATTTGGAATCATAATGAGGCATGTCGATAATCCCAGACGTTTGTTATAAAATTAATTTTATTTTCAAACAAAAATGCAGAGACGCAAGGAATCGTGTGAGTAAGACGGTGGCCACTCTAGTCGAGAGATATACTTTCTTTTGCTAGTTGCTTTACGTCGCACTGACACAGCTAGGTCTTATTGCGACGATGGGGCAGGGAAGGGCTAGGAGTGGGAAGGAAGCGGCCGTGACCTTAAGGTAGAGCCCCAGCATTTGTCTCGTCTGAAAATGGGAAACCACGGAAAACCATCTTCAGGGCTGCCGACAGTGGGGTTCGAACCTACTATCTCCCGAATACTGGATACTGGCCGCACTTAAGCGACTGCAGCTATCGTTCTCGGTTAAGAGATATCGTGATCACGAAAGAAGTCATTAATGAGAACTGCTCGATGGATGCGTGCATTATCGTAGATTAAGACAAAACCTATCACAATTTACAAGCATGTGCACTAATCTTCAACTTGTCACGTCTTATGCTGCATGTTTTCTAGATACGTGCGTACACACATCAAGAAAAATTTGAATCACCTTGAACCTCCTGAATCTTTCTAGAAATATAATGAAAGAAGAACATAAAGATATACCATATCTGCGTTATTTATTGCCCAACAAAACAACAAGTGAAAGCCTCTACAACAATACAGCTTAGATTTCTCAATTTGTGTTACTGAATACAGCACACACCATTACCATTAATGCCGGGTAAACCGTCCCGTTACATTGATACATGCATGAATTTGTCTTGTCATACTATCCACTAGTTAATCTAGGTAAAGTTGGTCCGTTTTGTCATACCCCTCAATGGTGAATCGGCGTCGATATCGCAAAGTGGTTGGTGGGTCGTGACATACATAAACAGCCTAATTTAACTTAACCCAGACATGTTCGACAGGGTTCACATCCAGTAACATGGCGGCCACACTAGTCGAGCTATACCGTGATCGCGAAGGAAGTCATTTAACGAGAACCGAATGATAGATGCGCGCATTATCGTCCATTAAGATAAGTTCTCCTCCAAAATTCTGGCGATACGGTGTTAATATGGGTTGCAGGATGTCTTCCCTGTATCCCACAGCCATGATACTGCCGTGGCGTACGGTGGCCCCACATCATGCCACCACCTTGCTGCACGCGCTAGACAATGTGACTGAGGCGTGAAGCCTGACCAAATTGCCTCCAAACACGTTGCCGACGATCGTCAGGGACAAGGCTTATGCGACACTCACTGGTGACAAGGACTTTATGCATATTCTGAAGAGACCATTCAGAATTTGTACCTCACCCCATGATGTCTAGATTTGAGGGCTGGGCCTCGTCATGGGCGTCGAGAGTGACGTTATGCCTTGTGTTTCCCACAGTTTGAGTAGAAACGCGCTGCCCGAACATCATATGTCTACGTAGGACAGATCATGATAGCTTCACAGTATTATTACACACAAAGAGGTGATGCAAACCATTTTTTGTGTGTCTAGTATTATATGAGTTTATGGCCCTTCGTTATTGTTTACGAAAATTGCTACCAATGATTTACAAACCTGGTAATTGTACTTGAAAATAGACATTTCACAAGTAAAACTTATTATTTAGCTGTTATGTAAATGAGAGATAGTGTATTCTGATAGGTTCTCCGAATCAGGGTCTCCTAGATAGGGCATACTGGCTATAGTTAGCCGTTCAGCCGGCGCATTTTTTCCCACGCAAAAACAAATTGGACTTATCTAAAAGAACCGTATGATTCGGGTGATTTTTTACGAACTACCGTGATGAAGTCTGGCCGAAACTGTAATGTGTTTCTCGCTAGCTGATTGGTTGCAAATTCAGTACCTCTTAATCCACCAACGTTCGAGAATCTGTGAATGTTCATGTGGCACCCCACTGATTGAAAATAATGCTTCAGACTTCCACATAGAATAAAACGAAGGCAATCTGAAGGTCAGTGTTGTATTGTATTATTAAACTAATTTTACTACGCTTTAATTGCATTTCTATTTTGTTAATGTATACAGTTAAAAAATTAGGGAACATGTTTTTGAACGTATGCCGTGCTCCACAAGTCAATACCTGACACCCAGGTATGTTACCAACTAAACCTTTATTCTTTACTGTTGCAGTTTACAAAAGAACATCGATGGATTCGCGTTCATCTTCAGAACACAAACGAAAAGGTCCACATAGGGGAGAAAACGATGTTATAAGAGTCCTAAGGGGTGGATTTTTATTTCAGTTGGAGAGCTTCAGTATGGTGTATGTCCCCCACGAGCATTTATCACAGCTTAGCACCTACGTGGCATGCTCTGTATAAGTCGACGGAGGTCACGTTGCGGTATCAGGTCCCATTCTCCAATGAGAGCCTGTTCGATGTCTTGGAGAGTCTGTGGTAGAACAGGACGCCCACGAACACTTCTGTCAAGCGTATCCCACACATGCTCGATGGAATTAAGGTCGGGGCTCACTGCTGGCCATTCCATCTCTTGAATGTCCTGTTCTCGCTGAACAGCTCTGGTGATGCGCGCTAAATGAGCCCTGGCAATGCCGTGCATGAGTATGAATTCAGGGCCAACACCGTTTGCAGCAAACAACACATGCTGTAGCAGTATCTGCTCTCTGTACCCCGCAGCGGTAAGATTACCGCGGACGACGACAAGATCCGTACGGCCATCAATACTGATGCCACCCCACACTATCGCGGAACCTTGTCCGAATCGGTCGACTTCCTGGACAGCATTTGACATGTACTGTTCACCACAGCGCCTCCATACACGTTGACGTCCATCACACTATGTCAGGGGAAATCTGGACTCGTCTGTGAACAACACAGGTCTCCATTGGCGAAGTTGCCGGTTCACAAATATGAGGTTTTGAAGATTCCGCCTAATCAATACTGTATTTATCTATTATTATTGTACAGGGCCGGTTTCGACCCCTTTGAAGGTCATCCTCAGCTGCCTAACATAACATATGATTTAAACATCACTCAATACAATAAAGAATGTCAAAGCAAAGCAAAAGCCTTAACCTTGGCCCTTGATGGGGTAGAGTGGTTAGCTCTACGCCCGGCCGCCTTTGCCCCCAGGAATTAACCTGGTACTCGTTTTTGGTGTAGGCTGAGTGAACCTAAGTGCCGCATACAACTCCGGAAGTGGAAATCTGATTTCTTAAATTTTACGACTTCCTGACGGGGGTTCGAACCCACGTCCTTCCGGCTTTACCGCCTCGGCCAGGCAGCCCCTAATAAAGAATGTCACATAATATAAATAAAAGCATTATCAATTTACAATATTCTTCGTCCTGACTTAAACAATCGTCAAGTTAAGTGATATGAGAATTAAGACTTAAATTCTACTGTTCGGTACATGAGTTATACTATGTCTGAAATACAATGTTCTTGGATTTAAAATGTTCACCGTTCCACAGTACAACTTATAGCTGAGTTGATACGACGTTTTGTATTTTGTACTTATGTTACATCAGATGGTCAGCCGTGTTTGTCTACTGATGGCATACATGTTATTATAAAGGATTGCACGATCCAGTGATAAAAGTTGCTTAAAATGATGTTAACACTTATGTTAAAATATTATCAAGTCCATTGTCTGTATTTGATGATATAAAACTTCGTCGATCTACATTTGAATGAAACTTAATGTATCAGGTACACTGTTGTTCAGCTCAGAGCTGTTGCATGGCATACTTGCAGCCCATATTAAGGACTGTAATTGTACTAGGAAACGTTGTATAAAAATGCTTAGTAGAATTTGTGTAAAATTGTAAGTAGATCGATAATCTTACGACGTGCTTCCCTCGGTCTTTATATTATCTATTTTCGTTAAAATATCGTGACGTGTTGTTTGATTGTGTGATATCGTATGTCATATGATTAGTGTGAAAGCTCCTTCTTCACTTTTGTGTTGTTGCACATGTTTAGTATTGCCGCTGTTGACTACTTGATGTGTGCTACACGGGAGCACGTTGTAAATTATAAATTGATAATGCTTCTATTTATATTATGTGACATTCTTTATTGTATTGAGTGATGTTTTAATCATGTTATGTTACCCGGCTGAGGATGACCTTCAAAGGGTTCGAAACCGGTCCTGTAAAATAATAATAGATAAATAAAGTATTGATTAGGTGGAAGCTTCAAAACTTCATATTTGTGAATATTAAAATCAATACGGACATGAAACTAATAGATTATGAAGTTGCCAGTTGACGTGGGTACGGGCAAATAGAAGGCGAGCTACGCGACGTTGCTGCGTTAAACGGGGCACTCGAACAGGACGTCTGGGTCGTAAAGACACATCTCCTAACCTGTTCCTTACTGTCTGGTCAGACACCGTGACTCCAGTGACCCTCCTGAGGTCTTGTTGCAGTTCTCTGGCAGTTGCTGAACGACGCCGCAACGCGCAGATGATCAGATATCGGTCATCATGTAGGGTTGTCATGTGTCCACGACCTTGTCCAATCCTCCTTGTGAACTGGCCTGCCCCATTGTAGCGATTCCACAAGCGGTGAATAACTGACTGAGAGACATTGAGATCCACAGCAACACGACGAATAGTCCATCCTTCCTGGATCAAAGTGAAGGCCCTTACGACTTGAACCTCGTTAAGATGTCTCGTGGGATGTGCTCGTTGACGTACAACGTGCTCAGATGACCGCAGTAGTCTGTGTACCTCACAACGACACACGGATCCACCGCTATCACTTTGTTTTAAGGGGGCACCCGACAGTTTAATGCATGGCTACGCCTATAGATGCAGTATAATTTCGACTTGACATACCCTGAGTAGCTAAGATCTCAACGTATGCTGTACGACCATTCGAACCACATCTACCAAATTAACGTTCGCATACCGGATGTTACAAAACATGTTCCCCTAAATTTTGTACTGTGTTTTTTTTTTATATTTCTCATGTAATGTGCTTTAGACGCTCTTATGTAAGATACTGATTTCTGACTTGACTTTTCCAGAAGTTCCGAACATAGACGGAAAAATCAGACGTATTGTCCATTAAGTTACACACAAACATGTATTAAGTATGTGTATAGACTTTAACATAAAAATAGTACAATTGTCTTCCTTTCTTGTTTAAATAAATTAGGGAATATAGCAGTTACTGTGCTGATTGGCTTTTAGGTTTTTTTGAGAAAACATATAGGTGTATATATGATTATGTTTAAAGTTACGTAAATCAAAGGATGACTTAAAATTGAAAGAAATTCTTCGACATCAATACAGGCAAGAATGAAGCTGAATGAACGGTATTTATGGAAGCTTTCTGACATCTCTCAAGTTACTTGTTTATCGGTCTGGACAAATTAGTAAGAAATGTTCTTTTATTGTTTCACTTCTTAAAGTCAAACACATCGGAAATAAGGAAGTTCTTCGTCATAAATTTTATCGTGCTTTTCTCATTACTTGATGTAATGAATAATTCATTCATTAAAATAATTCCTGTGGGAGGACTACTACTCCTTCAATGCATCGAGCAAGGTGAGTGACATAAGAATTAATTCTATTCCGCGAAGAGCGTTGCGTGTAACTCTATCAACGAAACTACTATTTATTTTATTCATTTTTACATATGGTTTAATGTCACCCAAACTGAGGTAGGTTTCCGGCGACGATGGGGTAGAAAAGGCTTAGGACTGGGAAGGAAGCAGCCGTGACCTTAATTAAAGTACAGACGTTGGGTTACATGGCCAATAATGAGGTAGGATATTTCTTTATATCGCCCAAAAAAGAGTGACATGTTCTGGAAGTCGGAAAGTGCTTTTCCCCGGAAGGATTGAAACCTAACTGCAAATTTCTGTGTGCGGTGTTCGTTTTCATGAGAAGTACATTATTTAAGGCTGATACATTTGTGATTAATGTCGAAGAAACGGGACTTACGCTACTGAGATGGTTGCCATGGATCATAAGGATGAGGAACACGGTAACAATTAACAACTAGCTTCTGGTGAGGGTGAGAACCGAGACTGAATCCACGGTGTGTATACAATCATGTTATTTACGCAGTGGCAGTACAGGTTGGACTGGATCAGAAGTTCGTATAGTGAAGGTGTTCAATTACGTCAACCTCGTGTCGGTAGATTTACTGGCACGTAACGGAACTCCTGCGGTACTAAATTCCGGCACCTAGGCATCTCTGAAAACCGTACAATTAGTTAGTGGTACGTAAAGCAAACAACATTAGTTCGTGCAGTGAAGTGAATATTTCCGAAATGATCCCCAACATTTTCCCTGGGTTTGATCTTAAAAATGTAATTTAGACTTAAGAGAACCGTTTAAGCCCTTTAAAACTTAAGGTCATAGTTTTCGAAGAAAAGGATTCCCAATGTGTACAATTTGCTTGCGCTTGTCGGCCCATCTCCGGAGGTAATAGTATGTACGCTGTATTTTTATTTTCTCTGCGTCTAGAGCTGAATTTGACACCATATGTGCATATGTCACATTGGTAACGAAATTACACAGGGTGCTGCACAAGAAAGGCCGCGTGTTCGTATAAAAATTGCTCGCAAACTTAACTTCCTTTTCGTAGCATCTTACCTCTGCGGCAGAACCACTGAAACAGGTGAAGTGAGCACACTTTCCACTTTATACACTATGCTTGTGGTTTGAGGAAATGTGTCCCTCGTTAATGAGCGATAAGGCATGAAAGTGAGGAGCCCACGCCAGAAGGAAGTGGACCACATTAAGGTCGTAATGAATCATGAATACAGTAATCTTTCTCTCTTCTGTGGTCAGATTCCACCGAGCTACTGCGATCGTCACTTTTTTCACCAGGCTAGAGCGGTTAAACAGAGCGTTACTTCACTAGGAACATTGGCCCTGTTATCTGTAATAATAAAAGGAAGTGTCTTTCCTCTCTCTCTCTCTATGTGTGTGATGCCCAGCCAACAAATTTACGGCACTCAGACATGTGAAATATTTAACACAGTTAGATGGAAGGGGTTCCAAATGCAGCTCGAAGTCATATGTCTAATTTTCACATTCGTAGGTGAGTTATGGAACAAAAAACCGGAGGAAAACGTGTGTTGGGATATGACAACCCACCGTGCTGTCACCAGAATTAAATGCATAGATTCACTGTCGCTAGGCAACGTACGTATGATAGGTAATACAAGTCAAGGAGCCATTTTATGTCCATGGCGTACGAAGCCATTTTCGGTCCACGATATGAGGAACCATATTCAGTACGTAACATCCGGTACTGTTTGTGTGTATATGTGCGATGCCCAGGTAAATCTACAGCTCGGAGGGATCTGAAATGTTTAACGTAGGCGTAATCTTATATGAATCTTTATACAGGCAAAATCTGCTTTCATTAATTATTTATAATCCCTTTTAATCGTATAATTATTTAATTGTTTATATACTTATCTCATATTTACCCGATATTCATTTATTTCACCTAAAATTTTGGGGAATTCGAGGATTAAGCTATACTAGCAGTAAAATTTGAGCTATATTTCCATTCAGCTAACTCAATCTTTAATTTTATTGCTTTATTTAGAGGAAACATATGGTACAAAAGATAGATAATAATATACAAGGAATAGAAATACATAGCCTACATCAGCGAAGATGTCAATTTAACTCAATGCTGGATTGAAATGATAACTCCCCTGGTCATATGATAGATCATCAAAAACAGGCAAAAGTATTTATTTATCTGTAGTGACACAGTACAGGGATAGTGTCTTTCCTCACTTAAGATTTTCAGGAAGTCCATTGGAAGTATTCATGTAAGAAAATCAATTAATTCATTAAACTTTAGTATGTACCCGCGGCTTCGTCTGCGTTTATTACTTCAAACATTGGATAGTTTTAAATCATTTATTTAAAACCATAAAAAAACATTCTATTTATAGTTTTTACACACATTTTATGCTATACAATATTTTATCTTTATAATATTGTTACATTCAGTCTGACTCCCTGGCTGAATGGTCAGCGTTGAGGCCTTTGGTCCAGAGAGTTCCTAGTTCTAGTCCCAGACGGGTTGGGGGCGTTAAAGGCGTCTCATTAATTCTTCTGGCTCATGAACTGGCTTTTTGTGCTTGTCTCAACACTTCCCTCTCAATATTCAGATAACACATCACACAGAAACACTCAATGGTGATCACATCTCTCCACGTAGGGTTGACATCAGGAAGGCCATCCGGCAAACAAGGCCAAATCCACATGTGCGACACAGTTCGCACCTGCGACCCCACAAGTTTGGGAAAAGCGGTAGTAGAAGATGATGATGATGATGATGATGATGCTTTTTGTTTAAAGGGGCCTAACATCGAGGTCATCGGCCCCTAATGGTACGAAATGAGACGAAATGGAATGACAAATTAAAAGTCCAAAATCCTCCATTGAGCAGAATTCAAAACGTGAGGACGAAGAATGAATGGATGGATATGAATTTAAAACAATCAGTGGATTCGACCCGCAATGCCTTACATTCACAGAAACTGACGTAAAACAATAGTATTACTGACCAAGGGACCGCTTCTATAGCATAATACTGAATCGATGATACTTGTAGTCTAAAGGAGTCCAAAATCCAAGTCATCGGTCCCTCATAACGGTACTTATCGCTAGGAAAGTAGAACCATGGTATGCGTCATATTGCGGCACTAATCAAAAGTAGCAGAGACTCGCGCTATTCCACACATTATGGTACTACTCACAGGTTATGAAATTCGACATATAATACAGACCTATGGTTTTTCTCACATTGCGACGCCATTTACAGGCAACGCAATCCTATGGTTTTCATCACATAAGAGTACCAACAACAATGACCTGCACTATCCCGTGGTGTTCCTCATATAGTGGGTACTAATCATAGGCAAGGCAGAACCATGGTAGCCATCATCCCAGGGTCGTACTCATATGGTGGTACTAATCACAGGCACTGCAAAAGCAGACCGCACGGTGCTCCTGTGTGCTACTAATCACAGACCTATTGGCACCTAACACAGTGGTACTACGCGCAAGTAAAAGCGACCCATGGTGTTCCCCGCGTGGTGGTACTAATCACAAGTAGTTTCATGGTTCTAAGACAATCATCCCTTGGTTGCCCCTTTTAGTCGCCTTTTACGACAGGCAGGGGATACCGTGGGTGTATTCTTCGTCTGCGTCCCCCACCCACAGGTATTTTATTTCCGTCAAGTCCGCCGGCAAGCCGGTTAGGACCCCCCTATCCGCCACCTGGGACGCGCCACGTGGGAGTATCACCTCTCCCCCTGCTACGCCAGCGTAGTAGGTTCGTGGGGTAGAAGGAGAATAAGAATAATTGTTACTTTCAACGCTTAATATAGCGGGTTGGTGGATGGTACAAAGAACAATTTTATAGACACTATTATACAAAAACAAACTATATTTTCCTTATAGAGCTTCCGAATAAAGTATAATAAGTTTCCTACCATTTTGAGCTGAGTTGTATAGGGTGTTTGCCTTTCCAACTCTTGAACAGCTCACGTACAGATGTCCATGGGAGAAGCACCGTTTACGAAGATGGAGTCCAATAAATTTAAGCGATTGTCCTTGTGCCATGTTGATGCACATAGCCGTGGACAGTGGCGGTCGGCGGACTCTCAGGTCGGTCGGAAGGGGGGGGGGGACAGTACTTTTTCCCACAGCACTTTCTTTGCTACTGACCAGTACCACCGCACTCATTCAAGTCTTCTGCGCGAAAAAAACTAATTCACTGCTGCCAACCCTCACAAAACCCGGAGGTGCAAACCAGATGCCCAATTTGAATCAAAATTCCTGGTCTCAAATGTTACATTTCAATATGATTATTTATTATTTTTATTCTTAAAATATAAATAATAGGGCAAACAAGGTCATAAATTATTATTTAATTTAATTGTATGCGACCATGGATATTTGGCTGGGGTTTGTGAGGACAACTTCAGTGCTACGGACTCAGCCCAAGTGAAAGGCTCTTCCCGCCCCCTTCCTCCCCTCGAAACCGCCCACAAGCGCGCTTCCCCCTAACATCTCAACCCCTTCTCCCACACTACGTCCTCGGACGGAACCTCCAGAATCCGTGCCTCGTCTTCAACCCGAAAATATTTAGCAGTGAAGTGCGCGCTGAAAGTCAGTCACGTAAGTTTGATATTGCCGAACATTCTTCCCTATTGATGGGAATTTACAGTTTTATAACGAAATGTAATTTTCTTAGCATTATTGGAGTCCAATATTTGACTTCAAATGTCGAGAGAAAATATTTTTTTACGATATATTTTACGTCTCACCGACTCGGATAGGTCTTATGGTAACGGTTAGATAGGAAAGGCCTAGGAGGGGGGAAGGAAAGCGTCCGTGTCCTTAATTAAGTTACAGCCCCAGCATTTGCCTGGTTTGAAAATGGGAAACAACGCAAAACCATTTTCATGGCTGCCGACAGTGGAGTTCGAACCCACTATATCCCGGATGAAAGCTCACAGATACGCGCCCCTGACCACACGGCCAAGACGCCCGGTGAGAGAAAATAAAAAAATAAAATGAAAACCCTTTCGTTCACTAGGGAGGACACCGTCCGCGAGTCCTTAAAGGCCGACCGCTACTGACACATAGCGAAACTCAAACAAACGACGAACTGCATACGTCTACATTGAAATGGTATATCCGAAGCGATGATCTGAATCCGAGGAATGAATACTTATTCGCCCGCGGGTAGTCCAGTCATGATGGTGGCTTCAATATTATCCGGCATCAGTTCCTTGACTGAGAGTCGTGTTCCGTTGCAGAGGGAAGGAAGCTTCATATTCCTGAGAAGGATATTAGGCGCATCAATCGTCCGCTCCAAGTTGTTGAAGGATAATCCAGGTGACTCCAAGTTGTTCAAAAGCACTGTCGTGTAGTTGACAGCCTCATCTGTACTACATGTCGTATCGATTCCTGGAACACAGGATAATTCTTGTGAAAGTTGCTTGCTGATGACGTCGACATCTTCATTTCTTGGAGCAATAATTGCACTTTGCCACAGCCATGCGTGATCGGTGAAATGCTGTGACGGGCATCGCACACATACTCACAGACAAACACTGAAATGAAATGGCGTATGGCTTTTAGTGCCGGGAGTGTCCGAGGACATGTTCGGCTCGCCAGGTGCAGGTCTTTTGATGTGACCCAGTAGGCGACCTGCGCGTTGTGATGAGGATGAAATGATCATGATGAAGACAACACATACACCCAGCCCCTGTGCCAGCGAAATTAACCAATGGTGGTTAAAATTCCCGACCCTGCCGGGAATCGAACCCGGGACCCCTGTGACCACAGGCCAGCACGCTAAGCATTTAGTCATGGAGCCGGACACAGACAAACACTTCCGGATATCAAGGACTGAGCCAAAATGGCTTCCTACGCCATGGATATAAAATAACACCTTCAATGGTATGCATTACTATTCCTTGTGTATTATTATCTATCGTATGTGCCGTATGTTTCCTCTAAATAAAATCATGAAATATAAGATTAAGTTATTTGAAGGAAAATACGATTCAAGTTTTACTGCTGGTACAGAGAAATCCTCGCATTCTTTAAAATTGTTAAGTGAATGAAATGAATATTAGGTAAACACGAAAAAAGAAGTAAATAAACAAATGAATGATTTAAACATTTAAAAGTAATTATAAATAATTAATGAAAGCCGGTCTTTGCCCTATAAAGTTTCATATAAGAATACGCCTTCGTTAAAAATATCAGATCTCTGCGAGCCGTGGTTTTGCCTGGGCATCGCAAGTACACACACAAACAGTTCCGAATGTTACGGACTGAATATGGCTTTTTATATCGGGGACCGAAATTGGCTTCCTACGCCATGGACTTAAAATGGCTCCTTGACTTGTATTACCTATCTTACGTACGATGGCCTAGCAACAGTGAACCTATGCTTTTAATCCTGGTGACATCGCCCCACACAAATAGGTCCTATGGCGACGATGGGATAGAAAAGGGGTAGGAGTTAGAAGGAGGCGGTCGTGGCCTTAATTAAAGAACAACTCCAATAGTTGCCTAGTGTTAAAATGGGAAAATAAGGAAAACCATCTCCAGGGCTGCCGACAGTGGGGGTTGAAGCCACTATCTCACGAATGCAAGGTTACAGCTGCGCGCCCCTTACCGCACGACCAACTCGTTCGGTAATAATAATGCTATTAGCCCTGTGGTGTAGACATATTGTGCCTGCCTATCATTCGGAGACCCTAAGTTCGATTACCGGCCAGTCGGAGGATCGTAAATCGGAACCGGTGGTAGGGATAGGAATTACTCAGCTTTGTTAGACCATCTGAGGAGCTGTCTGATGCGAGAGTGGACCTGGTCACATAAACCAAGCAATTCGACTGAGGGTGTCGTCAAGCTGAACACGTGACACTCTAGTGTCTTACTGGGCAGCAGTCATGTTTGGCAGGACAGTGAACTTAACGTTACAACTCCATCCCCATAAACAAGAACAATGAGGCATTTGGCACTAACAAATTTCAGTGTATTCCCTCATAGGAAGTGGAACAATTTAGAAAGTAGATTTCAACTTTTGGAGAGGCACATGACCCAGGTTTTCTCACCACACCAAAAGTGAGTTCCAACTTAATTCCTACAATATTATTGGCTTTACGTCCCACCACCTACTGTTACGGGTTTCAGAGGCGCCAAGGTGCCGAAATTTTGTCCACAGGACTTAACTGCCAGTAAATATACCTATAGGAGACTGTCTTTCTTTAGAGCCCTCAAATACCACCGGACTGATCCGGGATGGAACCTACCAACTTGGGCTCAGAAAGCCAGCGCTCTACCGTGGTAGCCACTCGGCCCGGCAGGTTAATTCCTGGGAACAATGGAGGCAATACATAGAGCTAACTACTCTGTGCCACTCAATGCCGAAGTTACAGATGGAACCTTTTACACACCACTTCTCCAAGGGCCTTCTTTTGCTTACTGTACACAGGACATGAACACGTAGATCAACACCACATCGGCATTCTCAGCATTTGCCCTAAAGGACAAACCCTTTTTATTCTAGAAGATACGAAATATATACACACTGTATGGATTGTTTGGGAGATAAGTACAAATATTTTTCTGCTAGTTATTGATGGGGCCCTGAATACTCCTCACATTAAAATAATATCATATTTCAAAGATTTTGAAAGTTGAACATTTGATGTTTGCAGCTCAGGTAGTAGCCTATTCAATTACGAACGACTTAGTGCTTTGTTGACATACATTACAATATTTTTCAGTCTGAAAACGTTCGCTCCTCGTACGTAGATTGGTTTCATACAACTTACGCTTGCATACTACCTGATGCTGCAGTGCAGTGGTATAACTTAGAGCTGCTTCTTACTAATTACGCACGAAAACTGCCTGAAGCATGGTACGGCGGTTTATATAAGCCTAGGAGCAAAGGAAGCTACTACTTTCCTCACAAATATCGCACTCTACTTCCAGCTCCTCCTTCGAACACACCATTCGCTAAATAAAAAATCATATTTTGCGAACCGCGGACCTTCATCCCTCTCCTCTGTAAGGTACTTTTCTCTTGAACACCTTGTATATCTCCGAAAGGAAAACCATGGCACTACATTCCTGACAAGCCTTAGCCTACCAAGCGACAGCTGCTTGCAGATTACGATGTAACGCGTGATCAGAGCGACAAATCCTTGCAACCATTATTCTTGACTTTCTAGGCCAGCCACTGTATATCCCAAGTACAGTACAATATTGTCAGCTAACAGACACAATTGAAACCGCATACACTAAACGTCCACATGATGCATAAGTGCCTTCCTAAGCACAATATTGGTAATGGACTTAAGATATCAAGTGTTGCTGCCATGAGGACGGCTGTTCCCTAGTGGCTGATAGCTCTTCAAGGAGGTAATTCAATACCGTCAAAGATAATATAATACGTCATAACTATAAAACGAGTGTATTACAGAGCTTATACGATGAATAACAAAAACATAGTCGCTCGTACAAGGTAATGAACTCATCGCAACGGTTCTGTTTTTGCATTATATTGTGAGTTTTGCGCTAGACAATGGAATTAAATAAATTCTGATTTACTAAAATTTTCAAAGCCACTAAGTAATCACCCTTAAAGCGTGGTGATACTCAGATTTTTACTGGCGTGTATCAGTAAACAAAATACACTGATGTCTAGCATAACGTTATCATATAGAAATGCATATTGATGGTACACCGTAACTTCAATAATATACTGACATTTAGAGCGCATTACGTCTGCAAGCCGTATAGCCAATCAAGGGAGCACAGAGGACCGCTGATCGAATCAGGAAACGTCAATATGGGATTATGGGTATATACAGGGTTTTCTAAATTATTGTCGGGGTTACAAAAATTCATAACTCACAGTGCAATTGACGTAGGAATATGAATTTTGTTTTATTGTGTACTGTAACTCATAAAGTTATTTTGACATACATAGTACATTACAAATGCGCCTTGTGTCACTCTACACACATCTGCTCGATAGTCCATCTCTTCCCACACACGAGTCAACATGCCAGCGGTGATGCTTCCGAAGGCGGCTTGGATGTGCTGTTTCACTTCCTGAATATCCACCGGTAGAGGAGGAACAAATACCTGATCTTTAACATATCCCCACAGGAAGAACTCGCATGGTGTAAGATCCGGTGAACGTGGTGGAAAGAGTAAGAGTATCAGATCACCTTCCGTTCCGCGTCCCATCCATCGTTGTGGAAGTTCTTGGTTTAAAAATGCTCTAACCTCCCTTTGGAAATGAGGTGGTGCACCATCCTGTTGCAGCACGTAATCATCCCTGTCGTCACTCAACTGGGGTAACTGCCATTATGTGAGCATGTCCATGTCTGTTCATTGAAGAAGAACGGGCCCTAGACCTTCGTGTTTGAAACGGCAGAGAACACATTCACCTTAGGAGAGTCTCGCACATGTTCCGCATAACAATGGGGGTTCGTTGCACCCCAAATGCGGACGTTTTGTTTGTTTACCTTTCCACTCACATGAAAAGTAGCTTCGTCACTGAAAACTACTCTGTCAAGAAAACCATCATCTTCTTCAATCCGTTCCTGCAGTGCCATGCAAAAGTTGAAACGTAGGGCTTTGTCATTAGCTGTTAGAGCTTGACCTTTAGGCGCCTTCGTAACACACGCCATACTGTGGTTTGAGGAATGGCGCTGGACTCTGGAAACGGATCGGTGTTGATGAAATTCAAGAGTACGAAAAGCTTTCTCCTTATCGCTAACCGCCATTTTGTTAAACACTGCTATTACTGCCATCTGGTGGTAACTTATGTACTACAGTTGATGCAGAACAAAACTTTCAGAGTTTGTCCAACCGTTACTGCAACAATAAAAATGGTACGTTTTTCACGTTTTCAAAAAAAAAAATCACGGAACTCCGACAATCATTTAGAATAACCCTGTATATTTCATTGAAATCGATATAACATAAATGCTACTCTATTAGAATCTTATGTAACTGTGTGATACAAAAACAAATTTTTGGAAAAGGTGTATTATGCAGAATTAGAGAGAAACCAAGACGACGATGGTTAGACTCAATTTCTAATGATTTAAGTATAAGAGCTATAGAACTAAATGAGGGCATAGAGCTAGTTATAAATAGAGGAATGTTGCAAAGTTTAGTAAAGTCACAGAGTCTGGCAGACTGAACACTGAAAGGCATAACAGTCTATAATGAAGATGTACAGTGTGTATGTATGTATGTCTGTATGTATGTATGTATGTATGTATGTATGTATGTATGGACCGAGCTCGATAGCTGCAGTCGCTTAAGTGCGGCCAGTATCCAGTATTCGGGAGATAGTAGGTTCGAACCCCACTGTCGGCAGCCCTGAAAATGGTTTTCCGTGGTTTCCCATTTTCACACCAGGCAAATGCTGGGGCTGTACCTTAATTAAGGCCACGGCCGCTTCCTTCCCACTCCTAGCCCTTCCCTGTCCCATCGTCGCCATTAAGACCTATCTGTGTCGGTGCGACGTAAAGCAACTAGCAAAAAAAAAAAAAAAGGATGTATGTATGTATGTATGTATGTATGTATGTATGTATAATGTTAGGCATCCTAACGGACGTCATTGGTGGTGTGATGGTCGATTCTCCTTTTGCCATTCACCAAGCAACATTCTCGCTTAACCACTTATTACCCCATCACCTTTGCAAGAACATGTGTGCGACAAGCATTTACACAATGCATCAAACTGGCATACGGTTATGTAAAAAGTAGGCTACATGCGAATTATAAGTTATCAGTAGGGTGTGGAATGAATGCTAAAAGCGATGCCATACTGATAGAAAACGTGTATGCATTTGTGAAGCGGAAGTAGTTGTCCATCTAGTAGGCTTTCCGGTAGGCTAGTCACTGGAGTCGCCGTGGTGCCATAGGTTAAGTGGGGTGCCGGTAATACAATTGCGTTTGGTAGGTGGGTACGAATCCCACTTCAGCCTGATAATTTTATTCGCAATTTGTACTGCGAGAATCGTCAACAAAGTCAATATATCCGAATACCCTCACGTCGTGGGTTATTTATTTATTTATTTATTTATTTATTTATTTATTTATTTATTTATTTATTTATTTATTTATTTATTTATGTATTTATTTATTTATTTTGACGCTGTTACAGGCCATCAGGGCTGCTTATGCGGAAGTTTTGTAAGCAGCGCTGTACGAGGAGAGAATGCTTGGGTTTTGGAATCCGCTTGGCTGAGCAACAGCCTGTTAGTGTTCGAATATATGGCCTTCTGCAGTAATACACATTTCACCACGCCGTTAAACTGACATTCGTTCTTGTTGTAGCATTGTAGGTGCTACGTATTCACAGGCTTCTGTAATAAACATTATTTCGAAGGCTTTCAATATTTTCCGGCTGCTGAGCGTGCACTACATCCTTCAAATAACCCTATAGGAAAAAGTACAGTGTCGTCAAAGCAGGTGATCTAACAGGCCAGGTGACAGGTCTTCCCCTTCCTGTCCAGCGACCAGGGTGTGTAGTATTTAGGTAGTTGCGAACATCTGCTGACATATCTGGCCCAACTTCATAACCACCCAGTTTATTAAAAGGCATGGTCGCTTTAAATCCTATCTCCATAAAATGAACATAATGGATTCACCACTACGCAGCTCCGCGGAAAAATATCCGCAGACTGCGCGACACCTGAATGTACCACGTACTCAAGAGAACGACCAGCTGTGCTACAATCAACTCCCCTGCCAACGATTGTTAAATACCACTGGAACACTGTCGAAGTAACAGAATTCCTCAAGAAAATCTTCCGTTCACTTCAATAATTTATCTACACGTTGTTACCATAACTGTAAATATCCCATGATATACCTGATATGATATACCTCCATCGTGCTCATACCACATGGTTACACGCTCACACTGGGACACATCCTCTAGTAACAACGGGAGTTGTTCTTGAAGAAACTGTAGGTAGCGGGCTCCTGTCAAATGATCCTAAAAAAAGTATGGTCGAATTTGGTGAACACCCACACTAGATATTTACTCTCCATCGTGCCTGAAATACTGCCTGCCTTATCCAGTGGGGGTTTTCAGCAGTCTAGTAGTGCATATTATGGCGATTCACAGAGCCATTATTAAGAAATCGTGACTCTTCCGAAAATTTGAGATACAAGCGCGGGATCATTTGCCACTTGCGTCAGTATCCACGCACAGAAATCAACACGACATTCTAAATCTCATCTGTGGATCTCTTGATGTAGTTGCAGGTGATACGAATGAAACAAACCGGCGTGCAAGGCCCGTACAACAGACGACTGGCTGATGTTGACCTGTTGTGTTACTGCCAGGATCTCCCGGAAAGTGTCCAAAACCATCTCAGCAGTTTCACAGGACGTAACTGGTGCCTTTCTAACAGGAACTGTTCGAGAAAGTGACGATATCATACGCAAATGACGCTCCAACCTCCTAAATGTACTTGCGATTGGGTGTCGTTGGTGTGGAAATCTTCCCTGGTACAGGTGCTGCGCTTCCTCCGTTCTGTCTTGCTTCACCGTAGATGAGGGGCATATCAACATACTCTTCTGTTGAATATATGGCGAAGAAATGACCAGCTCTGCTAGGCTGCACCAAATGTCAGGCCAGTACACATTCAACATGCATTCTGCATGCTATTGGTCGAATGTGGTATGAATGGTCTTGCATTTGGTCCTAAAAGCTTAAAATGTGAATAAAATAAGTAGTGGTCGTGGGATTAGAAACCACTTATCAGCGACACATGCGTCAGCGCGTCTGCGCTTATTCGATCCCACCACGGTAACACTTCTCACGTTCCCTAGAAAGCATACAGGATGTGCATATACAACCGCTCTACAAATTCACTCGCATTTTCTATCAGTACACTCTTGTTTTTACGTTAATTTCATATTCCACTTAACCTCATAACTGGGCATACTGGTCGGTGCCTACTCTAATTGCGCTAACCGACTGTGCCGTCTGTGGTCAGTGGATGTCAATGTACTCAGTACGCCGATAAGTAAACACAATCCACTAATTGGTATTGGCAAACAATTCGTGTTCAATAGCTTTGAGTTAGCACACCCATTCAGGAGTAATATTAAGTCACAATCCATGGCATGATGCAACGGGAGGTCAAGGAACAGTGTGCTCCACGCCGTCCGCTTTATGACACATCAAAAGGGTCCGATGTTTCTTGATTTTATTTCTTTGCTAACATTGCGTACTATTTGTTGAATCCCGCACGATTGACCTGGCGTTTAAATCTTGAAGCACGACGTAAAGCAACTTGTAAAAATAATCCTTAAAGCTCATGATTACTCGGTTACAGCGAGTTTTGAACCAACCACCCTAACACAGACGTGGTACCATTTCTGTACTCAGCCCATTACCCAATGGTGACTGTTGCCTGGAGCTTACCAAAACGCATTAAGTGTTTTAAAGGCGACTGTAGCTTGGTATACGGCAAAGGAGAGTAGACCATTACACCACTGACGTTCGTTAGGATGCCTAACAACAGAAACAGTCAAGCGCAGCGGACTCACCCGGTATGTACATATATTATGTGAGTATATAATTTAAAATGTTGTCCGACTCGTTGGCTGAACGGTCAGCGTACTGGCCTTCGGTTCAGTGGGTCCCAGGTTCGATTCCCGGCCGGGTTGGGGATTTTTAACCTCAAATGGTTAATTCCAATGGCACGGGCGCTGGGTGTATGCGTTGTCTTCATCATAATTTCATCCTCATCATGATGCGCAGGTCGCCTACGGGAGTCAAATAGAAAGACCTGCACCTGGCGAGCCGAACCCGTTCTGGGATATCCCGGCACTAAAAGCCATACGACATTTCATTTCATTTCATTTAAATGTTTATGCAGGCATATAGGGTAGAAGAACCGTGTATTGAACTATCGTTGACAAACTGTATACGTTGTGTGTGGCAGCTGGGAGAACAAAGGCTATTATTTATAGCATACCATTTCAACCATATCAATGTTTTTTCATTTGGTTTCGTTGGCATTGCTGCATAAAGCTTAGCAGGGAGCCTGGGTTGCTGTTTGATGTCGGAAGCTAATAGGTGTGGTTAACACATTCTAAATAAAGAATTTGCGCGTGTATAAGACGCACATTTGCTACTAAAATAGGTAAGTAAAAATGAGGTGCGGCTTGCACTCGGAATTTCTAAACTAAACACAGTAAACACCCTTTAGCTCAGAACATTTTACTAGTATAAAACAACCTATTGCATCCAAACGGTACCCATTCATCACCAGTTCACACTTTACCACCGTCGCTAAAAGATGATGTGCCCAACACCGCGTCGTCTTCGGTTCCGTCCATTGTGTTGGAAATTGATGTGGTTTTGAAGCTCTTGGCTAGCATCTCTACTGGGATTACTTTCCATGAATCCCGAATTCATTTATGTATTTCAGAAATTGTAAACCTCCGTTCGGTGTCATTTCCTAAAATTAGCACCTCCATTCACAGTAGCAAAGCCTCAAATGTGCCTTAAAAGGTCGGTAGGTGGAGACATCTAGGGGTTGCAGCATTCCCGTCATTCCACCAAGAATCACAAAATCTTGTCAGACACTGTTTTCTCATCATCCTTTCCACGTTCTCTGTCAAGTGACCACGGAAGCTATCAATTACCAACATGGATGGCCGACGTAACAAAGCACCAGGAAGACGAAACTACACTGTTTTTAACCAGTTGATGGACAATATTCGTTAATTCACCCTTTCCCTGCGCTCTCACTTGAATCCCTGGGAGGCAGCTTTTCCTTTGGTATTTTGTTCACTTCAACATTTCGAAAGGCAGTGATGCACAGCATTACAGTACAACGCTGCTTTTCTGCTCCTGCAGTTTCAACTTGAACGGTTTTTTCACCTGCTTTATTGACAGCAGTTTCCCCGGACATGTCAAAATATACAGGTGTTTCGTCAGCATTTCCTATTGCTTCCATGTTGCAATAATGCGTCTTCCTTAAATTCAAGACATGTCGCTGAAATGCGAGCAGTTTCTCCTGGCACGTTTCGGGTAGCCGCTGAGCCATTGGCGTTCTTCTGCGAAATCATGCCGTGCCATAAAACGCCTTGCCTAACCCTAACTTGCTTTAAATTGACTTTCAGAAATTTCCATTCTTTCAGCAATTTTCCGTCCTTCAAATTAACATTTCAACATAAATAGGTCTGCTCGTGCTTTACGTACGTACTCCAATAGATCGTGTTCCAGTTCAGGATATTGCGCTTTTATCCCGCGAAATGTCTGCCGATTCTGGGACTTATTTTTAAGTGCATCTTTAAGTAAAATTCCAACACCGCACGTTCTTTTCATCAACGTAAAACTTATTTTCCAATTCTCTATTACCATTTTCTTCGGCGTAACACACCACTTGTAATTTAAATTTCGAAGTGTAACTTGCTCTAACACGACCCATGTTGCTCAATTTACAGCAGTCGACTGCCGTGCAAACAATGAATGCTACTAAGCACCGTACTTTCACCATCCTCAGCCCCTCACCTAAGGCCATACCTGATACCGTTAGGCGAGCATTGAACTCTAAGAAATGCACAACATTGCCACATTTCGCAAAACGAAGCTACGTATTTTGAATCTACAACGGAATTCAGGAGAAAATATTCCCCACAAATGTCCTCTCAAAATTCAGGCGCGTAAATACGGTAATTGCACTCATGTGCAGGCTTCTAGGGCCACTGTACAGTATATAGGTGATGAATTGAAGTGATCGCTTTTGGGAAGTGACCACTGTTCATCCCGAAGGCCTGCATATTACGAGGTGCTTGGTCGGCTCGATGAATCTTCTCTGCCGTCATTCTCGGCTTTCTAGATCGGGGCCGCGATCTCACCGTCAGATAGCTACTCAATTATTCTCATATAGGCTGTGTGGGTCTTGATCCAGCCCTCATTCGCGTTAAAATCCCTGACCTGGCAGGTAATAGAAACCTGGGCCTCCGAATAAGAGACAGGTCCGCTAACCCTACATCCCGGGGCTGGCAAATAGCTATATTGGAAATCTTATACCTGAACTAGTCACTGCATGAAGTCAAATATGACCTGGAAAGAGTGTCTGATCAGACATCGCTCTTCCAAACTCGGAACACGATCTATGCCACTTTTTACTACGGCTAGGGAGCACTCCAGTCTCCACTTCGTACCCTAGCCGTGACAACAAAGCAAAATCAGGCCAAGACACTAAACTGGAAGTCGGCCTCCCACCACCATGCCCAACTGCATCCTACCTGGCGTAGATCTTGCCTACACAGACGAAGTTCTGTTCCGATACCTGAAGAATGAAGGCATCCCGATTATAAACCTCCGGAGAATACATCAGAACTACGTACCCACTGACCGGGTACTCATCCAACTTTCATCGGAACGAGCTGTCCAAACAGCAATAAGATATGGAATTTTCATCAACGCCAAGCCGCACTACGCCGAGCCCTGCCCACCCCACTTGGTAAATGACTTCGGACCGGACCCGGGAACCAAGCCACCTTGCCAGCCACCACTAATAAGGACACGGCCATATATCCCACCACCCCAGCCATCAACCACCCCTATAACCACTACCACCATGACCCACTCCTCCCGTATTATGATGTCCCCCACCACCCTCCCCAACCCAACCCGGCCAACGATTGACGAAGCAGCCCACAACGCCACCATGGACACAGAAAAATCAGCGTCACCGCCACCAGCTCCCGAGTCCGAGTCCGAGCCCAATAGAACAACCCCGCCTCCACCAGCCCCAGAACCTCACACCAGCTGCGTCATTCGAGGAGTAAATCCAGCCATCCCACCAGAACAAATAACCCAGGAACTTCAACGCACAGGACTCCAGCCGAAGAAAGTAAGCAGAATCCATAACGCAACAGGACCAACCTATATGGTACGCCTCCAACTCCAGCTCCCCGAAGAAACCCACCGCCTGATTGAAAACGGAATCCAACTCTTCGGGAAGCACCACCGGGTGGAATCATCACGCTCCCCTCCGCAAAAACCCACCCACCCCAAACGCACCTCTTCACAGAACCATACCCGTCTCACTCCCCCACCCAACTCATATAACAACACCCAGCTCCTTCTACTACTTCTCACCTCCCTAGCCAATATCACCTCCTTCTACCAACAAATCATCCCTCTATTCCTTCCAAATAACCGCACCCCCATTAGAATATAAGTCAATGTATGTAATCCAGCCAATGTATGTAAACCTTGTAAAAACCAATTAATGTATGTAAACCATGATAAGAAAATCAATAAAAAGCAAAAGAACAAACACTGCACCTTTGCCAAGAGGCCTATCCCTCACATCACCGAACTATAAACTCCTTCCCTTTTTATCATCCAACACATCCAAACCCCCAAACCCCGCCAAATCTCCTGGCCAGAGAGAAGGCGTAACCTTCTAGGTGGCCCACCCCTTCCCTTCGGGAAGGGGAATGAATACATCCCCCTTGGTCCTTGGTCTGATCAGAGGAAAGTAGGCTCTTCAACCTTGAAGCAAAGAAGCCGTAAAGACTGCGACGTCTATTAAATCTGTACAGGTATTTTCAAAAGAAAGACTCTGTAAATATTTTCTTTCATAATCCGTTTACCCTCCAGGGTTGGTTATTCCCCCGGACTCAGCGAGGGATCCTACCTCTACCATCTCAAGGGCAATGTCCTGGAGCGGCGTGAGATTTTGGTTCGGGGATACAACTGGTAAGGAGGACCAATGCCTCACCAAGGCATGCTGAACAGGAGCCTTCCAGGGGGATAGGAATAAGTTAGGTACCATTCTGGCATTTGCCTGGAGAAGAAGTGGAAACCACGGAAAACCACTTCGAGGATGGCTGAGGAGGGAATGGAACCCCTCTCTACTCAGTTCATCTCCCGAAGCTGAGTGGACCCCGTTCCAGCCCTCGTACCACTTTTTAAATTTAGTGGCAGAGCCCGGAATCGAACCCCGGACTACGGATGTAGCAGCTAATCACACTAACCACTACAACACAGAGGCGAACAATATTAAATATTTATGAGGAAAATATATTTGTATTTTTAAATTGGAAACGAAATATGACCACCAGATTCTGAGTATTGCACCGGGCAGAAGAGAAAGTTGTAAAACTGGAGAAGGCGTACGGTATATTACGAAGGGGAAATGCACTGTGCATTTACCATCTTGACGGATTATAGCATTGTGAGGAGATCATACAAATAATTGAATATGAGAATTCCGTACAAGTCAATGTAGAATGAGCCATCTATGGTTTAGAACTATCATTCATACTGTTGATTGACCATTTACCGGTTTGCGTAAGCTGTAACCACCCGAGTGAGTTGGCGGTGAATTTAGGAGCACGCAGCTGTGAGCTTGTATTTGGGAGATAGTGGGTTCGAATCCAACTGTTGGTAGCCCTGAAGATGGTATTCTATGGTTTCCCATTTTCACACAAGGCTGTACCGTAATTAAGACCCTCGGTTTAATTCCCGACCAGTTAAAGGATTTTTACCTGAATGTGAGGACTGGTTCGAGATCCATTCTGCCTACGTGATTGGAGTTGAGGAGCTATCTGACGGTTTGATGGCGGCCCCGGTCTAGAAAACCAAAAATAACAGCCGAGAGGATAAGTCGGGCCGACCACACGACACCTCGTAATCTGCAGGCTTTCGGGCTGATCAGCGATAGCTTGGTAGGCCATGGTCCTTCGGGACTGTTACGTCATGAGGTTTGCGGTTGTTTTCGGTGAGTGTTGATCCTCAGCAGCTCCACCATCAGCTGTCATAGATAGCCTAGGCTGCAGAGGCTTGCTAGTCAAAGTATGGAAACATTACAAACCTAGACTTGTCTTCATGTTCTAAAGCAGGACATTAGAGAGTCTGTTCTTCAATGAGGACTACATGATGGTGTTAATAGAGACTGCGGAGGATTTGACGCTTCGGTGTGAACAAACGCTCCACTTTCGTTTCCGCAGCAGCAGCCGCGAACATTTCGTCACCGCCACCGCTGCGAATGCTTCGCTTTGGTGTGAGAAGTCCTTTAACGACTTCCCTTTTAGCAGTGACTCTGATATTTTCTTAAAATTCTACATGCATTCATGAACGTGTAATAAAGCCTCGGTACACTTCTCGTTACAAATTTTGAACCCATACTGTCTACAGCGAGTTGCTCTCATCGGCTGGCCAGCAGGCGCGCCCGGCTTATCTGCCTCCCGTTGACTCATCATTACCCGCTCCGCGGCATAGCAACAAGTACAGCACTTCGCTCGCTTTATCCGTGCATGATATGAGATATTTTTTTTTTGCTAGGGGCTTTACTTCGCACCGACACAGATAGGTCTTATGGCGACGATGGGATAGGAAAGGACTAGGATTTGGAAGGAAGCGGCCGTGGCCTTAATTAAGGTCCAGCCCCAGCATTTGCCTGGTGTGAAAATGGGAAACCACGGAAAACCATCTTCAGGGCTGCCGATAGTGGGATTCGAACCTACTATCTCCCGGATGCAAGCTCACAGCCGCGCGCCTCTACGCGCACGGCCAACTCGCCCGGTGATATGAGATAACAATTAAAGTTAAGGAAATAAGAATTAGGAAAACAAGAATTAAGAAAATTTTCACGTGGATGCAGTTCGTGTACTACAGTTACATTGTATGGTTTCAATATTAACATTTTCGTAGTCCGCCATGCTGAGCTCTTCGAAAGCCCGGCTTCTTGCTCAAGTCTTCTAAGGGATTTAGTAGCCGTATGTTATAATCTCTCTGCGATTTCACTTACGTTTTGCTCGTTAAGTACGCGTTGTTTAACACTTCGTTTCTCATCAAATAAATAACCACTTTCTCTCAATTTGTTCACGAATTTCCGCACGGTCTCTCTATGTGGAGGGCGTAAAACTAGAAATTGTGTTACAAATCGCCTAACGACATCCCTTTAACACTCTGTTTTCACTTAATTATCGTACATAAATACTCTTTCCTCTGCTGTGTACACTTGTAGAGGCATTATGAGAATTATACCCCGAAGTAACACTTCACAACTGGAGAACAGTTGGAGCGACAGATCAACATATAATGCACGTTCTAAGCACGGACCTGAACTGCGAAGTGCTGCCATTGCCCTGCTGTCGCTGCGCTGCGTAACGGGAAGTGATGAGTCAACGGCAGGCAGATAAGCTGGGCGCGCCTGCCGGCCAACCCATGAGAGAAACTCACTGTATTAATCAAAAACTCTGTGCATTGATATTCCATCCCTTGAATCCAACCAAACAGATCCGTTTCACGAACGAATTTGGATACTGAAAGAAGATTGTCTACGACAATCCGAACTGACCCTGATTCAGGCTGGGATATTTATGCTAAGATAATTATCCTCTCTATCTCGTTGAATTTCAAATATATTCGTTACGCCGAGCTTCACATTCGTAACTAGACGGTCAATTCGAGTGATGTCTGCAGTCAGGTGGATAAGTTGCTACAGAATATTCAACGCAAGAGACCAGAGTTAACGAACTAAAATGAAGTTCCGTTTGCCAAATGCTATGTGGTGTGTAAAACGTTGCTCAAGAATGACTCGAAAGGCTTACCAAACGTACCACATTTGAAGGACATTGTGCAACTTTTTTCCACATCTTTCTATTTCAGTAAAGACGTTAATGCATCCAGCGCATGTCAAAATCCACCTGTATGATATTTTTCGTTGTTACGCCAGCTCAGTTCTGTGTGGATGGTAATTTGATAAGTTACACCTAGAAAGACGCTAGGAACAAGGTAGACAACGCAATATTTAACTGAGTCATCGTGCGAAGGTCATATTCCTGACATATACAAAAAAAACGACATGATATTTCTTTCGAACAGGCTCTCTGCCTGTATTGATCCGCTCCACCGTTTATCAATTCCATACCATTCGGTTTAGAGAGAGAAGAAGGAATTATTTCGAACTTGACCCGTATCCGTGTTTTCCAGAAGGGATCCATTGGTGCTCCGCAAAGCTATGGAACTCGCTGTCGATGAATGTCAAGAAATTGACTCTCTTTGTACGTAATGAAGAAATATTATTAAAGTATCTGCTGCGTATATCTGTGAGTATGAGGGAGAGAAAATGAATGAAAATTAGAAAGGTAAAGTGAAAGGAAGTATGTGAACACATGACTTAATTCATTAATTTAATGGTTGATTGGAATTCGTTAGTTACCTGATTGTTTGGGAGAATGGGTGGTCAGTGAGAAATTATGTATACACATATAATGTACAAATTATTTATCTATTTACTTATTGACTAATTTAGTCAAACGCGTAAATGTTGCAAATAATTTCTAATTTTAAGCAACGGACTAGGAAATATTTTAGATTAGCTTACTTGTGGTGTGCCCTTTTACTCTCGATCGTCAATATTTCTGTTATAAGAACTCTGGTATATAAATAATACTCATTTGAATGATCCAAACGAATGGAAATCCGAAGATTAAATAGATATTCACTACCAAGTTTTGAAAACTCTTTTCTAACGGGATTAATTAGTCGAAGGGCACAAATATGAGACTTTTCAGCGTGAGTCTTACTGGATCTTCTGCTGTAGGGGCGTGTCCCTTCTGCTCTTGGCAGCAGTTAATTAAACTTCTAATCTGAGTTGACTCTCATTAATATAATTATTCTAAATTAAATTCAGATATTTTCAGAAGCCAGGACGTTACTCTCAAACGACAGAACGTGAAAGTATATTTTCATGCCAAGAAAACGCTTTCAACTAAAGCAAAATAAATATTTATATATTTGTTTCCTGCTGCGTCCCTTCTCTACCTTAAACGGATAAGATGAATGACTTACTTACGGACACACCCTCATAAATTAGCAGCTGTTTATTCACGCACATCGCACCTGGGGTTCACAACCAGTAAAATCATGCCTTAAATGTACTGTTGAGTCCATCTCGGCTGGCCGGATCTTCCATGTTTACACTGTTAGAACTCCCGGTCAGTGTACTCTATCGACCTAGATTGCTTCGAGTGCCACAGTTGTAGTCAGAGTGTTCAGTACCTCGGACGAGAGGTAGGTGCCATACTTGAAAAGTAGGCCTATATTCATAGTTCTCCTCCGTTTTAACGACAGGAAAATGTTATATTTATGGAGATCACAGGTACTGTACTTCCCAATCCAATCCCAGTTTATACAAGTACACATCTAAACAGACGTCCCGGTAACACAGATCGTAACATGAGGGGGAAAGAAGGGCGATGTATTCTTAAATTTTCTTAACAAATGAGTAATACAATAATAATAATTGTTACGGGGTTACCCGTGGAACAGAAAGAGGTGAAAGAAGGTGCCAGGCGGAATGGGTCTAACTACAACGTCAAGAATTGAATTTAAAACTTAAACTGAAGGTTATATTTTCAGAATTTCAAACTTAACAATTGTTTAATGACAATATTACAGGTACAAGTAGCAATAATCAAACAAGATAGGGAAATAATCCAAGATTCAGAACCTTAACACGTTGGGCTTTAAGCCCCTAGTTTTACAACTTTACCAAAGGAAGAGGAACTATATAATGAGGGGCAGAAATCCCCTAATTAGAGAGCACATGCTCCCAAAATCATAATATCTAACCTCCCAGAGGCACACTTTACAGGTACAAACACTTGGAGAAGAGTTAACCGGCTCTCAGATTCTTACTGCATACTCAGGGCAACATCAACTTACAAACACTGGCCTCTCAAGGCACTATTTACAAAGGGAACTTATTTTACAGGGGTATTAAATACCCAACCTACCGGGACTTCATGGAAACGAACAGGCTAAATAACTGGCCCAAACACAAAAGGAATGGAAGCACACGGCGTTCCATTATAATGAACACTTAAAAACCTAAGGGCTCTAGGCCGATGAAACAGGTGCTATTCCCAAACAACTGAGGTGATTCGTATAGAAATTACCATATTAAAGAATGAAAAACAGTTATAAAAACATAGTCACCTCAAACCAAGATGAAGGGGAGCTCGAGAGGGTACATCACTCTCTATCCCCGATTTACAGTTAAAGATTTTATGAATTTTTTACATTAGCCGGCAGAAAGTTACATATTTAGAAAAGTAGGTTACATAGTTAAAGATTCGGACCTTTCCCTTTAAACTGCGGAGTTAGCAAGAAAGAAAGATTTTATGTGGCCATTACCTTGCAGATGTACTGCTGACCGATGAAAGAGACCACCCGCCTCCTGCACTGGCACACACACTCGGCAAGATGACAATCAATTGCCCAAGAGACGTGAAAAGCCGCCGTTTATGAACCCTCAGGGAAGATTCGAGATCATTCAGGACTAAACTAGCCACACCCTCTCAATTTATTGGTTGATTTCAAAAGTTGCACTCAGAATAGAACAAGAAGCCTGTGATAGGTGGGAAATTAATTACAGAAATCAGAGATTGGCTAGATTCAAAACTGGCGGAAAGGAAAAGTAAATATTGCCAACCCAAAAACAAATGAACAGCAATCAGTAAAAAAAACTTATGAATACAAAACTTCTTTGAATTATAAGTTCTTACAACTCGCACCAGGGTGCATGATCATAGTTTTTAGTAGTGTTATCTGTGGAAGAATGTCCAAAATTCTTGATGGATAGCAAACAAAACTAGTAGAAATTCAGTCAGTTCAGGAAACTTCACAATAACAAAATTACATTTTATTTCTGTGGCGACATCTGAGTAAATTTCTAAGTTGGTGTAGTTTCAATTTCACTGTTTTACCAATAGAGGAGTTCATTTAGGCACATAATTTGAATGCGCGGCGTTGGTTTGTACCTCCCGGTACAATAATAGTAATAATAATAATAATAATAATAATAATAATAATAATAATACTTGCCCGCCTCTCTGGTATAGTGGTTAGTGTGATTAACTGCCATCTCCGGAGGCCTGCATTCGGTTCTCGGCTCTGGCAGAAATTTGAAAATTGATAAGGGGGTTGGAACGGGGTCCGCTCAGCCTCGGGAGGTCAGCTGAGTAGAGGAGGGTTCGATTTCCACCTCAACCATCCTCGAAGTGGTTTTCCGTGGTTTCCCACTTCTCCTCCAGGGAAATGCCAGGATGGTACCTAACTTAACGCCACGGCCGCTTCCTTACTTCTTCCTTGTCTATCCATTCCGAACTTCCCATCTCCCACAAGGCCCGTGTTCAGCATAGCAGGTGAGGCCTCCTTGTCATCCTTCCCAGTTGTATGCCCCGATCCAAAGTCTCACGCTCCAGAACACTGCACCTGAGGTGGTAGAGGTAGGTTTCCTCGCTGAGTCCGAGGGAAAGGCCAACCCTGGAACGTAAACATATTAAGAAAGAAAGAATAATTATACTTCCCAAAAAATAATTTCCAAGATATAAACCAAAATTTTATTTCATCGATAGCAAATCCACCTCCGTAATGCAACGTTTAGTGCTAAAAGCGCCGTCCTCGGGTGCCCGGGTTCGATGCCCGGTACTGTCAGAGTATTTCAGAATGGCAGGAGGGCTGGTAAGTGTCTAAAAAGGCACATGCAGTTTACCTCCAGTGGGGTTGTGCCTGAGAAGAGAACATTAATTTTGTCCGCCTCTGTAGCGTAACACTTACGAGGAAACACATACATGTGTTACACTCTGATTCGGTTGAAATTTGGTAGGAATATTCGTGGGAGGCAGTAGAATGCTAAGGTGAAATCTGCATGTGCCCAGCGCAAGTTTTAACGCCAAAATTGAACAAATAAATTTTAAAATTAGAAGTGTCGCGGGAGTATCGGAGTTTGGCGGTGAGGTAGGGAGGAGCGAAGCAGCGGACGTGAACCAACCGGGCTGCGTCGAGCTGCGCCAGCAGCCAGGTAGCGTATAGTTAGTGCGTTCCCCTTAACTTCCCGATCAGATGTGCAAAACGTAAATATGAAAACAGCACATGAAACAAGTGTACAAAGGACGATGTTTGAACAACGATGCCAATAAGGTTTGAAAAATTACGAGTAACAAGAACTCGGGCGAGAATTTCTCAAACCTTATTGGCATCGTTGTTCAAACATCGTCCTTTGTATACTTGTTTCATGTGCAGTTTTCATATATACGTTTTGCATATCTGATCGGGAAGTTAAGGGGAACGCGCTAACTATACGCTGTCTGGCTGCTGGCGCAGCTCGTTACAGCCTGGTTGGTTCACGTCCGCTGCTTCGCTCCTCCCTACCTCTCCGCCACACCTCGATACTCACACGGCACTTCTAATTTTTCGACTATTTATTTGTTCAATTTTGGCATTTAAACTTGCGCTGGGCACATGTAGTTTTCACCTTAGCATTCTACTGCCTCCCACGAATATTCCTTCCAAATTTCAACCGAATCCGAGTGTAACAAATGTATGTGTTCCCTCGTTAGTGCTGTTAGCGCCGGGCTGAGTGGATCAGATGGTTGAGGCCATGGCGTGCTGACCCCAACTTGTCAGTTCTGATCCTGGCTCAGTCCGGTGGTATTTGAAGGTGCTCAAGTACGTCAGCCTCATCGGTATATTTACTGGCACGTAAAATAACTCCTGCAGCCAAAATTCCGGTTCCTCGGCGTCTCCGAAACCATAAAAAATGTACCATAGTTAGCGGTGCGTAAAACTAATAACATTATTAATTGCCAGCCAGTGGTTCCTTTGCATGAACTAGCTTTATCCATTTGATTTTAGTGGAAAGGAACCGTATACAATTGGTTCTTTTAGTGATTCTATTCAATAGATGTAGCTTCATTTGGCAGAAGAGGAACGGCAACTACATATTTGCTTTGTTGTTGTTAGCAGTTGATTGTTGAAGTGTCAGGGAAAGCATTTAAATCCAAATGCATTTGTGACAAATCCTCGTATAAATGTGCATATTAAGACGACTAAGATCCATTGTGTCTTTGAATGTAACTTACCGAGTTCAAGGTAATTAATACGTGGCACCTATCAGTGACGAGCAATTATTTCGAAGGTGTAAACATCATGTAATGTGGAATGTGATTAGCAGGGCTTGGATGTAAGAAGCTTCTCGGTAAGTACTTTTCAGTATTTTATGTATGTTATGGACTAATTATGTTGACGTATGATCTACTTGACCATTATGAGTAGGCCAAATAGCATTGCCTCGAATACACTTCCATCTGATGTAGGCCATCTGAACAACTGAAGATCTTACGCCTATGATTCTTGAAGTGTCGGTGGATATTAGATCATGCACCTCATATAGTTTTTCCTTCACGGGTTGGATGTATAGAAGTGGGGGAAATGAACCAGAAGGATAGTATTAAATTGTTTAAAATTGAAATTCAACATCCTGAACAAAGGCATGTATTAATACGTGTGATTCACTACCTACTGTGTTGATTTCTACCACAGATGAAGAAAATATATGCATACAGGAAGAGCAAAGAAATACTGGACGAAGACACAGTTACTACGTGAAGAAATAATTCTGAGTGTTTAACATCTGATTTCGAGAAAAAGACACAGTGACTATGTGAAGAAATGATTTTGAGTGTTTAACATCTGATTTCGAGAACACCATATCTCTTCCAAGAATATCCACCATTATTGTTTCTTGTAAAAGAGAATTCTGGATGTACAATGCTGCAGTCCATTAATGCAAAGATGGTCAAGATTGTGCCTATGTTTGAGCTGAGAATCTAGCTGACAGGGATGGTCAAGGAATTGGTTCATGTTTTACTAAATATGTTCAAAGTCGAATGACTTATAGACCACAAGGCATCGCGTGGTTAGTGTGACGAATCCTCCTCCGGTACCAATGCTTTCCGATTGTCAACATCTACCTCTGGCTCTTGTAAATGTAGGTTCTTCTGTTCTCAGGGGGTTCCGGGTTCTTCAGTCACTTGTTGACATGAATCGGTGGGTGGCATAAGGAAATCTAATTATTACTTGAAATTAAATGCAAGAAGTGGGCTAAAATGGATTTATCACAAAAGGATAATACCATGTCCTATAGATGAGAAGCATAGAATGACTTTTTTGTATTAATGAAACAGCTGACAGAAAATTTGACACAAATGTGGATAAAAAATGAGGACCTCAGAAAAATTAGTTTTATTGTTATTTAGTTAAGTTAAACTTTAATTGCCATTCCAGAATAGAATTCAATAACCAATAAAAATGGAAGGAGAAAAACCTGAAAATTACTATCGGATTGCAAGTAACGCCGTTGGTCGATTCACTTGGTCCGTGAAGATTCAGTTTCCGTAACCGGATTCCGATTTTTCTTTGACTAAGGTTATCCACCGATCACAAAATACCACGTAGGATATCATCAGCCACGGAATGGACCCTTAATCGAATCGAAACAACCTCAGGTTATATTTGAACCGATTAATTATACACAAAAAGAAAGCATTTACTTCATAAGTTAACTTGCATTTCTTGTTTTGCTATTTGCTTTACATCGCACCGACACAAATGGGTCTTATGGCGACGATGGGAGAGGAAAGTCTTAGGAATGGGAAGGAAGCGGCCGTAGTCTTAATTAAGGTGCAACCCCAGCATTTGCCTGGTGTGAATATGGGATGCCACGGAAAATCATCTTCAGGACTGCCGACAGTGGGGTCCGAACCTACTATCTCATGAATGCAAGCTCACAGCTGCGCGTCCTTAACTGCACGGCCAACTCTTCCGGTAAAGTTAACTTGCTCCTTGGCAAGACATGATGCTCCAAAATTCAATGTTATCAATCCCTAATATATCTCTAAAATACATGATCGCACCATGTGGGTTCTCAACCAGACACGCAGAGATAAAGTTACTTTACTAATTAATTATTTGAAATTATATAAAATATTGTTGCACTGAACGGCAATATATATAAAATGTAATTAAAAGCTTGAGTTTACATTTAAGTTAACATACAAATAACTTTCAGGTTATGTTAATTTTTAATAGGCTAATTTAAATTGAATAAACCAATAAGCACGGAGTTCTGAAAATTTATCTTACCGCTTCACTGAATAATAATCAAATTGATTTAATCTGACCGTTCATGAACGGTACCAGCAGACGGAACTAAGAAAAGTAACGTCAATGGACGGTGTCATAATAAGCATCATAATTTTATCAATACCAAATAACGCGAACTTAATAAACAAATGGTCTTCATCAAAATGTGGAAAACGTAGTTCATTACAATAATCATGACCACTATTGTGGTAAGAAACAAGGAGAAACGTCTAACTCATATAAAAGAACGATTTGTTATTTATTTCAGTACTCACAACCATCGTCTTGACCATTGTAGGAATGTGCTACTCAAAAACTATGATTAGTACTATCATAAACAAAACTAAATTTTATCTCAAACATTTAACTTCAGTGATCAACAACAATAAAATTTAGCTAAAGCACTATCATCGCAGACTAAACTGATCGTGTAAGGATTATCCACAAAATGTTAACTCTCACTAAAATAAATTAACCACAAGTCTTCGCAGACTTAGCTAACCACCGAATTGAATAATGAACATTGAAAATAAATCGGACACTAATCATTGCAGGCCGAGCTGACCATCTAACTGAACTCATGAATGTCGCTAAAACAACTATCATCAAACATAAACTAATTTTGTAAACTAGTAACCTCTCCCGTGGTGGATATTAATTCTTTGCTATTACAAGGTATGGAAATAAACATGACAAACAAAATCTGTATCGTTACGTCCTTTTAAACCTAAACATATTAACATTACTTACAACTATCCGTGTATGGTCCACTAACCAACTAATAAAAAGCCGCAATCACTACGTTTTAACAGACCACTGCTGTACAACTCAAATAACATGATGGTCCATCAGACAACCAGAAGTGACACCATCTAATAACTAAACCACAGATCCCAACTCTTAGTGCGTGACAGACAAGTGCCATTATTTACCTTTAACATTCGATAACGTCGCCACAACACACGCAAATAATTTACTGGCACAACAAAGCCAACTGTGTGAAGATTCCACCGTAACAATGTCCGCCTCCGTAGCTAAGGTTTGGTGATATTAGCTGCCATCCTAGAGGGCCCGGATTCAATTCCCGGTACTGCTAGAAATTTAAGAATGGCAGGAGTGCTGGTATGTAGTTGAAATGGTACATGCAGCTCTCCTCCATTGGGGGTGTGCCTGAAAAGAGCTACTCCACCTCGGGATTAGGACACGAGTTTAATTTACTGTAACAACCTCTTCCGCCTCTCAAAAACCATTTATCCAGTATACAAAATATCGTGTCCATCATTTACAAGGTTTAGAAAATGTTATTATTATTACTTTTGAACGTCCTAAATTTTCGCAGAAAGTCGTCTGATAACGGGCTAGCAGTGTTCTAAAAATATAACATCCCTTCGCTCTAACGGTTTGCTGGTCACCCTAGCCGCTTTACACCTGCGGTAACTCTACATGGAAAGAATCACTTTGAAGCAACCCAGATTATAATATACTCATTTAAAATGAATTTATTTTTCATAACATCTAACCTTTTTACTTCACGTAATTTCTCAACTAAACAGTCTTCGAACCCTAGACATGGCAAATGCCTTTCATGACATTCTAACGCATTATTTTCTCCGGCATCATCCCGCTACTCATTCACTATTATTTCATCCCGGAATTCAACTCCACTGATATATTTAACACTGTCTGTGCTTATTCGTTTTTCCTCATCATGGCTATTGGATTTATATTTGATCTCAGAGTAATTTCTTATACAATTTAGTGTGGCCCATCTTGATCCCATTTTATTTTATATCTCATTTGTATATCGTGGCTTATTTGCGGATTCGTCGTTGTACTGAAATGTACGTAAACTACTGAAACGACCTTTTAACCAATATCAAACTTCAAATGACAGAAATAACATCCCGATCTTGACCTAATTTAGACATTACGATCTCTATCCGACACCTACAAAACAAAATTTCCCTACACTCAACCACATTTTGCATTATACTTTGACATGAAACCTTGTCACACTAATTCTAACAAAATGGCAAAGAACTTATTTTTATCCGATGCCTCCTTTAATCCGATTTAAAATAATTGTTTCTAATTTCGGGATTTTAACATAAAATATGCGTAAACATCATATTAGCGACCACATGCGAGATATCTCTGTGCCACACAACACTTAATATTTACACAAAAGCAAAGAAAAACAACGTGCTATCGGCCATCATTTTCACAGAACATAACGGTGCAGAATACACTTTAGAGAATACAAATCATGTCACCCACCGGGATTTCTGCCGAGCAACTGCATGTTGTCAGACATTGCCGTTCGCCGAACGCTCAATTATGGCTTAACACACCATGTTGACACACTATGCACATTTCACACATTTCTTCTCGGAGATTCTTAATTACCAACATGATTCAGTTTTATTCCTAACATTCTACACATTGAAAAAGGTTGATAATAAATATATGTGAAACTTCAATGATATTTCACACGTCCTTTCTTGGATATTCTTACCTTTGTATGATATCTACATAAAACACTGTACTCTTATAACATACAATTTATTATCAATTCACTTCTTATTCATACTTTCATATTTATACCATCCGACACATTTAATAGACAGGAGGAATGAATTAAAATTAACATGCCGAGATATGGCCGTTGATTTTACATTGTTTCCCTCGCCAAATACGAGCAAAGTTTATATTCACACGAATATAAGTATTTATTTCATTTCACAGTCCACCAGTTCTTACCATACTCCTTATTGGCTGGTATTCACTCTTACCATGACCAATCTTGAGTGTCCCAAACCATTCGCACATAAATAAATAACCTAGAGGAACACAGGTCTCGACTTCCGAACTACCAATGACAGAATGCTCCGGGCCCCCGTCGTCAAACCTAGTATCAATCAATCAATACTGATCTGCATTTAGGGCAGTCGCCCAGGTGGCAGACTCCCTATCTGTTGTTTTCCTACCTTTTCTTAATGATTTCAAAGAAATTGGAAATTTATTGAACATCTCCCTTGGTAAGTTATTCCAATCCCTAACTCCCCTTCCTATGAATGAATATTTGCCCCAATTTGTCCTCTTGAATACCAACTTTGTCTTCATATTGTGATCTTTCCTACTTTTAAAGACGCCACACAAACTTATTCGTTTACAAATGTCATTCCACGCCATCTCTCCGCTGACACCTCGGAACATACCACTTAGTCGAGCAGCTCGTCTTCTTTCTCTCAGTTCTACTCTTTTGTCGGAAATCACCCAGAACAAATCAAGCTGCTTTTCTTTGGATTTTTCCAGTTATTGAATGAAGTTGTCCTGGTGAGGGTATATCTTCGTTTTGGCGCGAGAAAGTGATATAACGATTGCATCACATTAGACAATTCCATTATCCCACGGGTTTCATCTTTTTTGTTGATATCTGTAATGTTCAAAATAATTTGAGGAATATGAGTCTCATAGTTTTGTAATTCTAACCCTTTCACTCCGGTCGACTGCTGTAGCAGTCAGGTGGTAGTTGTGCCGCGTACCCGGTGGACTGCTGTAGCAGTCGTGCTGGAGCCGTGCCTCATAGCCGGTCGACTGCTGTAGAAGTCACGTGCCTTTCGGCTGTTTTCCGTTTCTCTACGATCGACTGCTGGATAAGTTCGGCCTTGGAGGTCTCTCGTGACTGTCTTTGGAGTCTATAGGCACCGTGCAGGTAGATCGAAATGCTACTACTAGCGCTACATAGCGGCCCGTTCTGAAACAAGAGGTGAGGCGCAGTGCGAGAGTCTCAGTACAACGGGTGTAACATTCGAACAACTTTCGGGTTTAAAGCGATTCAGTTCGGGGATCTAAGTGAATCATCATGCAATAAAGGAAGAAACCTTGTTGTCAGTGGCCACGTAAAGGGCGTTGAAGAGTTAATTTCGAATGGTTTCGGATACATCACAGAAAAAGTCACCCGACAAACGTCTGGCAATTTGCCGCCTTATATCGTGAAACTTAAGGTAGGCAAGGTGTAGTTAGGTAAAAATGTATATAGTTTATTTAGTAAGGATTAATTGATGCACGTTTTCTAAGTTGTACCGGTACGCATTTTTATTTTGTGTTCAGGTTGACCAGAATCGTAATGTCTCTACCAGCGAATGTTCCTGTCCTACCGGCGCCAGAAGAACTTGCAAACGCGTAGCTGCGGTAGTGTATTATATAAATAATGAAAGTGTTGTTTCCAAAACAGACCGTCCGCAACAGTGGGGAAAACCGAGCCCGAAAACAATGTCAACAGAAAAATATAGAAAAGGCAAACGCGTGAAGAACTGTTCGGTAAAAAGACTTTGAGGACATCTCTTCCCACCTTTGAATTAACTGAGGATATTTTAAAACACAATCCTTACAGTCTTCGTAAAAATCATCGAGCAGAAGCAAGTACTGAAATCGAACAATCGTGCAGGGCCGTAGTCATCTCATTGATAGACAGGGTAGTTTATAATTATTTACACGGCATAAGCCCAAAAATAGAACTCATGAATAGTTACACGGGCCGTGAAAGTCTAAATGATAAGATGAGTTATTTGTTATCTGATCCTGCTGATGGAACGACTTCAATCACACCTTCTATTTCAGGCACGTTTTCTGCTCAAGTTACCTCTTCGTCATCTAAAAATTCGGCCTACTTTGACGATTCGACTGAAGATGAAGATAGTGAGGATGAAAATCAGGTGCCAGAACCATTGAGCAGAAAAGTAAATTGGAGAAAGGAGAACTTGAATCCGAAGAAACATAAGTTTGAAGTAGCTAATTCCGGATTGAAAAGTTGAGTAGACATTGCTAGCAGAGAGAAAAATTCTAAAAATATAATAATAAGAATTTCACCGAATGTGCATTTCAAATAAAATAAATACTTTTAAACGCTGCCTGTCCTCTCCTTCCGTCACGGGACGACTGCGGAAGGGAGAGTGGAGCGAGACGAGTATTCCGGGCAGCGGGCTCAGTCAAGGCCAACTAGATATACAGGCCATAAGGCTCCCCCTCCACTTCGGGCGCTACGTCACACGAGCCGCCAGCCGCTTCACTTCTCGCCAGTGACTTGTAGGCTGATCTGAACCTCGTAGCCGTGATGCTATCGATGGTGTTGAATGATTTAAACGCGTGTGAACATTGTGAATTAAGGCCACGTCGTATTGTACACCTGGTTGTAGAATCAACTACAGTTCAAAACAGCCTAATATTTCAGTGTTTAAATTTCCTACTGGCTTGTTTCGGAAACAAAAGTGGATCATAGCCATCCATCGAAAACAGAATTCATCCCTTCAGCAAGGTCAGTTGTGTGCATAAAACACTTCGACGAAGTTTCGTAATTAGGGACGATTCTGTTAAAAGATCTGATGAGTCTCTTTTAACTGTAAAACCTAACCATTTAAAACTCTCAAACGATGCTATATTCCCAAGTTTGAAAATGTGCCTGCCTATCTGTCTAAAAATCTTCCAACACCGAGCAAAAATCCTATTCCAAGACAAGAAGAAATTGAAAAACGGGAAGAGGAAGGAAAGAAAGAAAGCTGAGGAAAAATATGACAGGATCAAGGACTTCGATGACGTTCAGGGTAATTTCAGTATTAAACGCAAATTAGATTTGGACAAAGTTTCCGTCAACTTTGATGATAATGATGATGCTTGTTGTTTTAAGGGGCCTAACATCGAAGGTCATCGGCCCCTCCGTCAACTTTAACAGCCGAAGTCTGTATTTTCAAAATGTATATGACTGAGGAAAATATTCCGAAAATTGGTACTTCCTTAACATTAAACGAGGCTCTTGATTTTAAATCCATTAAACATGATATTTTCATGAGTGATAACCCTGATATACGTGCATTAGGTGACGGGGGCAAGATATTAAAATGGTCAAATTAGAAAAGTATTTGTAACTTCCTGTTTAGACCTGCTTGTAACTCAAAATTACTGTCCACGACAAAGTAGAATCTGTACACAAAATAATCGATGAAATTGAAAGTGAAGTTGATGAGTGTATCATTACTGATAAATTATAATTTTGTAAGGAACAGTTAAATATAGCCTTTGCAAAGAAAGTATTTTACTCCTGTATTCTAATAACATGGTTCACTTCAATATTTTTCGCATTTCCTGGGGCGTAAAAGAAGATAAGACAGTCAACGTTTCTTACAATGCCTCACCCGGTTATTCACAGTCTTTTACTGCAAAACTAGGCACGGGAAATTCGGGTATTGATGATTCACATTGGAATTACTTGAAAAAGAAACTAAAATTGTTAAAGGAGCATGAAATATTTTGTAACTTGTTGGATGGAGTCTACATAAAACGTGAGCTGAACTATAAAGGACGGAAGGTTTTATTTTTGTTTTTGCTAGTGGCTTTACGTCGCACCGACACAGATGTCTTATGGCGACGATGGGATAGGAGAGGCCTAACAGCTGGAAGGAAGCGGCCGTGGCTTTAATTAAGGTACAGCCTCAGCATTTGCCTGGTGTGAAAATGGGAAACTACGGAAAACCATCTTCAGGGCTGCCGACAGTGGAATTCGAACCCACTATCTCCCGATGCACGTTCACAGCCGCACGCCCCTAACCGCACGGCCAGATCGCCCGCTAGGAGGAAAGGTAGAGATAGTTGCTTTTAGTAGTAAAAGCGGAGAAAATAACACTACATTAGCTACAACTGCACAAACTTTTATGTTGTCATCCAGTTTAAAAAAAGTAAAGACGTTGTTGATTTGTTTCCATGTAAGAACCTAACGTGACATTTCTTAGAAGAACTAACTTTGCAAGTCTTTAAAGTATTAACAGATAGGCCTATAGCTTATAAGGTAGCATGCATAATTTCTAATAATAACAGTGTTAGTAGGAAAATGTTTGAAAAGCTGCGCAAAAGCAATTTACAAACCACTTTTCAAAATCCATTTGACGAAACACACACACAAAAAGTTGTTTGGTACTGGTCATTTATTTAAAATCTTAATAAATAACTGGCTTAATCAAGCTGACAACTTATCCTGACTTTGACAACTCTGAGTCAGACAAAAAAATGTCTATCTGAGTCTATCTAGTGCGGCCTTGGCTTGCTGCTGCCCTGGACTAAAAGGTGTTGTACCAGACACTTTTAGAGCTACAAAATGTAAACCTGTACACTAATGTTTTTACATGAGGATTCTCAGAGAAAAATTCTGATTTCGCTTGTCAACAATGTTCTAGAAAACGAAAACATGTTTAAACATGCAGTGATTAAATAAATAATTTTAAACATTTCGTTGACAAATGTATATAAATCTTTTGTAATATATTACTGAATAACAATAGAAAAGTTACCGTAGACAAACTCATGGCTGAGAAGAAGAAATCCTCAGGAAAATAAAAATGTATAAACTGAAACCTTAGGAATTGTTAGGTAAGTTTTAAATTGCAGCTTAATTTCTAAGAAAGGTTTCAGACTATTGTTGTGAATTGCCATCATGCATTTTCCTAGTAAGATTAAAACTTTTTGTATACGTATTACGCGTTCTGATCTTTTACAAGATACCGTGTTGAGTTACAAGTGACAGATGTCAGCATAATTTTACGCAAAGAAATGTACATATACTGCCCTGCCAGTTTTCTCCCCGCATAAAACTCGTGTAGTATACAAGCCTAAGTAAAGCCACAATTGAAGGAATGTTCAATTTTATCATTAAGGTTGAATACATGAACAATATCATGGTGAAAGTGAGAGCGGGCCCTACACTGCCATGCTGAACGCCAGCCACTGGCGTGACGTCACGGTCCGAGCCTTGTGGCCTGTCTATCTAGTGCGGCCTTGGCTCAGTGAGCCACTCGCTGCTCGCGTCCAGAGGGTCACGCCACCATACTCGCTATGCCGAGTTAATTTGCCTCTAAACAGTCTAAAATGCTGAAGAGTGGGTTGGATAAATAATTTTCTCCCACTATGACGACATACACGTGTGGCTTCGAATCTTCCCACGGTCTAGCACAATCTTTTCATCTTTGGCCAGAAGGCATATGATAACATGATAATTCCTTCCAAATTACTGGGCGTTCCACTGTACCAATCCAAGTTTTAATTTACATCTGCATAATCGTATTTTAGAAATTAGCCATGAGTATACTTGAATCCATCCGAAATTCTCCCCTACGATCTTATAAATCTGGATTCCTTTCCTGTCCAAAGAGATCACAATTTAACCTCAACGCTCTTGTCTCGTGGGTACGAAACATGAAGAAAACACAGTGTGCTCCTCAAGTAATGATGCAAAAATGGATACTCCTTTCAGAAAAACGTATCACGCGGCTAGGTGTCTAGTAAGTTTAGGCCCCTTTTGATGACTGTGAACGATGGGTTTTCTACCGACCGTTAATCTTGGCTTTCTAGACCGTGTCCGCTATCTCGCAGTCAGAAAGCTCCTCAGTAGCTCTCACGAAGGCTGAGTGGACCGCGAACCAGTCCTCTGATGCAAATAAAAGTCCTTCACTTGACCGGGAATCGCGCTTGTTGCCTGTTGTTTTAAGGTGCCTAACATCGAAGGTCATCGGCTGACCGGGAATCGAACGCGAGGCCCGCCGGTAAGAGGCAGGCTGTTACCCCTAGACCGTGGGGCCGGCTGTTAAAGATGAAAGCAATGTAAACATTAATTTAATGCAAATTATATTCCACATGAAAATTTGGAAAAAAGCACATTTTGCAATTTTTCCGGAGTTAGCCATCATAGACACTTAACAATATTCCTCTCGGAAGCCACGTGAGCGTCAGCTTGACAGTATATCCGTCAATCACTGGTACCAAGCGCCAGTTTACAGTTTGTATAACATATGTGGCTCGGCGTGCAGCAACAAGCCGCGCTAGTTCCTTTCCACCAGAAATGATGCAAAATTGTTCTCTCCCCTCCTCAACTCGCGCACTGCTGCTGGCGTTGTACCGTAATCTTATTTACATCCAGGAGTCACTGTTTCCCATCCTGATCGTTTCGAAAGGAGTGACTTCTGACACTGGTTGTGTTATAGATTAATATGCAGGACGACATGCGTCCTATCTATTGTTGCTTCCTTATTGCTTAAAGGGGCCTAAAATCGAGGTCATTGGGGTCATCCTATTTCTTAATGCTGCTAAAAGCACATGTCAACTTCACAAATTCTAATTCTTTGACCATCATATTTGCCTCTATGGTGTCTATCTATATTAGACGTTTCAGCGACATGTAGTGAATTGGGACGGAGACACGGGCCTCGACTGTCACTGTTAACCTAAAGACTCAAATTTCACGCGGTATTAATAACGGAGTATTGTCGCAAGTAATACACTGACTGACAGAGCAAATGCAACACCAAGGAGGAGTGGTTCGAAAGGGATGAAAGTTGGGGGAAAAACAGAGTCGGCACGGAAGAATAATTGATGTTTATTTCAAACCGATATGCAGGTTACACAATGCGCACGGCATCGACTCAGTAGGATGTAGGACCACCGCGAGCGGCGATGCACGCAGAAACACGTCGAGGTACAGAGTCAATAAGAGTGCGGATGGTGTCCTGAGGGATGGTTCTCCATTCTCTATCAACCATTTGCCACAGTTGGTCGTCCGTACGAGGCTGGGGCAGAGTTTGCAAACGGCGTCCAATGAGATCCCACACGTGTTCGATTGGTGAGAGATCCGGAGAGTACGCTGGCCACGGAAGCATCTGTACACCTCGTAGAGCCTGTTGGGAGATGCGAGCAGTGTGTGGGCGGGCATTATCCTGCTGAAACAGAGCATTGGGCAGCCCCTGAAGGTACGGGAGTGCCACCGGCCGCAGCACATGCTGCACGTAGCGGTGGGCATTTAACGTGCCTTGAATACGCACTAGAGGTGACGTGGAATCATACGCAATAGTGCGCCAAACCATGATGCCGCGTTGTCTAGCGGTAGGGCGCTCCACAGTTACTGCCGGATTTGACCTTTCTTCACGCCGACGCCACACTCGTCTGCGGTGACTATCACTGACAGAACACAAGCGTGACTCATCGGAGAACACGACGTTCCGCCATTCCCTCATCCAAGTCGCTCTAGCCCGGCACCATGCCAGGCGTGCACGTCTATGCTGTGGAGTCAATGGTAGTCTTCTGAGCGGACGCCGGGAGTGCAGGCCTCCTTCAACCAATCGACGGGAAATTGTTCTGGTCGATATTGGAACAGCCAGGGTGTCTTGCACATGCTGAAGAATGGCGGTTGACGTGGCGTGCGGGGCTGCCACCGCTTGGCGGCGGATGCGCCGATCCTCGCGTGCTGATGTCACTCGGGCTGCGCCTGGACCCCTCGCACGTGCCACATGTCCCTGCGCCAACCATCTTCGCCACAGGCGCTGCACCGTGGACACATCCCTATGGGTATCGGCTGCGATTTGACGAAGCGACCAACCTGCCCTTCTCAGCCCGATCACCATACCCCTCGTAAAGTCGTCTGTCTGCTGGAAATGCCTCCGTTGACGGCGGCCTGGCATTCTTAGCTATACACGTGTCCTGTGGCACACGACAACACGTTCTACAATGACTGTCGGCTGAGAAATCACGGCACGAAGTGGGCCATTCGCCAACGCCGTGTCCATTTTATCGTTCGCTACGTGCGCAGCACAGCGGCGCATTTCACATCATGAGCATACCTCAGTGACGTCAGTCTACCCTGCAATTGGCATAAAGTTCTGACCACTCCTTCTTGGTGTTGCATTTGCTCTGTCAGTCAGTGTACGTTAGGACCTCTAGTGGAACATATGTCTATTCAGATTTGAAATTATACATGAAACATCAGATAGCGTTAGCGAGTTGAACGGTATTGAACGCGTGCTCGGACGGTGCATCGCAAGCTCCATGTAAACGCAAATCTGTGGGGTTGGGTGTGAATTGGCTTGTTTGAAACGAGTGCGACATCTAGTCAAGGAGAGTAGGTACGTAATAACATGAGAGTGGTTGCTGTGTGGTTTTTAGTCACTGAGCAGTAGGCAGATACATCGAGGTCCGTTTTCGTTGCGCCACGTTTCAATTCGTACATCCTTTATGGAGAAGACATCACGTCCAAAAACTTTCATAGTTATATTTCTTAGTATAATACAATAAATAGTTTATAAATAATGACCTCACTCCTCTGCAGTTATTGCCTGCCTGAAGGTAGTATCTTGCTTATTTATATGAGGGCGTATGATACATAAGAATTTTTCAATGGAGTTCAGAGACATAAACTGTCACGTAGTTTAAAGAGTGTACCGAATATTTCCTCTCATTAAGCAATTAAGCAATCCAGCAGCTTCTGGAACACATGCAATAAGTGTACAGGAAGAGGAACTTTTCAGTAGAAGCATTTTAAAATTCGAAACATAGTAGAACGTGTTTTTTTACTTATTTTAAAGTCCAGAAATTCACAAGTCTTGGTACATTCATTATAACTATAACTTATTCCAATTATGGAATTTTAACACACAATATGGCCAAAAAATATTTAAAATATTTTATGACTTCGTACATATGTAGGATAAAATGAGCTCATTGCACCGAACTATTATCATAGGTATCTGGATTGCTGCTTAGGTTCATTAGAATTAGTAAAATAATACGAGCAATATATAAACTAAGAATATCATTCAAGCCCCTGACAAGCACAATACAAATTTTACAATATTTATAACAATTTACCAATTACTTAAGTAACTACTACATCCACCACATCCCTTAACACACGCTACAGTTCATTATCCGTGAGGAAGTTTTGATAAATAATCACTTGCCTCATTACCACAGAATCTCATTAACTCTTGTAAGTCTATGAACTTCTTGGCAGATATGGGCAAAGCTTATAGGGAAGAGAACCATTGATCTATGTTGGGGTAATTAAGTGAAGGTGAACATTACACTATTAAAGGAATGATACACTTACCTTCATAAGCTTCCTCTGGCAGGTCATATTGGTCACCAGGATGATAGGAAGCATATTGTCTGTGGAGACGGAATCCCAAGCTTTATTGTAAGGAGTCCGGAAGCTCAACAACTGTCCTCTCTGCATGTTGATCTCTGTTACTGGCAGGGATGAAAATGGTGATTTTTACTGTCCTTTGTGCTATCATTGATCACAATTGAGAGGGTGAGTTTCTAAACTTGCCACGTGAAAATTTCAACTCTTAGCTTGTGCACCGTGTATCCATCTATCGGGACGCTTCGTGCAATGTTAGGAATGCATCAAAATGGTTAAAAATAGCTCCCCGATGAGTTTGAGAAGTTTAAATGGAATTCCCAGCACCTGGGAACACTTTCGCTCCACCGACCGTGTTTTTGGTACATTGCTAGTTGCTTTACGTCGCACCGACTCAGATAGGTCTTATGGCGACGGTGGGACAGGGAAGGGCTAGGAGTGGGAAGGAAGCAGCCGTGGCCTTAATTAAGGTACAGCCCCAGCATTTGCCTGGTGTGAAAATGGGAAACCACGGAAAACCATTTTCAGGGCTGCCGACAGTGGGGTTCGAACCTACTATCTCCCGAATACTGGATACTGGCTGCACTTAAGCGACTGCAGCTATCGAGCTCGGTTTTGCTACATTGAGGCTGAAATCAGTCACCATGAATAAATCGTACAACCCGAAGTTTATGGCAACCTAATGAAAGAGTCGAATGAAGTTATTTTGGTGAGGCAGGACTGGACGTTGATTGAAGATTGAAATTGAAGAGAAAGTGGCTCGTCGTTACATTGTAACATCTCTCAATACAAAAGCATTATATTCAAGACAGATACGAAGGGCGAAATTTTGGTCAGAGGTACAACAGAGGTACAACAACAACAACAACATTGGTAAGGAAGGAAGCATCCTAAAGAAGTGCAAGACATGGGTTTCTATGCACCCGAAAGAATTGTCAATCGACAACCTGTTGCGGAGGCAAAGTTGGTTAATATTCAGAAACCGTTGTAGAAGCATTTTGTTACACAATGGGAAAATGTTACCGGTCCTCAGTATTAAAATATATAATTAAAAACAGCAGAATAATTCGAAATGTGAATACGGATGTGTGTGATGAAATGTGTAAACAATGATCAGCAGAATTCATTGATTTTCTTTAAAACGAAATGCCTATTTAGACTGGGGTCTAAACTTGCATTATCACTTGTCTTTGCACGCTTCTAATTCAGAGACAAATAAAACATTATGTTATTAATTATAAAATTTGTACTTGGTCTTAAACATTACACAACGTTATATTACAGCGTTCTCAGCCATTTGAGTTTCAAAGCTGACAAAGTGCAAATGAAATACTGAAAATTCCTGGAAAAAAAGGCTTCTGATCTCCCAATATTTTGAAAACTTTTCAAGATTGCGAATTACACTGACTGACAGAGCAAATGCAACACCAAGAAGGAGTGGTCAGAACTTTATGCCAATTGCAGGGTAGACTGACGTCACTGAGGTATGCTCATGATGTTAAATGCGCCGCTGTGCTGCGCACGTAGCGATCGATAAATGGGACACGGCTTTGGCGAATGACCCACTTCGTACCGTGATTTATCAGCCGACAGTCATTGTAGAACGTGTTGTCGTGTGCCACAGGACACGTGTATAGCTAAGAATGCCAGGCCGCCGTCAACGGACGCATTTCCAGCAGACAGACGACTTTACGAGGGGTATGGTGATCGGGCTGAGAAGGGCAGGTTGGTCGCTTCGTCAAATCGCAGCCGATACCCATAGGGATGTGTCCACGGTGCAGCGCCTGTGGCGAAGATGGTTGGCGCAGGGACATGTGGCACGTGCGAGGGGTCCAGGCGCAGCCCGAGTGACGTCAGCACGCGAGGATCGGCGCATCCGCCGCCAAGCGGTGGCAGCCCCGCACGCCACGTCAACCGCCATTCTTCAGGATGTGCAAGACACCCTGGCTGTTCCAATATCGACCAGAACAATTTCCCTTTCCCGTCGATTGGTTGAAGGAGGCCTGCACTCCCGGCGTCCGCTCAGAAGACTACCATTGACTCCACAGCATAGACGTGCACGCCTGGCATGGTGCCGGGCTAGAGCGACTTGGATGAGGGAATGGCGGAACGTCGTGTTCTCCGATGAGTCACGCTTCTGTTCTGTCAGTGATAGTCACCGCAGACGAGTGTGGCGTCGGCGTGGACAAAGGTCAAATCCGGCAGTTAACTGTGAAGCGCCCTACCGCTAGACAACGCGGCATCATGGTTTGGGGCGCTATTGCGTATGATTCCACGTCACCTCTAGTGCGTATTCAAGGCACGTTAAATGCCCACCGCTACGTGCAGCATGTGCTGCGGCCGGTGGCACTCCCGTACCTTCAGGAGCTGCCCAATGCTCTGTTTCAGCAGGATAATGCCCGCCCACACACTGCTCGCATCTCCCAACAGGCTCTACGAGGTGTACAGATGCTTCCGTGGCCAGCGTACTCTCCGGATCTCTCACCAATCGAACACGTGTGGGATCTCATTGGACGCCGTTTGCAAACTCTGCCCCAGCCTCGTACGGACGACCAACTGTGGCAAATGGTTGACAGAGAATGGAGAACCATCCCTCAGGACACCATCCGCACTCTTATTGACTCTGTACCTCGACGTGTTTCTGCGTGCATCGCCGCTCGCGGTGGTCCTACATCCTACTGAGTCGATGCCGTGCGCATTCTGTAACCTGCATATCGGTTTGAAATAAACATCAATTATTCGTCCGTGCCGTCTCTGTTTTTTCCCCAACTTTCATCCCTTTCGAACCACTCCTTCTTGGTGTTGCATTTGCTCTGTCAGTCAGTGTACAATTAGTTCCCCAAATTTGAATTTTGCAAACATAATAGTATAGAAGTTACAGGTTTCTCGAATTTGTCTTAAATCTAAAAAGTCACGTGGCAGATTTTGCAAAGTATCCCCTCTATTACAAAACGTAAAATTACTTGAAGACTATGTATTACCTTTATAGACCATAGCTTCCAACATAGATACAGCGTAAGAAATTTGCTGGTGGTACGTATGTTTAGAGACTCCGAGGTGCCAGATGATTATCCCACAGGAGATGTAGAGTAAGAAATAACGCATTTACGTGTAAATTTACTTCTTCTTGCTCAATTATTGAGCATTGCCCGTTCTGAAACCAAAGTAATTATTTAAAATCTGTGTACCGTTCTTCTCCTTGGCTGTTCTGTATCTCGTCTTTTTCGACGATAAAGAAAGTAGTGTTTGTCATGGCAGACGTTCAAGTGGTATTCTTTAAATGTGTTTGCACCATTCCTTCACGGAAGTTTCAATCTTAAAACTGGGTTCCTTTGCCTAAGATATGGTAACCCTTTACATAAGAGTCCTTGATTCTCCAAAAAACCTACACATCAACTCTCATCGAAATCAAACAAATGAGCCGGATGTGATGACGATTGGCTGTAAACACGTATCATCATCATCATCATCATCATCATCATTATAATCTGCCAATTTTATCAAAATTATGCAGCCTCTTATACTTAAACATTTCCAAGTTCTTTCCAGGTGGACCGGTTCTGGATGGTTCCCTACCAGTGAACTCTAGTGATCACCATCGATCCGGTGGTCTTACTCCTGTTGGACTCCACTCCAGTACCAGTTTCGTTTAGATATCCTCTTTCTTATGAGCAACGTGGTAGGCACACTGCCGTTTCAATGCAGCTGCTCTCTCCAGAACGTCATTAACCTTTGTAACCGATCCGATATCTTTCACTCTCTTCCTTTCTCTCCATACCGTGCGCGTCACAAAGGTTAATGACGTAGTAAATTTTACTCAATATACAAAAAAGGAAAACTCAGAACATTTCAATTGCAGCTATACGTTGTTTAACGATATTTAATTTTCTCTATTTTATTACACTCTATTCTAAGTATGGGTTTGTTATTCATGATATCCCAGTCGTCTGTAGTGAATCCATGACTTTGTCAAATCACTTAGAAACTGCTAAGTTTTATTGCTTGGTCGTCAACAGGATATATACCAAATATTATCTAGAATGTCACTTTCAGGGATTGCATGCGCTGACCAAATGAACTGTAAGGATGACGTAACACACAACACTCAAACAGAGTAACAAAGCACTCCCTGACTAACGTAATTGTCCTGTTTCCAGTGTCCTGAAAATGCCACATATGTGCTGTGGGAGACTGAAAATGATAATCTGTGCATTCTGTCTGACTGTGACTTGTGTATTCTCTTTGAACGTCTGGGGCTATTATTGGGGTACGTTGTTGTATTATCTGTCATTGAAGTACAAGATGGTAGTACCTAGTTGACCTGACGTGATTTCCTCTTCGTTGCATCTAATCACTACATTTTTGGTGCCAAAACGCGGGATTGAATGAACCAATATTCAACATAAAGAAACATTAAGGTTGTATTGTATTTCGATCACTTGGAGGAACATACAGCCGCAGACTACGGCCAGATGAATGGAAGTATCTTGCTCGTTTTAGCATTTGCTACTTACTCGACTTAGAATTTCCACTACATTTTGATCCATTTTTAGGATGATTAATTTATTACGTTTTTTACATTCTTTGGTTAAGCACTTATCGTTCACGAGATATTTCTTGCCGCCATCTACAGCACCTCCCAAAATATAACCCACATTCATTTTCTTCGGGAACTCAGTAGGTAAGCTAATTGAACAGTAACCACCTTCTCATTGTTCCACTTTCATTCACAAACGAAATAACAGAATCTTAATTAGACACACTACATAACTTGAAACGGAAACGCACTAGAGAAAGGGCAGGTACTACACGATTTATTAATGCTATTAACAGCTTCAGTGACACTTAGCCGTTGAAGGAATCTCAGTATTACCGAGAGAGACTACAAGAGACACTAGGCAAATTTATTAGCATAGATGACGTCACACACTACCTTCTTTCGGATCAAGAGTTTGAATCTGATATCGAAATATGGCTAAGCTAGATTAGCACGGAGATCACTTTACCTCGTCTAAAAGCCGTTTTTCAAATTCTCCGAATTTCTGACAGGAATTTGAACCCACGTCCTTAGCGTGTCTTTATTGTTTCAGCTAGGCAGGCCCTCTTTACGTATCTAATTATCTATCTAATATCCAATATCTGCTTCTTCTTTGTCGTGACCTACCTGTCCTGTGAGACGATCTCGTAGGTTGGTCACCAGGCCGTTGGATGTTGAAGTATTACCTGTCCTGCCGAGCGGAATGTAGGGAGGTAATTGTAGGTATGACTCGTCCCGCAACTCCCGAAATAAGAGATGAAATTATTTCTCCGTCCTTTATTATTGAGGACACTGAAACTACTATGTACAGTATATTTACAAGTCTGAATGTGAAGATCTAAAGAGAGAGCGAGCTTGATCCACGCGCCTACTGTCCTACTACGCGTCTATCTGAATCTTGCCCTACGGCACTTGGGCTACGCCCGAACAGAATATCGTTCTGACAAGTACGAACTACTAGCTGGAAGAAGGCCCCGCGCCATCTTGGCCAGGGATTATATCTGCGCTCCTGAACTCAAAGTTCTATCCCTAACTCCTACTAAGGGATTGGGTCTTACAGGCATTGCTAAACTGATCATCCAGTCACTAGCGCCCTCAAGTGGCTATTCTCAATAGTTGTCACAGTAAGTGCTGCTACCTAGGCACTACTGTCTTCTGTCTTACTTTGTCTTCATCTTTCCTTGTTTTCCTAAAGCGCATCTGTAATGGCCTTGACTGGCCGTGTACTTAGTTTTGTCTCTTTGTCGGGCGTCAGGCGGTCCGCCTGGCCCGCATACCAGCTTTGTTTGTTGACACACAGTAAATATCTTATTGTAGTAAACAGCTTTCGTAAGCTAGCGCGTTTCACAAACCGCTCTCCAATACTTAACTGAAAGCTTCCTTCTGCTTTCCAATTATTAAATCTAACTATAATTATTATACAGTTACTCAAGTACTACAAGGTGTCTCATGTCGATGACTATCATTATTCTAACACTAATTAATCTCCTCTGACACCTTGAGCTCTAGACTCGGCTGCGAATCCCGGCTGCCTTCCACCTGGCAGTCCGCCGGTTCGAGTCCGTGGGAGGTCGGTACACGACATCTTCCTCTTTATCGGTTTACCCTCTAGCGAGGGATCTCACCTCTACCGCCTTAAGGGCAGTGTCCTAGAGCTTTGGACTCTGGGCCGGGGATACAACTGGAGAGGATGACCAGTACCTCGTCCAGGCGGCCTCGCCAGCAATGCTGAACAGGGGCCTTGCGGGGGGATGGGAAGATGGGAAGATTGGAAGGGATAGGCAAGGAAGAGGGAAGGAAGCGGCCGTGGCCTTAAGTTAGGTACCATCCCGGCATTTGCCTGGAGGAGAAGTGGGAAACCACGGAAAACCACTTCCAGGATGGCTGAGGTGGGAATCGAACCCACCTCTACTCAGTTGACCTCCCGAGGCTGAGGGGATCTCGTTCCAGCCCTCGTACCACTTTTCAAATTTCGTGGCAGAGCCGGGAATCGAACCTGGGCCTCCGGGGGTGGCAGCTAATCACACTAACCACTACACCGCAGAGGCGGGCATATCCAATATCTAATTATATTAAATTCTCTTCAACTATTATCGGTCCCAGATGTTACTGGCAAGTTAGAATTTTGTCCCATGTTCCCGTGGATCAACTTTTACCTTTAACCACACTTACAGGCCAGCTGACTATGTCAGGATTCCTTCTCGCAAGCTCAGATACAGAGGCGATTACCTAACCAACTGTGATATGCGGTCGATTCATTTAATTACTACGCAAAGTGAAAGAATGAATGCCAGGATCAGAGGAACACGACACTCGATGTTAGTCTAATTTATTGAAGTGCTAATTAACTTCGGTGCTGATGGATGTAAATTACTAAAGAGGATGTGATGTAATACTCTCTGTCAATCATTGCCGTGATAAATTTGCATTGTCCACTTGGAAAGTGCCGAAGCTGCTAAATGCTGATTGAACTAATCTTGATACGTGGAAAATTGTTACTTCACATTGTTTTCACCACTGAAATGGGCATTATGGTTCCTCAGGATAACAATACCCACCTTTGAAATAAATATATCCTTACAAAAGGCGTGCCCACGGATGCAGTGATAAGTACTATTCCTCTCCTTGTGCCTTCAAAATATATTTGAATGTACAATAATGAAATAACAATTCTAGTGGTCGTAGATGGGTAAATCACTTCATAACAACCTACATCATGCCATCGGAATTATAACATGTGTTAATTTAGGCTCTATAGGAAGGAATGTGACTATAACCTTTGTACAATTTGCTTTACACCGGGCGAGTTGGCCGTGCGGTTAGGGTCGCGCAGCTGTGAGCTTGCATCCGGGAAATAATGGGTTCGAACCCCACTGTCGGCAACCCTGAGGATGGTTTTCCGTGGTTTCCCATTTTCATACCAGACGAATGCTGGGGCTGTACCTTAATAAAGGCCACGGCTGCTTCCTTCTCATTCCTAGACCTTTCCTATCCCATCGTCGCCATAAGACCTACCTGTGTGTGCGACGTAAAGCAATTATTTTACAACCTGCTTTACGTCGCACGGACACAGATAGGTCTTATGGCGACGGTGGGAAGGGGAAGGGCTAGGAGCGGGAAGGAAGCGACCATTGCCTTCATTAAGGTGCAGGCCCAGCATTTGTCTGTTGTGAAAATGGAAAAACGCGGAAAACCATCTTCAGGGCTGTCGATAGTGGGGTTCAAACCCGCTATCTCCCGAAAGTAAGCTGATAGCTACGTGACCCAAACCGCGCAGCCACTCACTAGGTATCTGATTTATTCCCCAGCTATATAAAAATGTCAAACTGGATTGCCTTGCAACACTTCACATTTGATGTTAACCTTTCCCGTACGATTTTCCTGTTGTGTTGTCATTGAGAAAGTTGATGAGTATTCTCTTGGAGTAATGCAAACTGTTAAGTGGTTGCCAATACTATCAAGGGCCTTACTAATGTTAAGGAACACTATACCTCCTGAAATATTTGTTGTTGCTTCTGTTCGTAAAATGACATCAATTATATGTATGAAAGAGCCAGGTATCATAACAGAACCCATTTGGTATTTCTGTCCATGAATGTACTCTCTGACAAGTTTTTCAAGGGTCTTTGTAATTATACGCCGAATGACGGAGCAAGTACTAATTGGCCTCCATTTTTCCAAATCTGAAATGTCCCGGCAGCCTTAAGAATATCCGGCACAAGCCCACTGGTTACTATCCATTTAATGAAATGGGTTAACATACCTGCAGCAATAGGATCACTTTAATCCTTCAATAGACCTCGATTTGACCCAGGACTAATGGTCCGCAACACTTCCAATGCAGGAGAAAATGAACTCTTTGGTAATTTCGAACTCATCATTAATATCGTCATTCGTGCGATAATACGAAGTATTTCTTACGTGTTGGTTAGGTATTTCAAATCTGTACTTAAAACATATTTCGATCAAATCTTTCCCAGGTCTCAAATTATTTGTTAAGGGGTCTATTAAAACTCTCTAGTTGACTTTCTTCTGCGTAAATTCGTATTCAAATTTAGCTTTTCGCTGTTCATTTTCGTTCTTGGAAGTTACTTGGGGGTTACTGGAGGCTTTGTACTGTCGTTTCTTTTTTTTCTTTAAGGTTCTACATTTTCATGCCCCAACGTATCGCGAGACTGAACGCTTTGGATCTGGCAGTAGATCAGCAGCTGTGGGAAGGAAATCTATGAACTTATTGTACTCGGAATCGTTTAAGTGTTGCAGAAAATATGTAACCACTTTTTCTTTTTTTTTCTTGGTAAGTTATATTGCTTTTCTGTTTTGTAACAGAAGACATGGGCTTTTAGGTTAAATATGCCTATTTATTAGGAATAAAATTAGTGTTAGATGAAGCATGTTGCTCATGTCCTTGTCGGGAGGATTCATTCAGTAAGGAAGATCTATATTGTTCGGGATACGTCTTGTTTATATTTATTTTAAGACTGTTGTAGTTCTGTCCACAAAACTCACAATGCATTTTGTGGTCTCTAATATTCTTTTTTTTTTATTTATGGCCATAGCGGAAGTCATGTTACACGAGCACTGTAAACAGAGTAGTGCCAACGTAGTCCAGACACCCGCAGGAGATCGGGCATACACTAATAAGAACATGGGAGCGGTCAGGTGGCGCTGTTGTCGATGTGTAGTGTGTATCTGACGGGCATCCAGTTGGGAGTATTGTTGCTATGTGGCGATGAAGTGAAGAGTGTCGATTTTACCGCTCTAAAGCATGTTTTCTAATGGTGATCAGCGTTAGTGGATTAAAATTGAGGTTTCCCGTGGCAAAAATGGCATCAGAATGTTATCGGGGATTAGGTGAAGCCTGTGGCGAGAATGCATTACCGTATAGGACGGTTTCACGATGGGTCAAGGTGTATTGTGCGGGTCGGAATGAGACTGCGGATTTGCACCGCACAGGTCGACCGTACATTCCTCAAGATCAGACTGACATCGTGAGTGGTCTCGTTTCCGCAGACCATCGAAGGACTGTCCGGGAATTATCCGTAGAGATTGGTGTGGCACACGCTGACGAAACATCTTAACATGAGGAAAACTGCGTCCCGTTGGGTTCCACATCAGTTCACAGACGTACAGAAACGACACCGGTATGTACTGGCTGGGTGGACAGATACCGTAACGAAAGAGACGCATTTCTACAGCGTATTGTCGCCACTAATGAGACGTAGGCACGAGCCTATGAGCCTGAATTAAAGCATCAATCGAATGAATGGCGTCATTCAGGTTCGCCACATCCACAGAAATATTGACAGGAACCCTGTCGGGGGTATCTTATGCTGATTGTGTCATACGGCTACGGGAGTGTTATTCTTACGCATGCTGTGCTTGAGGGACAAACCACCAACAGTGACTACTATTGCCGATTTCTGGAGCGACATCTGCGTCCGGCTATGCGGTGCAAACGTCCCCGTTTATTGCGAGGCGATCGCCCTCCGCTGCTATCATCAACCTTGCCAAAGGTCCCCAACGGCTTCCCGACATTTGCGTATGACTACATCGGAGGAATGTAATGCAATTGTACTTGTTAGTTCATTAAATACTGCGTTCTATCAGTATCACCACTAGTTTATTTACAGCCCTTGTACTGCATTTACAAATTGAAGGGAGCCGCCGAACAACGGGACAAGCGCCAATTTGATGAAAGTTGAAATTGCAGTGTAACATCGAGGTTGTGGCGTCTTCTATCGTGATTTGTAGTCTGTTTAATGGGAAATCCACTATAGTGAAAGTCAACTCAAGAGCTGAGGAAAAGTATCCTTCCGCGTGTGAACACTTCCACTGTTTCCCCTTCCCGACTCGGTTCTCCTTCTCCGCCACAACTGGCTCTTTAATAAAGTCGAGCGAATATCTGACAAATACTTCATTCTCAAATAGTGTAGCATCAAAAGTAATTGCTTCCTTTCACGTCGTTGTACTTTGATTACGTACGGTTCCTATTTGTCCTTTATTAATCATGTACAACCTACAGAGTACTGACGAATACCGAGGCTAGAGAAGCAAGGTTTATTTCATAATGCAATTTGTGTGAGGCATATGGCGAGTTATAACGAAAAGTATGACGACATGAGTATACGATTCAGCTCTCGTGCAAAGACTGTCAATGGCAGTTTTTCACATTTCAACAAGCTGAAACCCACCTGTGAGAGGGATTGCAAAATACAGTGTTTCCAGGAATTTGTAAATATTGTAGTCTCGTCATCAGGAAGGTAGAAACGAACCCATGATCTCCTCATGAAAACATTTCTGCAGGTAGAGGGCAGTTACAAATATAAAGTACAAATTATGTCTTATTATTTCGAGTACGCCAATGATCCTCTACCCATACCGTGTTAAGGTCCTTCCTGTTTTACTTACGGTGAGTGCATAGTTCGAACTGAGCTGATACATAGACCTGCTGACGAACAGCCAAACGAACAAACTTTTTCTGCACATACATCTGGCATGCAGCTTAGTTGAGTTACGTTTTGTTTCACTAACCCACCTTGATTTCTTGTTTACATAATGGAGACACTTTCTTAAAATTAATACTTAATTTTCAGCGACTTTAGGGAGACGTGTCATCAGAAACACTCACGACATATATAAACAATCACAAGGCAACATATACGATATAGTAAGCAGAGCAAAGTCACCTCCGTACAGACCATGAAGGCCCTTGGAGGAGTGGAACGTCAAGGCTTCCACCATTGTTAACCTCGGCACGTGATGGAGTAGAGTGGTTAGCTTTACGCCCGGCCGCCTTTGCCCCCAGGAATTTAACTGGTACTCATTTTTGGTGTAGGCTGAGTGAACCTGAGGGCCATATGCACCTCCGGAAGTAGAAATCTCGTTTCTTAAATGTTACGACTTCCTGACGGGGATGCGAACCCACGTCCTTCCGGGCGAACCGAGCACGCCTTTACCGCCTCGGCCAGGCAGCCCCATATACGATATAGTACCACCGGGCGAGTTGGCCGTGCGCGTAGAGGCGCGCGGCTGTGAGCTTGCATCCGGGGTAGTAGGTTCGAATCCCACTATCGGCAGCCCTGAAAATGGTTTTCCGTGGTTTCCCATTTTCACACTAGGCAAATGCTGGGGCTGTACCTTAATTAAGGCCACGGCCGCTTCCTTCCAACTCCTAGGCCTTTCCTATCCCATCGTCGCCATAAGACCTATCTGTGTCGATGCGACGTAAAGCCCCTAGCAAAAAAAACGATATAGTACCACAAGAAAACATACGAACTCCTTTAATTTCCGCGCGAGCACTGTAAACACTGTACGTAGGAACACCTGTCAGTTGCGCGTTTTTTTATCACCACTTCTTCCACAGTCCACAGTGGATTCGCATCTCATAGGCTACTGTAAAGGTTCACAACAATTTGTTTAGACTTCTCATTTAATTTCTCCCCACTTTCATTAGCTTTAATGTATTTCATTGGTGACTCAAGCGTCACAGCATCACCCACCTGTTGCTCACAGCTGGCAGCCATTATTAATACTGAGCATGCTATTACAGCCAGTATTGCCAACATTGTTCTTGGATCCGTATTCACGTCGTAAAAATTATGCGAAATAAACAGCAATGGAATGAAATCCAACAAAGCATAGTAAGTACAGAATGCACTAAAATATCAAGCTCATTTTAAATAATTGTATATTTTGCTACAAATACCACCGAGAATAACAACTATTCACAGCCATCTGCGTATGAAAGATAAGAGTTGGTAACGAACCCGAATAACATACAACTTGTGAAATATTTTCCATATTTTTACAGGGCATAAATTTTTAATTGGTCAACTCAGTTCACCAGAATATCTAACCAAACTGAGGGAAGTTGCTGACTTCAGAAACAAGCAACAAACGTAGGAACTATTCACCGCTGCGGAAGCCTCTTCACTGACCAGAAGTCTGGCTAACATCAAAGAGACCGCTTAGGTCTTGATTTGACTCTCAGTATAGAAAGCGAGGCAGGCCCGATTTAGTTGAACGAGCCATATTTTGTGTCTAGTGGAATAACGGAACAGGTGCCAATTAAATCACTGTCGTTTCGTGCAGTCCCCGCTAACCAGCGTAGGTTTTCCTTCCTCCCGAGTTTAACACGTTTGTATGTGCTTTCTCAATCTTTATTCAACTCGTTAAAATAAATGAAAGGTTTCACAATGTAGCATGTTAGATCGTGCTTCTCAAAACTTTTTTTTAACCGCGCGAAGTCGCAAGGAACAACGGGACACGTACACATTCAGTTCGAGGTGGGAGGAGCATGAGCTAAAGTGTGTTCAGCTATTTACTTTTGCCTCTCCTGCAGAAAGTGCTCAGTGGTGCTTGTCCCCTTGTTCGGCCGCACCCTTCAATTCTTATTCATGAAACGGGTACTAAAAATCAACCTAAACCATAATATGAATTATAAAAATAATGCCAACGAATATCCTATAGTTAAAACAAATCAATGAAAAACTGTCCGACTCGTTGGCTGAATTTTCAGCGTACTGGCCTTCAGTTCAGAGGGTCCCGGGTTCGATCCCCGGCCGGGTCGGGGATTTTAACCTTCATTGGTTAATTCCAGTGGCCCGGGGACTGGGTGTTTGTGCTGTCCCGAACATTCCTGCAACTCACACACCACACATAACACTATCCTCCACCACAATAAGACGCAGTTTCCTACACATGGCAGATGCCGCCCACCCTCATCGGAGGGTCTGCCTTACAAGGGCTGCACTCGGCTAGAAATAGCCACACGAAATTATTAATTATTATAATGAAAAACTAAAATAAAATAAACACTATAAACTAATCTGAGGTGACGAAAGCATTAAAAACGCAACCTAAGTCAATCGTGGAGTACTTACAGTCAGTAGACATGATACACAGGTTTCTAGAAACGGGATCTACTTTGAAGGTTGGTGCGGTTACTACCTAGGTGGAGTTGTCATCTCGAGTACTGTCTCTCTTTGGAAATCTTGAAGACGTACAATCAGTGCCAAACAGTAAAAATGAACAATAAAGGCGGCAAATAAGGACCCAAAAGTCACCCAAGTATTATGGAAAAAAATTTCGTAATTAAAATGCAGAAACTAGAGACATTACTGTCAGGTATGCAAAACACATCAGTGCACCATAACGGCAATTAACGATCCTATACAGAACAACATTACCGCAGAATATGTCGTGTATAGCCTTCTTCCGGTGAAACCAGAGGACATAGCAAATTCACTGCTTTCTCAACCAGTCTGTGTAATAAAGCAAACCACATTACCTTTAGCACAGGAAAGTGAAACACAAGTTAAATAGCCTACTAATTCACTTGTTGTTGTTGTTGTTGTTGTTGTTGTTGTTGTTGTTGTTGTTGTTGTTGTTGATGTTGTTCGAGTCACCAGACCACAGACTGATTTGATGCAGCGTAAGTGTTGCATCCTACATCTGCTTGCCATTTTCGTACCTTTGTATACCCCTACCGTTCTACCACCTACACTTCCCTCAAAAACCAAGTGCACACATCCTGGGTGTCTTAAGATGTGTCCTAACATTATATCTCTTCTTCTGGTCAAATTTAGCCAAATCGATCTCTTCTCACCAATTCGATTCAGTATCTCTTTATTCATAATCCATATCCATATCACCTTCAGCATTCTTCTGTAACACCACATTTCAAAAGCTTCTACCATCACTCTTTCTGAGCTAGTTATCGTCCATGTTTCATTCCATACAATGCCACGCTCCAGACGAAAGTCTTTAAAAAGATCTTTCTAATTCCTATAACAGTGTTCGAAGTGAGCAAGTTTCTTTTCTTAAGCAATGCCTTCTTTGCTTGTGCTAGTCTGCAATTTCTGTCTTCCTTACTTGTGCCATCGTTAGTTATTTTACTACCCAGGTAACAATATTCTTCTACTTCATTTAAGACTTCATTTCCTAATCTAATATTTCCTGCATCACCTCACTTCGTTCGACTGCACTCCGTTAAATGTAATTTGGACTTATTTATTTTCATCTTGTACTCCTTACCCAGGACTCTGTCCATACCATTCAGCAATTTCTCCAAATCTTCTGCAGTCTCAGATAAAATAACAATATCATAAGCAAATCTCAGGGTTTCGATTTCCTCTAATTGGATTGTTATTCCCTTCCCACATTCGTATTTGATTTCCTTTACCACCTGTTCTATATAAACTTTGAGAAGGAGGGGGAAAACTGCAACCTTGCCTCACTCCTTTCTGGCTTGCTGATTCTTTTTCAAAGGCCTCGATTCTTATCACTGCAGACTGATTTTTATACAGATTGTAGATAATCCTTTGTTCTCGGTATCTGATCCCGATCACTCTTCCAGAATCTCAAATACCTTGGTTCAATCAACATTAACAAATGCCTTTACAAGATCGAGAATGTCATGTACGTGGGCTTGTCATTCTTGGTTCGATCCTCTAAGATCAGACAAAAAGTCAGGATTGCTTCACGGCGTCCTACATTTCTTCTGAAGCCATCTCCTCCCAACTCAGTTTCAACTTGTCTTTCCATTCTGTAAATAATACGTGTCAAAATTTTGCAGGCGTGAGATACTAAACTGATGGTGCGGCAGTTTTCACACTTGTCAGCATCGGCTTTCTTGGGAATATATAACAACATTCTGCCGAAAATCGGATGGCACATATCCTATCTCATACGTCTTACACACTGAATGGTATAACCTCGCCATGCTGGTTTCTCCTATGGCAGTCAGTAATTCAGAGGGAATGTCATCAATTCCAGGTGCCTTGTTCCTATTTAGGACTCTCAAAGCTCTGTCAAATTCTGACCTCAAAATAGGGTCTTCCATTTCATCAGCATCAACAGCCTCTTCTTGTTCCAGAACCATATCATCTGCGTCTTTACCTTGATACAGCTGTTGGATATGTTCCTGTCATCTTTTTGCCGTGTGTTCTTTCCCTAGCAGTGGTTTTCCATCTGAGCTCTTAATATTCATGCACCTAGTTTTCCTTTCTCCAAACGTTTCCTTGATTTTCCTGTATGCAGCATTTACCTTTCCTAGGACCATTCAACCTTCAACATCGTTCCACTTGTCCTTCAGCCATTCTTCCTTAGATGTCTTGCACTTCCTATCCACTTCGCCTGTATTCATTTCTGCCCTCTTCATTTTTTGCATTCTTGAACTTTCGTCGTTCATCAATCAGGTCTAGTATCTCCTGAATTATCCACTGATTCTTAGTTGATCTTTCCTTTCTTCATAACATGTCTTCAGCAGCTAGAAACCTCATTCCTCACGACTGTCCATTCTTCCTCTATTGTGTTTCCTTCAGCCTATACATTTAGTCCTTGTGCAACATGTTCCTAAAAATGCTCACACTCTTTTCTTTCAATTTGTTTAGATTCCATCTCCTTGCTTTCCTTCTCTTCTTCAATTTCTTCAACTTGAGATGACATTCATTACCAAAATGTTGTGGTCAGAGTCCACGTCTGCACCTGGGAAATATTTGTAATCCAGCAACTGGTTTCTGAATCTCTGTCTAATCATAATGAAGTCTATTTGATGCCTTCCCGTGTCTCCAGGTCTCATCCACGAATACAGCCATCGTTTGTGGTGTTAGAACCAAGTATTAGCAAGGACTAAATTATGATTGTTGCAGAATTCAACCAACCGACTTCCGCTTTCATTCCTTTGTCCCACTTCGAATTCTCCTACTGTATTACCTTCTCTTCCTTGGCCTACCACTGCATTCCAGTCACCCATCACAATTAGATTCTCGGCACCTTTTACCTATTGTATTGAATCTTATCTCTCTTCATATATCCTTTCGATTTCTTCATCATCTCCTGATCTAGTAGGCATATAGACCTGCACTATCGTGGTGGGTATTGGTGTAGTGTCTCTTGGCAGCAATAATCCTTTCACTATGCTGGTCGTGGTAGCTTACTTGCTGCCCTGTTTTCTTGTTAATTATTAAACCAACTTCTACATTTCTCCTGTCTGATTTTGTGTTGATAATTCTATAGTCACCTGACCAAAAATCTGGCTCTTTCTGCCAACGTACTTCACTTATACCAACTACATCTAACTTTAGTACACTAGTGTCCAAACGTTAAGCATAAGTTTCGAGTAAGCAGGGCAACAGGAAATAGACCGCAAATCGCACGACATATGCACCTACCAACCTTACGTGTTCGCTCTGTATAGGAAAGCAGTGTTCCCTGCTTTGACTAGCGGCGTAACCGCAAGGTAAACACAGCCAGTGCCTGCGCCCCCTATTCCCTCAGTCGTGCTTGCCCCGTTATAATGTACGGAGTGTAGCCTCGTGGTGAACGTGACAACATAATGGCACAACGACGCCATTTGGACCCCGTTTTGCAGGGTAGAATACTCGGCCGCCTGGGAGCAGGCCAGACACAGACCGAAATCGCCGTATCCTTCAATGTACATTAAAGTGTAATTTCCAGGCTTTGGAGACGTTTTCGAGACACAGGAGATGTTAGTCGTAGGTCGACCAAGGGTAACCATTCCACAGCAGGACCAATATCTCGCCTTAACCGCCCGACGAAATCGGAGTGCACCTGCAAGACAAACGTCAGCGGAGCTTGCAGCCGTCTCAGGGGTTGCCGTTTCCCGGCAAAGTGTATACCGGAGGCTCAGAACAGCAGGGCTGTTTGCCCGACGTCCAGCGGTGTGTGTTCCGCTCACTCAAGCACAAAGACGGGCCCGTTTACTGTGGAGCCGTCAACATCGAAACTGGACCATGTATGAATGGAGGCATGTGCTTTTCACAGATGAGTCCCGATTCAGTTTGCAGAACGATTCCCGTCGCACATTAATCTGGAGAGAACCGGGTAGACGATAAAACCACAGGAACCTCGTGGAACGGGACCAGTATGGTGGTGGTGGCGTCATGGTGTGCTGCGGCATCATGTTGAATGGCCGTACAGACCTGCACATATTCACGGGTGGTCCGAGGAACACTGTTAACGTTCGGAGATACAGGGATAAGGTACTGAGACCACATGTTCGACTGTTCAGAGGTGCGGTTGGTCCAAACTTCCTCTTAATCGACGATAATCCCCGACCACACCGCGTTGCTCTGGTGGATGAATTTCCGCTGGGGAAGACATTCATCGCATGGTCTGGCCAGCGAAGTCTGCGGATCTGAATCCTATAGACCATGCCTGAGATGCATTGGGAAGGCGAATTGCATCCCGTCAGTCTCCACCAAGGACCCTCCAAGACCTTCGAATTGACCTTTACCTTCGAATTGCCCTTTCAGAAATATGGGATCGACTGCCAAAAAAGCTCTTGGGCCATCTGATAGAGAGCATGCCACGTCGCTTCGAAGCATGTGTGGCCGTTAGGGGTAACCATACACCCTATTAACAGCATAATGTTGTTGTGGAAGGCATTGCCAAGTTTTGTTAGTCTTTGTCAAAGGTGTACCTTAGCTATCAGAACCTTCCTTATACTGTTGTTTTGGACAAGTTGTGTGACATATGGTGTGTGAATCAGCTTCCCTTTGTTCAGCAATCCGTCTGACATTCCTATCAGGCGGTATGGCCTCGTTTAGTGATTATGCTTAACTTTTGGACACATGTGTTTGTCCATCTCCCTTTTCATATTCTCTACCCTAAGAAAACGATTCAAACTTCTAACATTCCACGCTCCGAAGTGCAGAATGTCAGTATCAATCTTTCTGATGATTTCTCCTTCTCGTGTAGTCCCAACCCGGAGATTCGAATAGGGGACTACATTACCTCAGGAATATTTTACTTGCTTGTTGTGTTAAGGGGCCTAACATCGAAGGTCATCGACCCCCGGAATATTTTACCTGGGAGGAAGCCATCATCAGTACATCATTCATACAGAGAGAGCTGTATGACCTCGGGAGTTAGTTACGGCTGTAGTTTCCCGTTGCTTTCAGCTGTGTAGCAGTATCAACACAGCTAAGCCATGCTGAGTATTATTACAAGGCCATATCAGTCAATCATCTAGACTGACGCCCTTACAACTTCCGAAAGGGTGCTACCCCCCTGTCGATGAACCATTCGTTAGTCTGGTCTCTCGACAGGTACCCATCCGCTATGGCTGCACCTGCGTCTCGGCTACCTGCTTCATTGGTACACGCAAGTCTCCCCACCGCGGCAAGGTCACATGGTTCGCAAGGGAGGACTAATTCACTTACGTCTCATAAGAGAAATTATACCTATTGCAGTTATTTTAATAATAATGCTGTCTATCCCATAATGCCGTTTCCTGATATTGGATTGGAGATGAGAAGAAACGAAATTATATGGCAAGTTTTTACGTCCAAATGCCCTTCCTGACGCCTACATCATTTGAGGAGCTAATGCGGATTAAATTAATAATAGCGAAACTGGGTAAGTAGGTCGAATATTCAGTTGTGGCCTTTGAGTAGGAACTGTCGTTGCATTTTCCTAGAAGTGAAAAATGGAAAATAACACAAAATCATTCGTGGGAGAACCGACGGTATGGTTCGAACCCACTGTTCTCTCGAATGCAGAGCTTGGCTCCGTAGCCACAGCGTGATCACTCCTCTTTATGAAATCAACAAACGTAAAGCACATCCTCTGTTGCGCTTGAAACTGCAACAGAAAAAAAATGTTATCATGTGACTTATATAATTACAATTATTATTATTATTATTATTATTATTATTATTATTATTATTATTATTATTATTATTATTATTATTATTATTATTATTATTATTACAATAAGAACAAGCAAATCGTATTCTCACGAAAGTGAAACAGACAATCATTAATCACGCAGTGTCAACCCCTACTCACTGTAGTCTCAAACTGACGTGGCGAAAGGTCTGACCTTCGAGCACTGGGCACGAACAGCTATGCACAGGCTCGTGGCAAACTGAGGGTGAAAGCTACCACTGACCTTTTCTTGGCAACGCTAGTGTGAGGGTAGCATGACTGATTCTTGTTCAGAGGTACCGTGTTTGATTCCTAGCCACTTCACAATTTATAATTATGGACTGCGGATTGAAACGTGTTTTACTCATCCTCGTGTGACCAACTCGGTAGCTGTCTGATATGAGAGGCAGTGAACTCGGTAACGAAATCAAAGGATGTCGTTATGCCGACGACGTGGCACTCAAAGAGCTGGTGATCTTCGACCTGGACAGCAGTAACTTTGGCGTACAAAACCCAATATGGGATGCATGTATCACGCTTATTTTTCAGTTTTTTCTTTTAAACATTCCTTCATTTGATAGATGTTTACGGAACCTTTCGCGCTCCGAAAGGCAACGACATGGAGTTGTCGCAATTAAACACTCTCTAATAACACCGACCTCAGCCAGAATTAAACCAATTATCTTGGGAACAGAAGAATAACGGCTAACTGCACCATGAGGTTGGCTGTAGAAATTATATCAGTTGAACTTTGTATCCAGGGACAGCTTAGCCGAGGTGGTAATGGCGTATTCTATTCGCCCGGTAGATTAGATTTACCGCTACGAAGTCGAAACATTTAAAAACAATAAATTTCCACTTCTGAAAAGGCACATGTTCCCGCGGTTCATTCAGTCTACACCTGAAATGAGTACCATGTAAGAAGACTCTCGAACATAAGGCTAATCACCCGATCCCACTGGGTGCCGAGGTTACGAACACTGGAAACATTTACCTTCCACTTTTGAGGGCCTTCATAGCCAGTACGTAGATATACCGTGACACAAAAATCATGCTGTCACCGAAACAGAAATGTACTTCTAATTTCGGAAATATCTTCTTATAAAGAGACTAACACTAATTCAGATATTATTTGCAATAGTTGCCCCATCACTTAACATAAGTCACTAAGTTGATCATTATAGGTGTTCTGATTTTTAGACTGAAAATATGACAATATTATCCAATTCACCAAACTAAAACAACCACAAAGGAAACAAAAACGTAACATCAGTTTTAGGACGTGACTACTGAAAACTAACTTCAGTAAAACTTGGAACGTTTAGCACAGAGGTAAAAATGAAATGGCGTATGGCTTTTAGTGCCGGGAGTGTCCGAAGTCATGTTCGGCTCGCCAGGTACAGGTCTTTCGATTTGATGCCCGTAGGCGAGCCGCGCGTCGTGATGAGGATGAAATGATGATGAACACGACACATACACCCAGTCTCCGTGCCAGAGAAATTAACCAATGATGGTTAAAAGTCCCGACCCTGCCGGTAATCGAACCCGGGACCCCTGTTACTAAAGAGCAGCACGCTAACCATTTAACCATGGAGACGGCCAGCACAGAGGTGAGGTACAAAGTTATTTCACTGACAGGTCGCCAGCGATCTGCAATAAACAGAAGAAATTAAAACACAGTAGTAAAGAGATAGAACAACAATGTGTCATAAACAATAAGAGTTGCGAGCGAGAACGTAAACTTTTATATGGTGAACGGAGTGTCCGGAAAGTGCTTAAACTGAATGGTCTCTTTCCGTCGATAATAAAACAGCGACCTTCGATCAAAGAGAATAACATTACAGCACTTTGAAACCTGCATAAATCTGCCTTCTTCCAGTGCATCAAACCTTCGACAGCAACTCTCCCACGGAGTTAGATTGTATGTCCTCTACGATGAAGTTATTTATTTTCTCATCCAGAAAAATATGTACCTTGTTGGGCAAAATTCTGATATTCGTACTTATATCACTCAACGAGTAACTGTTTAAGCAGTAATCTAGTCTTAATAATAATGCTATTTGCTTTACGTCCCACTAACTACTTTTACGGTCTTCGGAGACGCCGAGGTGCCGGAATTTAGTCCTGCAGGAGTTATTTTATGTGCCAGTAAACCTACTGACACAATGCTGGCGTATTTGAGGACCTTCAGATACCACCGGACTGAGCCAGGATCAAATAATCTAGTCTTAACCGAAGCTACAACAAGTAAAACCAATGCTCCATATCCAGTATGTACAAGATAATGGTACCTACCTAGGTATTAACACATTTAACGTACCAAAGATGTGACCGTTGCTGTTGTCCTTATCATGATCATCTTCGTTTTTGTTGGTATTGTTATATTATTTTGGGGGATTTGGATATTTAAGTCAATGATGTCAGCCTTTTGTGGTGTAGTGGTTAGTGTGATTAACCCCCGAAAGCCCGCATTTGATTCCCGGTTCTGCAACAAAATTTGAAAAGTTGTACGAGGGCTGGGACGGGGTCCACTCAGGCCTCGGGAGGTCAACTGATAGAGGGGTGTTCGATTCCCACCTCAGCCATCCTCGAAGTGATTTCCCACTTCTCCTCCAGGCAAGTGTGGTGATGGCACCTAACTTAAGGCCACGGGCACTTCCTTCCCTCTTTCTTGTCTATCCCCTCCAATCTACCCCCCCCCCCTTCCAAGGCTCCTGTTCAGCACAGCAGGTGAGGCCACCTGGGGAAGATGCTGGTGTTCCTCCCCGGTTGTATTCTCCTACCCAAATTCTCACGCTCCAGGACACTACCCTTGAGGCGGCAGAAGTGGGATCCCTCGCTGAGTCCGAGGGAAAAACCAACCCTGGAGGTAAACAGAATAAGAACAATAAGAATTCAATGATTCTGTGTACTTAGAAATTGTGGAATTTGTGTAATAAAGTGTCTAACCGTGAGATATGTGATGGTGTATTTATCACATCGGAGCTAAAGTAGAGAGGAAAGGGGTTTTGCCGTGTATATTATGTATTAGAGCCGTGCAGCGATAATGTCTGAGCTCATTCCATCAGGTCATACCTCTACTCAGCTCGTACGGTCAGAGAAGGAGCCTGCTGCTAGAACTCAATGAGTCTGAACAGACTAGAATCAGGCTCATCGCTGCGCAGACGAAATGGGCAATACTTGAACAGTGGGCAGTGTGAGTCAGTTGTCCAGCCACACAATGAGTGAACAAACTGGGAGTTGTTGGCTTATTTTTCGCTTAACGTGTGTGCGTTCTGAGTGTTGCTGGCTGTACAAGAAAGTTGTTCGGAGAATCAATGCTTGTGGTAATCAGTGAACCAATGAGCGATTTACTTCATCTTCCGAGTTTCTGAGCTGCTCGATCCGTCCAGACTCGTTTCTTCTCATTGTGATTCGACAGCATGGACAATTCGGTAGACTCATTTGTTCGTGAATTTGAGTGCTTTTTCGAGATTGGTCCTCTCCAAACACTCATTGAACAGAGTGTTCACTTTGTTTTGAGGGGTCACCTGACAGTTTAATGAATGTCCCATCCCGTCTCCCGAATGCAGAGGTGAAGAGCCACGGGAGAGCCCTGGGTGAGCTGCGCGATGTTGCTGCGTTAAACGGGGCACTCGAACAGGACGTCGGGGTCGTGAGGACACTTCTCATAACCTTTTCCTTACTGTATGCTCAGACACCGTGACTCCAGTGACTCTCCTGAGGTCTTGCTGCAGTTCTCTGGCAGTTGCTGAACGACGCCGCAACGCACAGATGGTCAGATATCGGTCATCCTGTGGGGTTGTCTTGCATCCACGACCTTGTCCAACCCTCCTTGTGAACTAGCCTGTCTCATTGTAGCGATTCCACAAGCGTTAGTAACTGAAGCATTGAATAACTGACGGAGAGACATTGAGATCCACAGCAACACGACGAAAAGTCCATCCTTCCTGGAAAAAAATGAGGGCCCTTGCGACTTGAACCTCGTTAAGATGTCTCATGGGATGTGCTGGTTTACGTACAATGTGCTCAAATGACCGCAGTAGTCTGTGTAGGCCTACCTCACAACGACACATGGACGCACCGCTATTCACTTTGTTTTCCGGGGTCACCCGATAGTTTAATGAATGGCTACGCCTACACTTTCAGTATAACTTCGATTTGACATACCCTGAATAGCTAAGGTCTCAAGGTATGCTGTACTACCATTGGAACCCCATCTACCAAATTAACGTTCACATACCAGACGTTACAAACATGTAACCCCTAATTTTTTTGAACTGTGTATTAAAATGCGCAAAACTGCTTTCACTACAAAGAAAAGGTGTGTTGACACTTCAAACTTCCACAAGAGACTGTGTAAAATCTCACACAGGCACCCACAGAGGGTGCTAGCTACCTTGTAGCAGTCCTGCATTCTTCTGCGTTCTGGTGGTAGAGTTTACTGCTGCTACTACTATTACTACTACTACTTTTATTACTAAGATGTTTTCATTCCTCCCCTGAAGGGGGAGGCGGGCCTCTTAGACGGTGACGCCGTCTCTCAGGCCGGGAGATTTGTTACGGTGAAGGAGATGCTCGAAGAAGGTGACGGGGTTGGCGGCGATGTCCTGTACGAAGAACTGTCCCGGCAGTCACCTTAGTGCAGGAGAAAGGAAAACCACGGGAAACCGTTCTCAGGACAACTGACGGTTGGGGCAAGTCGTTGGGTCCAGACCTGTCCCATCTGCCGAATGCAGAGGGGTAGAGCCACGGGAGATCCCTGGGCACCCCTCCTCTGCTCGGTTGGAGGGTCAGAGTGCAGAGCTGTTGGACCACAGACCAGCCGTTGCCACTTGAGTGCCGAGACCCACTCTGTATCTACCGACGTGGGAGATATAGGGGTCAATGTTCATTACAACGCCCGAAGCAGGTTCTATATCAAGAGCTTCCATACTGTCATGAGTCTCGCCGTTGTCCATCAGAAACGAAACACGTTCTCCTTTGGAGGGCTGTACAAATGTAATAAAATTCCTCAAACATTGTAGAAATGATTCTTTGTTTGACGACCTAAGGTGAGTAACAGCACCAATTTGACCCCAACCTTGCACCATACAGCATTCTATGCTTAAAAGGAACTCGAGGAAACACAAGCATCGAACGATTAGGAATCGGTTTTTTTAATATATAAGTTGCTTTACGTCGCACCGACACAGATAGGTCTTACGGCGACGATGGGATAGGAAGGGGCTAGGAGTGGGAAGGAAGCGGCCGTGGCCTTAATTAATGTACAGCCCCAGCATTTGCCTGGTGTGAAAATGGGAAACCACGGAAAACCATCTTCAGGGCTGCCGACAGTGGGGTTCGAACCCACTATCTCCCGAATACTGGAGACTGGCCGCACTTAAGCGACTGCAGCTATCGAGCTCGGTATTAGGAATCGTAGTTGCGCTGTCTGTCACGGGAATGTTGACAAGCCTGCCCAATTCGGCAGATGTCGCACCCGCCACTCTGCCCTATTCGTTTTGGAGTTATTATCTTTCCTAGTGTTTTAACGGTACATATTCCAGTCTGGTCACAGTTCTAAATTCTTTCAGGTGGGATGGATCCAGTGCGACGATTAACATTGTCGGAGAGCAATGCTTTATTATTTTTGTTAAAATTGGTTGCCATATTTAAGCTTGTAGCTGTTGGAGTTATTGTGGATAGGACAAGATGACTTTCATGAAGCCCCGCATCCACTCGTCTTCGGCTGTTTCTCGTGTATTCCATAACTGAGGGTAATACTTATTGCCGGCAAGGACAAACTTGCAAGTCATCTCCGTAACACCCTTTTCGGTCAAACCATAGTTCATTCTTGGGACTGTTTTCATGTACTAAAAAATCTTAGGTCTCAGAAAGTGCCGTATTTTTCTCTTGTCTAATCTTGAGTTATGACAGGAAGTTTCAGCTTCAGAGTTTCGAATATTTGACAAATGTATTGACAAAGTAGCTGCATACTGTAGCACCGTATACTTGGTAACCTTCTCCTAGAGAAACGCTTGTTTCTGGAGAATCCAAAGTTAAGCAATCTGACGCCCCGACGAGTGCTGTAAATGCAAATCAGTGGTGACTGATTGGTTTAAAATGTTTTATTTGCTCATCCTACAAAGCTTCGGTGCTGTTGGATTGGTCCATCCAAAGCGATTCCCTTGTCAGTTCCTTCCTAGCGCATAGTAAATAGCAGTTTTTGGAGAAAGTGTTATACTGAGCATAATATAATTTGGAACTCTTTTTAACTGATTTCAAAGTGCTCAATAATTTTCTCAAGGTATTTGGATAAAGCGGAACTCTTTGGATGCCAGAAGTACTTCTCGGCATAATTTAATAAAGGGGCAAAGCAAAAACGAAAACAGTAGAATAGATACAATGGAATACACGATTCGACAAATTAGGTTCCCTAATTTACAGGTTGAAATAAATCATTGAAATCAATATGCCCTTTCCTCATTTGATCTGAATGCTCACACTGCGTTTCGTTATAGAAACAAACACAAATTCGTTTCTCCGTCATAAAGCATACAATAACGCCAGAGGAGACCACACTGGTGATACAACAACGAGCGAAATATGTACTGTTGATGCAAAAATGTTGTTTTGTCTACATCACCAACGCTTGTAACAAAATAAATCAGAACTATCGTATGTACTAACTACTGGCATCACCACAAATCAGGTTCGGCTCCATAGCTAAATGGTTAGCGTGCTGGCCTTTATCACAGGGATCCCGGGTTCGATTCCGGCAGGGTCGGGAATTTTAACCATAATTGGTTGATTTCGCTGACACGGGGCTGGGTGTATATGTCGTCTTCATCATCATTTCATCCTCATCACGACGCGCAAGTCGCCTACGGGTGTCAACTCAAAAGACCTGCACCAGGCGAGCCGAACTTGTCCTCGGACACTCCCGGCACTAAAAGCCATACGCCATTTCATTTTTTTTACTACAAGTGAGAACAAACATGTTCTAAATTACATTATGCTCAAGGTATAACACTTTCTCCAAAAACTGCTATTTACTACGCGCAAGGAAGGAATTGACAAGGGAAACATTTTGGATGGACCAATACAACAGCACCGAAACTTGGTAGAATGAGCAAATAAGACATTATAAATCAATCAGTCACCACTGATTTGCATTTTTAGCACTCGCCGAGGCGTCAGATTGCCTTTCAGTTGCTTAAGTAGTCTTTTCTTCAATCATGAGAAATAATTTGGAAATTAATCGAACATCTCCCTTGGTAAATTATTCCAATACCCAACTCCTCTTCCAATACAGCAATGAAAATGAAAACCTACAACCTGTTTTCCAGTCTTTGACCGGGTCAGGGATGTAGGCCTAATGAATGAACCATATATAGGCTATTGGTACGAGGGGCTCGCCACTCCCAAAGTGATATTTTAATGACTGATAGATGCTATGAAATGATAATGGAGAGTGTTGCTGGAATGAAAGATGACAGGGAAAACTCACATGGAGTGACCGGGATTTGAACCACGGTATCCAGCGGTGAGAGGCCGACGCGCTGCCGTCTGAGCCACGGAGGCTCTCCTATAAAGCAATATTTGCCCCAATTTGTACTCTTGAATTCCACCTTTATCTTCAAATTGTGATTTTTCTTTTTTTAAAACACCACTCACACTTTTTCGTTTACTACTGTCATTCCATGCCACCTCTCCACTGAAAGCTCGCAACATACCACTTAGTCGAGCAGCTCGTCTCCTTTACCCCAAGTCTTCCCAGCCCAAAGTGTGCAACATCTTCGTAACACTACCCTTTTGTCGGCGATCACCCAGAACAGATCGAGCTGCCTTTCTTTAGATTTTTCCACATCTCTAATCGAGTAATCCTGCTGAGAGTCCCTTACGCTAGAACCATATTCCACTTGTGGTCTGGCCGGGCTGAGTGGCTTAGACCGTTGAGGCGCTGGCCTTCTGACTCCAACTTGGCAGGTTCAATCCTAGCTCAGTCCGGTGGTATTTGAAAGTGCTAAAATACATCAGCCTCATGTCGGTAGATTTACTGGCACGTAAAGGAACTCCTGTGGAACAAAATTCCGGCACATAGGCGTCCTCGAAAATCGTACAAGTAGTTAGTGGGATGTAAAATAAATATTATTATTAATTTTGGTCTTACAGAGACGTATTATGCCCTCTCCTTTACGTCCTCACTACAACCTCTAAATACCCTCATACCATATGAAGAGATCTGTAACTTTTATTTACAGTCCCGTTTATGCGATATCTCCTTATATTAACACCTGGGCACTTAGTGATCACCATGAGGAAGATTATAGTATCAACGCAGTAAACACAACGGTAATCATTCTGCAGTAACATAATGTTTACATACCCAAAAAAGTAGTAACTCTTTACTGCATTGTAAAAATGAAGGAATGTAGTGTATCGAAGGCTTCGAATGCAATGAAACATGGCAGGGTGATCAGACTGATCAATTAGTACATCAGAACATCGCTGCAACCACATAGGCATGGCAAAATGTGTGATTCCAAAAATGAATCTGGCAATTTTCTTCGTTTCTGCTATATTGTATTAACAGCATTACCGTTTATGTAGAGATGATCAAGGTTTCATACTACGTTTGAAGCGATACAGAAGTGCTTAAACACGTACGTATTTTGATACATTCATATATTGTACGTGTTAGTAAAATAGGTTCGTAGTGCGCAAGATTTTCTTCGTGTTGTCAAAATCTCTCTCTCTCTCTCTCTCTCTCTCTCTCTCTCTGGTTTTTTTTTTTTTTTTTTTGCTATTTGCTTTACGTCGCACCGACACAGATATGTCTTATGGCGATGATGGCATAGGAAAGACCTAGGAATGGGAAGGAAGTGGCCGTGGCCTTAATTAAGGTACAGTCTTGTGTGAAAATGGGAAACCACGGAAAACCATCTTCAGGGCTGCCGACAGTGGGATTCGAACCCACTATCTCCCGATTACTGGATATTGGCCGCATTTAAGCGACTGCAGCTATCGAGCTCGGTAATCTTATTTTCAGGATAAAGTGCTTTATGTAACTTTAAAGTAGAACTATCGGTATATTTCTACAGTGTATATGCAAGGTCATCCAACTTCATCATCAGCCAATTGCTCCAATCCACCCAACTCTTTTTCGGCAATTAATTATACCATTACCGTTGATTTTACGGCAAATTGATTATTACCATTAAATTTAAGAATATTATGTTATTTGGTCATCCACCCAAGTTTCATTGAATTCTGTCATGTCCTACTACAACAGCTCCCTTGTGAGCTACAGTAGGAAAGAACCAAGTTTGACTACGTGGTATGTATTACGTAGACTCCCCTTGTGCGAAGTTAGCCAGTGTGGCACACAGTCAGTCGTGTTCCGGTTTCGCTAGGAACTACGTTGTGGGCAGGCGAGCTGGTCGGTCTGAAGTGGAAGTGGCTCAACTTGGAAGGTACTGTACATCACACACGAATATTATATGTTCATCTCTATTTAGAATGAATTACACAAGTTGAAGTTTATAATTTCTCCTTCTTGATTTGTAGAAATGTACATACTGTGCTGAAACAATATTAAATGGGGTCTGATTTTGATATAAAAGCAAAGGTTGGGGGCTATTTTACAGAAGGTCATCGAGTGTTTATATTGCTACCATTCCAGTAGGATATAAATCCTCATTCCATCCCCCATCCCTTAGTTTCTTAACAGTGAGGGTATCATGGCATTCTAAACACGCTAACTTAATGCATGGTTTCGTATGTTTACTCGCCATATTGCATGGTTTTAATTTTGTTTCACTTTCATTATTCAAACAGTTAAGAGCTCAAGGTTTCCATAACCAAATCAGGATGAATCAAATAACCCTATTATGATTATTATAATGTTAAAATGACTCGTGTACTTTTATTTAGATATACTGATTTGGTGCACAGTAGACATTTGTAAGATTCGTCCCCAGTAAGGCACGACATCACTATGTTCCTAGAGTGAAATGGGAAAGCAGAGGAACGGAGGAATTTGTAGCCATTACTCTGTGTAATTTGTCGATATCAGTGGCGCAGTCATTAGTCCTTGTCATTCTCTTCTCAGTGTAGCAGGTACGGTCCCGGCAAGGTCAGAATCATTTGATGGCGATTAAAGGGAACAATATTAAAATTCCAATACCGCGGGGAAATAAAACTATAGCAATTGAAGGAACATTGAATAGTTTTCATCATCATCATCATCATTCGGTGGTACTTGAAGGTTCTCAAATACGTCAACCTCGTGTCGGTAGACTTACTGGCACATAAAGAACTCCTGCAGGACTAAATTCCGGCACCTCGGCGTCTCCGAAAACCGTAAACGTAATTAGTGGGACGTAAAGCAAATAACATTATTGTTGAAACGGCTTTTGGGCTTATGCCGTGTCAAGAAAATAAGGTGAAATTCTTTACGTTTCTCAGGAAACTTTGCTCTGCATCTTCAGAAGAAAATCTCATCTCTTCTCACGAGGAAAGCTTCTGAAGCCTTATTTTCTCGACACGGCATAAACCCAAGAGCATATATCATGTCTATAAGTACGGGCCGTAAAAGTATCAATTGCAACATTATCATTAATAATAATAATAATAATAATAATAATAATAATAATAATAGGCCTAATAATAATAATCTCTGCTAAATAAGCCCTTCGAGACAATAGCTGAGAAATTCATTCATATGCAACATTATGCGCTTTCAGTGCTATCACGGGCTATTAGCTGTACGAGAAACAGTATTCAGTCAACCACAACTAAACTTTGGCTCAATATGACTCGGTTTAGCTGGTTGCCCTGGTCAGCTCGCCATCGTCGGTTACTAGATAACGCTCTGCATCAAGCTTACCTAAGTTGATCGTAGGTAACTGTGAAAATTTCGAATGCTAATTCCTATCTGGTGCTAAGACAACCGCATTCGAATTTAGAATAAAATGCCATTAGAATGTAGAGCATTTGGTTTAGGAGTTTGTTTCCTCTAATCGACTGAAGGTTCTGGGATAATAATAATAATAATAATAATAATAATAATAATAATAATAATAATAATAATTAATAATAATCAGAAGAATAAGAATAAGAAGCCCTTCAACACATGACGGTCAATGGGGTAAATATACATCGACCGGGCAAGTTGGCCGTGTGGTTAAGGGTGCGCAGCTGTGACCTTGCATCTGGGAGATAGTGGGTTCGAATCCCACTGTCGGCAGCCCTGAAGACGGCTTTCCGTGGTTTCCCATTTTCGCACCAAGAAAATGCTGGGGCTGTACCATAATCAAGACCACGGCCACTTCCTTCCAACTCCTAGGCCGTTCCTATCCCACCGTCGCAATAAGACCTATCTGTGTCGGTGCGACGTAAAGCCACTAGCAAAAAAATACGTATATATTGAAGGATTTCCTTACATTCGACATTTCTTGTACATTTTTTTACTATTTTCGCCGTCACACACACACACACACACAAAGTCTTGAGGCGACAATGGGATAAGAAATGGCTGGAAGTGGAATGATGATGATGACGGTTATGCTTGTTGTTTAAAGGGCCTAACATCTAGGACATCGGTCCCTAAGAAGTGGGATGGAAGTGTCCGAGGCTTTAAATAAGGTACAGCCCCAGCATTTGCTTGGTGTAAAAATGAGAAACCACGGAAAACTATCTTCCGTGCTGCCGAAAGTGGGGTTCGAACCCACTATCTCCCAAATGCAAGCTGGTAGCTACGTGACGCAAATCACGCAGACACTTGCACGGTGCCTTCATTTTTGCACTATTGATACTTTAAAATATCGCTCCCCTGACATTGCAATATTTAATTGGCCATGGCTGAAAACAGGCTGAGGTTTATCGATCGTGATACAAAATGCCAAGAGAAATGCCTCTATAAAGACAATGGAAGTGTTTTTCGGATATTGTTAAGTCAATTCCAGGGATCAGAGCTCTCTGTCCAGCTTTATCTTCACTTACTATTTGGAAATCTAAACAATTTTCGCACATAGGTATTAGGCCCTAATCTGGTTCCGTTTAGGAGCCGTTTGGAAATGCTCCAATTTTTAAGGAGCATAACTATGGCTCGAGGACTTAGAGCAAGAATACGTGGAGTCAAACCATTAATTCCAAGTAATTCGCAGAATTATGTAGGTAATTGAAGTAGCTAGCTCCCATCCTCCGTATTCATTGGTTGACGATAGTGAATGGTTTTGAATTACCGGGTATAAGCCCAAGTACTTAGAAATTAATTAATTAATTAATTAATTAATTAATTAATTAATTACGAGCATCGTCCGTCTCTGTGGTGTAGTGGTTAGTGTGATTGGTTGCCACCCCCGGAGGTCCGGGTCCGATTCTCGGCTCTGCCACGAAATTTGAAAAGTGGTACGAGGGCCGGAACGGGGTCCACTCAGCCTCGGGAGGTTAACTGAGTAGAGGGGTTTCGATTCCCACCTCAGCCATCCTGGAAGTGGTTTTCCGTGGTTTCCCACTTCTCCTCCAGGCAACCGCCGGGATGGTACCTAACTTATGGCCGCTTCCTTCCCTCTTCCTTGCCTGTTCTTTCCAGTATTCCCATCCCTCTACAAGGCCACTGTTCAGCATAGCAGGTGAGACCGCTTGGGCGATGTACTTGACATTCTCCCCACTTGTATCCCCCGACCCAGAGTCCGAAGCTCCAGGACACTGACCTTGAGGCAGTAGAGGTGGGATCCGTCGCTGAGTCCGAGGGAAAAGCCGACCCTGGAGGGTAAACAGATTCAGAACAAGAATAGCAACTTTTCAAAAAATATATTTCGCAGATTTGAACATTTTGCTATACATTTCTATTGCGATATCAACACGTACGCTACTACAATTCTGGCTGATAGTTCAATAACAGTTGATAGCCTGTCTGGTGGGCGAGATCGTTAAGGCCTTTGTCTAAACGGGCTGGCACAATTGTTAGCTGGTTCGAGTCCTGCTGGTCGAAAACATTTTCACCATGAGAAAGTTGGCCGGCAGGGTAGGGGAAGTGGTGATATACAATTTCTAATCACTATATTGCGTGTCAAAAGCCTGGATTAAATTTCAAACTTCCCCGAAATGCTCATATGGAGTGAGGGCGTATGACGCTATTGACTGTGATTCGTTCGTCGGATGGTGACGTTAAGCCTTGAACAGACCCCTTGGTGCAATTCAACAGGAGTAGGCTATGTGCCGGCACTCTCTCCCGTCCTACCATCATATATCACGTCATTCATTTCGTCTCATTAACTCCTCTGATGAGGTTTACGTCAGGAAAGGCATCCGGTCATAAAAACCCGTTACGGCAGATTCATCTCACCTCATACCCGACCCCGTACAGAAACGGGGCAAGGGTTGACAAAAGAAGTTCAATAACATTTGATCCGTCACCATCTACAGAGGGGCAGTCACCGTAACTGAATTAATGCAATAATAATAATAATAATAATAATAATAATAATAATAATAATAATAATAATAATAATAATAATAATAATAATAATTCAGTGAATTACATTTTTTTTGTGGAATCACCCACATATTTTAATGTAAGTGTATTTTGAAAATGGTTCAGGAAGGAGATTTTAACACAAATATAAAGACGAGGGCGAATCAAAAAGTAAGTTACACTTCCAACTTATGGCAATTTATGAAACCACGTACATACAGGCAATACTCTATGACAACATACAATGTAACATCACTTCTCCACATAGTTCTCAAGAGGCTGTAAACATTTCTCGGAACCATCAGCCAACTTTTCTATTCCGGATGCGTAGAAATCACCTCGAGCGCTATGTAACCACCTGGAGCCAGCTGTTTTGACTGGACTGCATGGAGAATGTTGCCATACTTCCCACTTGAATCCCTGCAGCAGTTCGGACGTTTGGCGGTTCGTGTGAGGTGTTGCGTAATCGTGCAACATAATCACACCAGCGCTCAATTTTCCTCGCCGCTTTTCTTTAATTGTCTTACGCAACCGGTTCATTGTCTGACAATACGAATCCGAGTTGATTGTCGTACCTTTCCGTATCCCACAAACCTACTATGCTGGTGTAGCAGGGGGAGAGGTGATACTCCCAGGTGGCGGATAAGAGAGTCCTAACCGGCGGACTTGAGCGAAATAAAATAGTTCTCGCGGATCAAACACACATCCCCATGTGGGTGGGGACGCAGGCGAAGAATACACCCGCGGTATCAGTCGTAAGAGGCGACTAAAAGGGGCGATCAAGAGATGATCGAATTAGAACCATGAGACTATTTGTAATTAGTACCACCACGCGGGGAACACCATGGGTCGCCTTTACTTGCGCGTAGTACAACTATGTTAGGTGCAAAATAGGTTTGTGTTTAGTAGCGACAGTGTGTAAATCAGGGTGGGTTTTACAGTACCTGTGATTAGTACCACGATATGAGCGACACCATGGGTCTGCCTTGCCTAAGATTAGTACCCACTGTGTGAGGAACACCACGGGATAGTAAGAGTCCTTGCGACTAGTACACCTATGTGAGGAACACCACAGGTTTGCGTTGCCTGGAAATGGCACCGCAATGTGAGAAACGCCGTAAGTCTGTGTCACATGTGCGCATTACGTTACCTTGAGTAATACCATGATGTGTTGAATACCGCTAGTCTACGCTACTTTTCATTAGTAAACCCCCTCCCCACAGCACTTAGCGCCCTTGAAAGGGCTTTGGCCTGCCCAGCGACCGCTGCTCAGCCCGAAGGCCTGCAGATTACGAGGGCTTTGTGGTCAACACAACGCATCCTCTCGGCTGTTACTCTGGGCTTTCGAGACCGGGGCCGCCATCTCACCGTCAGATAGCTCCTTAATTCTAATCACGAAGGCTGAGTAACCTCGAACCAGCTCTCAGGTCGAGAGAAAAATCCCTGACCTGGCCAGGAATCGAACCCGGGGCTTCCGGGCGAGAGGAAGGCACGCTACCTCTGCACCATGGGGCCGGCTCATTAGTACCACAACATGACAAATACCAATGTTCTACTTTCCTAGCAAATAGTACCATTGTGAGGGCCCGATGACCTTGTTTTTTGGACCTCTTTAAACTACAAGCCTCATGGATTCAGTACTGTCCCATTGTTTAACGCTAGTTTCTGGGAATGTGGGGCATTGCGGGTCGGATCCACTGATTGTGTTAAATTCATATCCGTCCATGTATTCCTCGCCATCACGTTTTGAATTCTCGTCAGCGGATGATTTTGGACGTTTAAATTGTCATTCCATTTCGTCTCATTTCGTACCATTAGGGTTTTTTCTATTTGCTTTACGTCGCACCAACACAGATACGTCTTATGGCGACGATGGGATAGGAAAGACCTAGGAATTGGAAGGAAGTGGTCGTGGCCTTAATTAAGGTACAGCCCTGGCATATGCCTGGTGTGAAAATGGGAAATCACGGAAAACTATCTTCAGGGCTGCCGACAGTGGGGCTCGAACCCACTATCTCCCAATTACTGGATACTGGCCGCACTTAAGCGACTTCAGCTATCGAGCTCAGTCGTACCATCAGGGGCCGATGACCTAGATGTTAGGCCCCTTTAAACAACAAGCATCTCTATCATCAACATTTCGGCATGAATTCCACGTGCACCACACCCTCCATTTCAAAGAACACTGTCACCATTACCTTTTCTGCTGAAGGTTGTACCTTGCCCTTCTTTCGTGGTGGTGGTGGTGGTGGTGGTGATGTGGTATGCATCCATTCCATCCATGTTCTCTTTGTTCCGGGGGTGAATTGGTGGACCCACGTTTCATCCCCTGTGATGATTCGCCGCAGAAACTCGTTGCCCTCCACAGAATACCGTTGCAAAAATGCCATTATCGATTGGAAACGTTGTCCCTTGTTAACATCAGTGAGCAGTCCGAATCGCTGGCTGAATAGTCAGCGTACTGGCCTTCGGTTCACAGGGTCCCGGGTTCGATTCCCGGTCGGGTCGGGGATTTTAACCTTAATTGGTTAATTCCAATGGCTCGGGGGCTGGGTGTGTGTGGCATATTCAAGATTAGAAATCATCCTAGGTAGGGCCCCCATCTTCACAGACATGCAGATCGCCTAATAGGCCATCTACTAGAAAGAGACCTGCACCAGGCCTCTCCGGAGGCCATATGCCATTATTATTATCAGTAAGCAGACTTGGGACCCATCTTTGACACAGTTTACGAAATCCATGGTACTGGTGAAAAATGGAGAACACAGTGCCATACGAAATGTTCAGCATGCTGGCAATTTCCTGCAGTGTTATGCGCCGGTTCTCTATAATGATCCCATCCACACGGTCAACATTTGCAACGGTACTGGACAATACGAGTCTCCCTTCGCGATATTCGTCCGTGAGATCCGTGCGTGCGGCGTCAAATTGCTTACACAACTTTAAAATACCTGGGCAATACATTGTACGCTCACCACGATTTCACGATGAATGTCCGTGCAATTGAGCCGTTTAGCCCATAGAAATCTGATCGGTGCACACACCTCCAATTTGGAGTGAACACCCAGTGGACGCGCCATTGAACCTAGCCAGCTCTGCACACACAAGACGACGGATACAACACCAAACTTCTTATCGGACGCGTCTGCAGTTACTATGGCTTGTTCCGCATTGGCCATGGTCACGACACATAGCACGCTCTCGCGGCGATCTACTGTAACGTACTTTTTGATTCGCCCGCGTATGTCTTTGGCGATAGGCATGTGGCGAAATCTTTATGAAATCTCTCCCAAGAACAATAAATTTCCCACCAGAAAGAATGGAATGTCGTCATCTATGATATATTTTAGGAGACGATTCACGCACATTAATGAATACTTGCCATTGGGACTTTATCCCATATCAAGCCGTGCTAATCGAATATCGCCAGCTAATTAAGAATTTAAATTTAATAATAATAAATAATGTTATTTGTTTTACGTCCCACTAACTACTCTTTTACGGTTTTCGGAGACGCCGATGTGCCGGAATTTAGTCCTGCAGGAGTTCTTTTACGTGCCAGTAAATCTACCGACACGAGGCTGACGTATTTGAGCACCTTCAAATACCACCGGAATGAGCCAGGATCGAACTTGCCACGTTGGGGTCAGAAGGCCAGCGCGTTAACCGTCTGAGCCACTCAGCCCGGCAATTTAAATTTAAACCAGACACCGAATTCTCATTCAAATTTAGAGGAATTTTGAATATAATGTGCACTGTTCAATAGATGGGTAGCAAAACAGCGGCTATTTCTGTCCACGAAGTACAGCCAAAGCTGGGACAGATACAACTCAACCGTTTTCTCGGAACAGTTTAGGGAACGCAACCGTTGTCGAATGAAACTTTTGCTAGAAAATAACAGTTTGTATTTGCAGTGCTGCTCTGCTGTTGCCTTCTTCACCAGCACCGTTTCACAGTTTCATAACCGGTACTTATATAAAGCCGTCATTCGCAACCGTTGCATTTATTGAAACTTTGATTTTGCAATGTAACTGAATAACTCACAGATCAGGTAGGCCATTCCGGAGACATCCGCTGCTACTGGCTGATGCGCCTGACGTCACCCAGAGCGAGAATACAGTGCTATGCTAGATTCAATGGCTTGAATGTTGCAAGGTGCAGTTAGCTTAGTATTTTTTGGGTTAATCTCGTTTGTTATTATGATTACGCACCACTCAGTCATAAAATACAGAACTAATGGATATTTAGAGGCCGTAGCATTTATCTTTTAAAACTAGTACGAAAACAGTCCGGCTCCATGGGTAAATGGTTAGCGTGCTGGCATTTGGTCACAGGAGTCCCGGGTTAATCATCATTGGTTAACTTCGCTGGCACGGGGGCTGGGTGTATGTGTCGTCTTCGTCATCATTTCACCCTCGTTACGACGCGCAGATCGTCTACGGGTGTCAGATCTAAAGACCTGCACCTGGAGAGCCGAACATTTCCTCGGACACTCCCGGCACTAAAATCCATACGCCACTTCATATTTATCAATACGAAAACATACGACCTCAAATCCGTCTCTATAATGACAAAGACATTCACAATGGCTCGGATGGTGGAGCGCTGGTCTTCTGAGTCCAACTTAGCAAGTTCGATCCTGGCTCAGTTCGATGGTATTTGAAGGTATTCAAATACGTCAACCTCGTGTCGGTAGGTTTACTGGCACGTTAAAGAACTTCTGCGAGAGAAAATTCCGGCACCTGTTCGTCTCCGAATACACGTTATGTGATTTTAATCAATTTTTTACACAATATACAATGGAATGTTTTATACGTTGTTTATAAATTTCAGATATTTTATTTCCATAGCAAAAGGTGATGTCAATTATTGTGTAAGACAATTTTTATTTTGGCTCAGGGTGGTTGGAAAATAGTGTTATTGGTTGCGTTGTAACCTTATCCAGTGTTTATGCTATATGACTGTGAAATAGGTAAATTAATTCACTTCTTTTATATTACTTTGTATTTCATAGAATGATAAGGATCACTGGCTGGCCGGTACAAGGAAAGTCGTTAGACGTTACCGCGGTTGACGCAGTTCCTCATTTCTATCCATATCGGTAAGAGTACGTTATTAATAAAATGGTTGTCAGCGCGCAATTCTTTCAGCGACAACAATTGTCTAATAGCAACCGTTTTCCCCTTTACCCCACCACTAAGCTTGCCTACAGCTGACCTGTAAAACACTGAATGTGCATGCGTGCCTACTCCCCTTCCATTTCCTCTAACGTGCCTGCTGCTCAGCATTCGCACGGTTCAGGCGGGCTTGAAGTACTGTTGAGCGAATTAGCCAATAAGGATGCTACATATTTTTTTAATAATTGAAAAATATACGGCAATTTGTTTTATGGTTTTAAAGACACTTTGCTGCAAATAGGCCAAGAGCTTTCGTCAGAATGCCTTACGATTCTTGCCAAGTAAAACGCCTAAAAAAGTACCTCAAGTCCTCTCAACATGGACCCAGGATGATCTCCAGATTGAATCTTAAACGTTTCTCAATCGCCGGGCTGAGTGGCTCAGACGGGTAAGGCGCTGGCCTTCTGACCCCAACTTGGCAGTTTCGATCCTGGCTCAGTCCGGTGGTATTTGAAGGTGCTCAAATACGACAGCCTCGTATCGGTAGATTTACTGGCACGTAAAAGAACTCCTGCGGGACTAAATTCCGGCACCTCGACGTCTCCGAAGACCGTAAAAGTAGTTAGCGGGACGTAAAGCAAATATTATTATTACGTTTCTCAGTCCAGACTACTACTCACTACAGAGTGAGTTGATCGCATGGTTAGGGTCGCGTATCTGTGAGCTTATATTCGCGAGATGTTGGGCTCGAATCCCACCGTTGCCAGCCCTGAAGATGGTTTTCCGTGGTTTCTCATTTTCACACCAGGCAAATGCTGGGGCTGTAACTTAAGGCCATGGCTGCTACCTTCCCATCCCTAGCCCTTTATATCCTTACGTTACTGAATACCTTCAATGCGTTTATTTTTTAATTACTTTCCTTTTAAATTTGGTTTACGTCGTACCGACACCGATAGGTCTTATGGCGACGATGGAGTAGGAGGGAAGTGGCCGTGGCCCTTGTTAAGGTATAGCCCCGGCATTTGCCTGGTTTGAAAATGGGTATCATGGAAAACCATCTTCAGGGCTGCCGTCAGTGGGGTTCGAACCCACTGTCTCCCGGATGCAAACTCACAGCTGCGCGCCCCTAACCGCACGGCCAACTCGCCCAGTCCTCTTCATTGTCTTAGTGCGACATCAAACTACTATCAAAACAAACAAAAAAAGTAGCTATTCACTCTGGGAGAAGTCAGCCACTGAGATATTTGAGTGCTGCTTCGACAAAGAGTAAAATCCGTTGAACGGAAGTTGTTGAAGTTAACTCCAGAGAAACAATGTTTCGCTCGTTTCCTCGTTACAGTCAATTACATGCAGTTACAACGGACAGTCTACTAATATACTCTATTTTGAAATTTTATTCCCTGTATTTTTCTGTAATTACATTTTTCCTCTGCGATGTAGTGGTTACTGTGATTAGCTACCACCCTCGGTGGTCCGGGTTCAATTTCTGGCTCTGCCACGAAGTTTGAAACATGGTACGGGGACTGGAACTGGGTTCACTGAGGTCAACTGAGTAGAGGAGGATTCGATTTCCACCTCAGCCATCCTCGAATTGGTTTTCCGTGTTTTCCCAAATCTCCTCCAGGCAAATGCCGGGATGGTACCTAACTTAAGTCCACGGCCGCTTCCTTCACTCTCTCATGCGTATCACTTCAAATCTTCTCACCCCCCTCAAGGCCCCTTTCCAGCATAGCAGGTGAGGCCGCCTGGGCGAGGTAATGATTCTCCTTCCCAGTTTCATCTCCGACAAAATGTATCACGCTCCGGGAGACTGTCCTTGAGGCGGAAGAGGTGGGATCCCTCGCTGAAACTGGGGGACATACCAACCCTGGAGGTAAATGGATTAATAAATAATAAATTGCATGTTCAGGTTATTTTTCATTCAGATAAGGCCATACGGGTTCATATTCAATAAACTTAATAACGTAACAAAACTTAGCATAATTTGCTCTCATAAGGGACTAGAGGTACAGTATATACCAGGCTATAATTGACTGTTATGTCCGGATCCATGAGTAAATGGTTGGTGTGCTGGCCTTCGGTCACAGGAGTCCCGGGTTCGATTCCCGGCCGGGTCGGAATTTGTAACCTTAAATTGTTAATTCCCTTGGCTCGGGGACTGGGTGTTTTTGCTGTCCCCAACATCCCTGCAATGTACACACCACACACAACACTATCCTCCACCACAATAACACGCAGTTACCTACACATGGCAGATGCCGCCCACCCTTATCGGAGGGTCTGCCTTACAAGGGCCGCACCCGGCTGGAAATAGCAGCACGAAATTATTGACTATTATTTAACTTATGTGGAAATTGCTTTTCTTGGCGTCCCTTCAGATTAGCTGAAATGAGCCAGTTACGGGGAAAATACAAACTCCGTCCTGGTGCTTGTGATGACGCTTTTTGCTTGTGGGGGCCCAAGCTCTGTGGACAGGATTTTAACTCAACCCATCACCTTCAAATACAAATTTTTAACTTCCATACCAAATATCATGACATTTATCTCAGTTATTTACCCGTCAGCTTTTATTAAACAGAGAAAAATTAAACTGAACATGACGCTGGCATGACTTCACGTTAGTATTAAACCCGTATAGACAGAAATACGAATTTAAATGTACTGTACATACAGTAAGTACCTATTCCATTCGTACGGGCTGTTTGCTTTAGTGCCTCAACGCACTCCCAGAAAATAATAAACTGAAAATAATTTTATTTACTGAACATATATTCAACAAAGCCTTCAGAAAACATATACCTACAATATATGTCTGCAACCATGTTAACAAAACATACAGCTTCTAATAAAGAAAAGCGCGCCCATAATCTGGTATCTTTCCTATTCGTACAACCAAATTGAACACTTGAATTAAGCAAACAAATAAACGGTTCCTGGAACATGTTGGTATCTAGTGGAATGTCCCCTAGCCCTTATAACTGCATGACATCGTCACGGCGTAGAATACATCAATTTCTTGCACACGTCAGAGCTGATTTTCTGCCATTCCTGAAGACTCACACTTTTAAGTTCCTCCTTCGTATGCGCACGTTTCCTACGAATATTCCCCTTTAACGTAGCCCAAAGATATTCGATGGGATTTAAATCCGTAGACTGGGGAGTTGTTCTAAGCTGCTTAGGAATGTTCCAAACCAACCGTGTCTTATTGATGTCAGCAGTGTGTTTAGGGTCATTATCATGCTGGAACATATAAACGGGTGACATCCCCAATTTTTCGGTACTCTGCTGCACGTTTTCCCCCAGAATTGCACTATAGCCCTCCTTGTTCATTATTCCGTCAATGAAATATGTTATCCACACCTCTGGCTAAGGTACAGCCCCAAAGCATTACAGACCCCCGCTGTATTTTACAGTTGGGAGTATATTTGCCAAATCATTGTCCGTACCAATTTTTCTCCATATGCCATCTGACCCGAAAAGGTTTATTTTTGTCTCATCAGACCAGATAACGTCATTCCAGAATTCGTCCTCCTTATTTATATGCTCCTTAGCGAATGTCAGGCTAAGCCGTCTGTTTTTTCTACTTGCGTATTGCCTTTTCCGAGGGATTTTTCCATAGTTCCATTCCGATACAGGATTAGACAGATGGTGGAGTAGTTGATCTTGTTTCCAGGTCGCTCATCTGTGAGTTGCATCAATACTGGTGCCCTTAATTTGGAATCTGACTTTAGCAGCCGAACAAAAATGTTCTTTCCTTTCAGTTAAACACTTTCTCCTGGGTTTCCTGAAAGTGTTCTTAATAGTGCCTTCCTATTTAAATTTATCAACCACATATTGCACCGTAGAATGTGTTTTTTTTTTTTTGACCAACTGTCCAATTTTTCGTAATGCAAATTCTTGAAGTGGCAGTTGATGTATAGTGTCCTTAAGCTCCGTACTTAACTTTGCACTCCTACCCATGTCCACCATAGATACACTAGGAAGGAGACTAACACACTTGACTAGTTGTATGCCGTCACTGACACTTTTCCGTGCATCGCCAATACACGGCGCGCGTCATCCTGTCCATGTGTACGAACACGACTGGTACACCCGTTTGTGGATGCCGGCACATTCGTATAAAATCTTCCTGCCTCTATGTAGATAAGTGTGGTTTTGACTAACGAATTATCATTGACAAATAATGTTTTTATCCGTAATGTAAGTTTTATTTCAGTTTCTCAATCGTTAATGTGAATGTACGAGACTTGATAATAAATTGAAGCTTGTACGAATAACAAGAGCCACATACTGTAGATATTTTATCAGTTACAATGACTCCATCTTGTCATACGCCATCGTTATAAGAATGAAACGTATCAAAGTATAAATTGAAATAATATGCTGAACGATATTGTCTTAAGATCAGGATGGTCAAAAATTTAGCTAATATTGATATTGGGACAACATTCATTTGTTGAATAATTTGTTGAATAATTTTAGGAGAAGTATTTTGAATGCTCTTAATGTTCCTCTGGAGAATATTTTAATGCAGTTTCGAACCTAGAGCCAGGTATTTTCCCTTGAATGGGAATGAATGAGATGCTAAAAGGAATCTAGTTCCTTCCCAAGTGCGTTATTAGACCCTTCTCGTCGTCTGTTGCCCCGGATCTCAAGTCAGTGTATTGCGCAGAATGTGGCTCGTCATTCCTGTATTAAACACACGAACTAACCTTGGCTGCTTCATTGTCTAGACCAGAGGTGCTCACGCTGGGTATTTCGTCCCGCGGGCACACAGCACTGTAAGCGGACAGGCTGTTTGTGTTTTGACTGGATACGATCGAGAGTTAGGCCAACTACCTGACATATTTTTGCACTGTACGTAATGAATACAAATTTTCAATATTATATTTTAAGAGGTGCTCAGAAACATTTCTAATATAATACGGAGTTAAGGTGGTTGAGCTACAGCTGGTGGTTGCTTCAGTTTAAATTATGTGATAATCTCAGCAATCATGCTTACCGGGAATAACACCAGTTTGGTTATTTATTTGAAAGTATACAGTATATCTATTTGGTATATACATTTACATTGTTGTTGTACATTAATTTTGGATAGTAAATATCTATGTCCTCACTCGTGATGAAACTCCCTACCCGTTTAGAGGGTAGTTTTTATGATAGTTATAAATAATATTTTCAGAAATTTCTTGAACAGGGAAAGTCACATACCACTGCAACACTGTGTAAAATCTTGCATTAAACTTGTTGAAGTATGTAGATATATTACGTTTCGCATAATGAATAACGGGAATTTTACTCTTTAATTGGCAATACTGTCATTCCCATCCAAGGAATTGTAAATCGTAGCTTGTACGCTTAAACACTATAGCCAATTATTTATTAATCAAGACTGTCCAGTCTCTGAATGATCACCTTCATTTATATGCTCACAATCGTCAAAATCTAGAGGAATCTATTTCCCTGGTCCAACGCTTCCACCTACAGCATCAACAGTGACGAGGTTTTGTCAGCCAACATATTCACGAAGAGGCATTAATTTCCTAGGTCCCGCATGGCCTTGGAAGCCTGCTCCACAATAAGCGTTTTCTTTAAATGTTTACTTCGCACGGACGTAGACAAGTCTTACGTGCAACGATGATATAGGAAAGTGCAAGCGTGACCGTAATTAAAGTACAGTATCAGCATTTGACTGGCGTGAGAAAGGGAAACAATGGAAAACCACCTTCAGGACTGCCATCAGTAAGGTTAGAACTCACTATCTCCCGAATGCAAGCTCACAGCTGCGTGACTCAAACCGCACAGCCAGCTCCCTCGGCGCTCCACAATCAGAGAATAATAATGTTATTGGTTTTAGGTCCCACTAACTACTTTTTCTGTTTTAATAATAATAATAATAATAATAATAATAATAATAATAATAATAATTGTTTTACGTCCCACTAACTACTTTTTCGGTCTTCGGAGACGCTGAGGTGCCGGAATTTAGTCCCGCGGGAGTTCTTTTACGTGCCAGTAAATCTACCGACACGAGGCTGACGTATTTGAGCACCTTCAAATACCACCGGACTGAGCCAGGATCGAACCTGCCACATTGGGGTCAGAAGGCCAGCACCTTAACCGTCTGAGCCACTCAGCCTGGCAATTTTGCGGTTTTAGGAGACGGCGAGGTGTCTTGAGTTTTGTCCCACATGAGTTTTTTAACTTGCCAGTAAATATACCCGCACGTGGCCGACATATTTGAACTCATTCAAACACCACCGGACTAAGCCAGGAGCTCAGAAGGCCAGCGATCTACTGCCTGAGCAATCCACCCCGGCCACAATCAAACCCTGCAGAGTTTTGGAGAGAAAGACTTGAACATGCGAATCAAGATCTGTGTTCTCCACGCGCATGTTAGGTACAGGCTATATTCTTGTAACTTGTGTACATGAAAATGAAAACCTTCTGCCTGTTTTTCAGTCTTTGACCGAGACAGGGATGTAATGAACGAACCATATATAGGCTATTATTACAATGGGGTCACCACTCCCAAGTGATTTATGAATTTATGAATGAATGCTATGAAATTATAATGGAGAGTGTTACTGGAATGAAAGATGACAGGGAAAATCGGAGTACCCGGAGAAAAACCTGTCCCGCCTCCGCTTTGTCCAGCACAAATCTCACATGGAGAGACCGGGATTTGAACCACGGTATCCAGCGGTGAGAGGACGACGCGCTGCCGTCTGAACCACGGAGGCTCCCTGTAACTTGAGTACATATATGATCTAAATATATTTCCACATCCGGGCTGAGTGGCTCAGACGGTTGAGGCGCTGGTCTTCTAACCCCAACTTTACTGGTTCGATCCTGGCTCAGTCCGCTGGTATTCGAAGGTGCTCAAATAGGTCAGCCTCGTGTCAGTAGATTTACTGGCGCGGAAAAGAACTCCTGCGGGACAAAATTCCGGCACCTCGGCGTCGCCAAAAACCGTAAAAGCAGTTAGTGGGACGTAAAGCAAATAACATCATTAATTATTATTTCCAATTTATATTTGTTCCATATCGTATCGAGGATTTACAAGCAATAGGCCTACATATTAAGACAGTTTGTGAGTTTTCCCTTTCCTTTAAAGCTACAAGGGACACAGTACACACGTCAGCTACATACAGTTTAAACTGCTGTCCTAAAGAAACTCTGTTCTGGGGATGGGTTAGTTTACCGACAAAGTCTCCCACTCCATCCAATTTTGCAGTGATACAATATACAAATCACCTATTACTTAAGCGAATGATTTTGGGAGCTTTCAGGGATGAAAAAGTGGTCCTGTATACTAATACTGGATAGTAAATTCCTTTAGAGTCGAAACCCTTCCCTTATTGGTGCTGAAATTCGGGATGGTGGAAGGGGCTTCATTGCTTGTGCGTTGATATTTTATAAACAGTGTCTCAAAAACGAATTAGTCTGCCCATAGCCGTGGTATGGCCGGAACAGTATAGTACAAATAATGCTGCGTATAATGGAACTAGCAAGATACCCGTGCTTCGCTACGGTATTATACTGAAATTTATAATTGAATGCTTATTGTATTATATATAATCCGCGGAAATTCGCGATCTGGCTCGTTTTCTAATCGATTACGGAAAGTTTCCTCAAATTTTTCAATCTTTCTTTCCAGCAATAGTGAATTTTCCGGCAAAAAAATACTTGTTTCTTTAATACTAAATCACCTTCTAAATACCAATTATCACGACTCTAACTTCTTCAGTTTTTGATTTGTGTCTCCTCATGAAAGGAATTCAACTCCTTTTCACTCCCCCAAGATGATTTCCCCCTAAACGCGCTTTCCTTTGTTTTTAAAGGAGATCAAAATACCAATTTTCACGTCTTTAACAACTTGAGTTGTTATTAGATGCATGTATTCTCATACAATTAAGTCAATTAATTTTTCAATTCTTTCACCCCCCTCCCCTTCATAGGATTTTCCGAGAATACGTGTTTCTTTACTTTTAAAGCAGATTCCAAATATCAAATTTCACCTCTGTAACATCTTCATTTTTGAGTTATCAGTAGCCTAATTAAAAGAATTCAACACCATTTTCAGTTACTTTTACCCCGCCCCCTCCACCCAAGTGGTAATTCCGAAAGCTAAAAATACACGTTTCTTTATTTTTAATAGGGATGAAAATACCATTTTTCACTTCTGTAACATGTTAAGTTTTCTGAGATATACTGTAGAAATTCTCATTTACAAATTTCACCCCCTTTTTAGTTCCCCTTAAGTGGAGTTTCCAAAAGCAAATCACCTGTGATTCTTTACATTTACAGGAGATTCAAATACCCACTTTTATGTCTGTAACATTTTACGTTTCTCAGGTATTCTGTAGATATAGTCTTTCAAAAAAATTCACCCCAACTTGTCACTCCTGTTTAACCGCCATTAATTGGATTTTCCAAAAACAAAAACAAAAACAAAAAACATGCTTCTATATTCTTAAAGGAGATCCCATATACAAATTTTCAGTTCTGTAATATCTTCAGTTTCTGAGATATATGTATCTTCATTAAAGGCATTCAACCCGTTATTCACCCTTTTACATCCCTCCTATTGGGATTTACAGAAAACAAAAAAATACGTGTTCCTTTTTTAAGGGAGATTCTAAATACCAATTTTTACATTTGTAAACTTTTAAAGTTTTAATATGTAGACACACTCAACTTTAAATATTCACCCCACTTTTCACCCCCTATTATTTGGATTTTTCAAAAACGAAAAAATGCCTGTTTCTTTATTTTTAAAGTAGATCCCAAATACCAATTTTCAGGTCTGTAATATCTTCAGGTTCTGAAATATAAGTAGCTTCATTAAAGGCATTTAACCGCTTTTTCACCCTTTTCCACCCTTCCTATTGGGATTTTCCGAAACCAAAAACACGTGTTGCTTTATTTTTAAAGGAGATTCTATATACCAATTTTTACATCTATAAACTTTAAAAGTTTAGAGTTATAGATACACTCATTTTAAAAATTCACCCCCCTTTCACCCCCCATTAATTAGATTTTCCGAAAACAAAAAATACGTGTTTCTTTATTTTTAATGAAGATTCTAAATACCAATTTTTACATCTGTAAACTTTAAATGTTTAGAGATATAGATGCATTAACTTTAAAAATTCACCCCCTTTACACCCTCCCATTAATTGGATTTTCTGAAAAAAAAAAACGTGTTTCCTTATTTTTAAAGAAGATTCTAAATACCAATTTTCACATCTGTAAACTTTTAAAGTTTTGAGATATAGATATACTTATTTTAAAATTTCTTCCCCCTTTTCACCCCCTTAGTGACGGTTTATCCAAAAATCCTCTCTTAGCGAGCACCTACATGTTAATATGAATATATCCCCAAAATTTCATTTCTTTATGTCCGGTAGTTTTGGCTCGGCGATGATGAATCAGTCAATCAGTCAGTCAGTCAGTCAGTCAGGACAAGTTATTTTATATATATAGATTACAAAGCCTCCGAGGTTCAGGCGGCAGCACGTTGGCCTCTCATCACTGGGTTCCGTGGTTCAAATCCCGGTCACTCCATGTGAGATTTGTGCTGGGTAAAGCGGAGGCGGAGCAGGTTTTTCTCTTGGTACTCCGGTTTTCCTGTCGTCTTTCATTCCAGCAACACTCTCCAATATCATTTAATTCCATCTGTCAGTCATTAATCATTGCCCCAGAGGAGTGCGACAGGCCTCGGCAGCCAGCACAATTCTTATCCTCGCCGCAAGTTGGGGGCTCCATTCATACCAACCCTGACCCGGTCAAATGACTGGAAAACAGGATGTAAATTTCCATTCATAATGGAAGTACACGTAGTCTATCTAGATATGTAGAGGGTCAACTACATCATTAGGTTGAATATGGAGCCAAGGAGATTTACGCTGTTTGTAAACGTACCTGCAATACAACGGCGTGCGTCATTACACGCCAAACAAGTATGGGTCTAGTAAACAATATCATCGTGGCATCGTGCTGTCTGCCGCAACTCGGGCTCCTTGTGTCTGTGCTGACACTTTGGAAGGTAATATTCAGCACTGTTTTCGTGTTGAGCTAGCAATGGGAAGGGAAATGAAAGAAACAACCGTGTAAGAAAGGAGGATTGTAGTGCGACCATTTCAAAAAGGGAAATCTTTCAAGAACATTCGTGAAATTATTGGAAGAGCTGTTACAACTGTAAAACATATAGTGTACAGGTACAAAAGAACGAAGATAATAGAAAATAGACCAAGAAGTGGACGCCCCTCAAAGTTATCAGTACAAGATAAACTGCAAATTGTGCTTAATGTGGCCCGAAATCCTCATCTAAGTGCGCCGATGACAGCAGCTGCGTTACAACAAGATGTAGGAGTGTAAGTGTCATCTGAAACCATCCTAAATGTGCTACGCGAAAGAGGATATGCGGGCAGAACAGCCGGTAGAAAGCCGTACATCAGTAAGGCTAACTGGGGTTGAAGCTGATTCCTGCCCATGGTGCCCCTGCTAAGGTAGTAGGAATTACAACTCCATTACCGAACCGAACGTCAGCATACCAGAAGTACTAGATGGCAACTACTCTTCAAAGGCCTTTTTCAAGGACGTAATTAACTATATTATGCCATAACGTAGAAGGTCTATCACCATCTAAAAAGGTACTATTGAGTCAACTCTGTCAAACTAATAACTGTGACGTGCTTTGTATTCAAGAAACACACAGAAGTGACCATCAACGACGTCCCAAAATTGCTGGTTTACGACTTGCGGCTGAAAGACCACATAGTCAGTACGGAAGTGCAATATTTGTTCATCCTGACATTCAGGTCTTGTCAACATCTGTAACAGATCACAATAACATTGAAATAATAACAGTTTAGCTTAGTAATTGCACTATCTCATCAGTGTATAAGCCACCAGGTTTGATTTTTCCTTTATGCCCCCTGATAACTTTTGCAAGCAAAGTACGAAATTTGTAGTCGGCGATTTCAACAGTCATAGTACAGTTTGGGGTTATGCAGATGATGATGGAAATGGGGATGCTGTATTGCTGTGGGCTGCTAATTACCAACTTAACCTCATACACGACAGTAAGCTTCCACCAAGTTTCAACAGTGGTCGATGGAAACGTGGTTACAATCCAGACCTTATTTTCGCCAGTGAACATGTATCTCAGCAGTGTGCGAAATCAATCTGTTCTCCCCTACCCAACTCTCAACATCGCCCTATTATGTGCCAAATCACCACTGTAACACGACCGATTACAGTACGTTTTCGGAGAAGGTTTAACTTCAAAAAGGCTAATTGGGAAAAATTTAGCAATACACTTGACTGCTTCAGAAGGGAGAGTCCTCCAAAACCAGAATCGTACGACACTTTTGTTGATGCAGTATCGAGAGCCTCACGTTTATCAATACCCAGAGGTTGCAGAACACACTACTACCAAGGTTTAACTGCTGATGCAAAATTCTACCTAGAGAAGTACCTTGCCCCCTTCGAAGTGAACCCTTTCAGCAAAGGGACAATTTCAGCCGGACATGACTTCCTCTCTTCAATGTCAGAAAACAAAAGGAAAACTTGGTTGCAACCGATGGAGGAAACTGATTTCAGTTAATAGTCAAAAGGCTTGGAGACTTCTGAAAAAACTGAACAGTGACCCAACCAAATGTTCAGTCCATGCTAATGTCACAGCCAATCATATTGCTTCACAGTTGCTTAATAATGGCAAATTACGATCAACTATTAGGAAATCAGAGTCTAAAATTGTGACCGGGGAATGTGAGGCTATCAGTACTTTAGCTAGACCATTTAATCTCAATGAATCAGAAACTGGTATTACAATGTGCAAAAGTGGTAAAGCTGCAGGTTTGGACGATATCTGCACTGAGCAAATAAAGCACTTCGGTTCTGGAACAAAGTTGTGGCTCGTGGAATTATTCAACAAATGCCTAGCATCACCCAACATCCCAAAGATTTGGCGGAAGGCACGGGTGACTGCAATCCTAAAACCAGGCAAAAACCCTGAAGATCCAAAAAGTTATAGACCAATATCTCTTCTATGCCACTTGTATAAAATCATGGAACGAATGATTTTGAATCGCCTTACAGAAGTTATTGACCCACTTCTTATTCCACAGCAGTCAGAATTTAGACCTGGAAGAAATTGCACCTCCCAGATTTTGCATCTAACTCAGCACTTTGAAGATGGCTTTGAGTTTCAAAAAGTCACAGGCGTCGCATTTGTTGATCTCACAGCGGCGTATGACACGGTAAACCACAGACTCCCGTTAAAAAAATGTCATAGTCTTACTAAAGATCTTGAGTTAACACGACTGGTAGCTACACTTCTTCACAACCGCCGATTCTTTGTTGTATTTAAGGGTCGGTGAAGTCGTTCGCGAACACAAAAGAACGGCTTGCCTCAAGGAAGTTTACTAGCGCCTTTGTTATGTAATATATACACAAATGATCAGCCACAGCCTGAAGACACCAAGAGTTTTATCTATGCTGATGACCTTGCTCTCGCTGTCCAGTCAGATAGATTTGAAGAGATAGAATGCACCCTGAAAGCTGTCCTAGAAGAACTCGGCAACTACTTTGATCAAAACCAACTTGTGCCAAACCCGAGCAAAACGCAAGTTTATGCATTCCATTTACGACATCAACAAGCCAACAGGAAACTCGTTGTGACGTGGAATGGAGCTACGCTAGACCACTGCTTCCATCCCAAATACTTGGCTGTCACTCTCGATCGCAGTCTCACCCTCAAGGTGCACTGTATGAATGTAAAACCAGAGGTCTCTTCCAGGAACACACTACTTAGAAGAATTGTTGGATCTACTTGGGGCACACACCCACAAACTGTTAGAACTACTGCACTAGCCCTATGTTACTCCGCCGGTGAATATGCCTGTCCAGCGTGGTACAAATCTTCCCACGCAAAACAGATTGATGTGGCACTCAATGAAAGCTGTAGAATAATTACTGGTGTCCTGAAGCCAACTCCTCTCGAGAAAATCAATTACCTTGCCGGTATTGCTTCTTGTGACGTCAGGAAAGAGGTTGCTGCTATCAACGAAAAGCTTAAAACAAATGTAATGCCTTCACATTCACTCTTTGGATACCAACCTGCCCAACGAAGACTGAAGTCCAGGAAAGCATTTTTAACATCTTCAGAACACCTGGAAGGATCATCGGACGAAGTCAGGATTACCAAATGGAAATAAATGACCCCTGGCCTTTTGAAATGGATAGAACCACGGGAAGTGTTGCCTCCCGGTCACACCGAGGACTGGTTGTAATGGAGTTCCTTAAACAGACTTAGATCTGGAGTGGGTAGAACCAGAGCGAATCTACAGAAATGGAAGTTCCCCATCGATACAGCCTTGTGTGACTGTGGTGAACGTCAGACAACTGAACACCTGCTATGTTGTCCCTTGTGTCCATAAAACTGCACAATGGAAGACTTGGTGCTGGCAAATCCAAATGCCCTTGAAGTGGCCAAATTTTGGGCCGAATCGGTGTGACATCTGTATGACATATATTTTTGTAGACCTTTTACTTGTATATATTTGTGTATATAGTTTTTTAATGTAGTATTATTCTATAGTACTTCTGATTCGAATAAAGAAAGAAGTAAGGCTAACAGGAAGTAGAGACTTGCGTACGCTAAAGAGTACAGAAATCACAGCTGTGAGGATTGGAAAACAGTCGGTACGATGACCTTCGATGTTAGGCCCCTTAAAACAACAACAAAAACAAGGAAAACAGTCGTTTTTACCGATGAGAGTAACTTTAACCTCTTCAGGTCAGAATGACGAGTGACGGTGTCGAGGAAGACGAATTATGAACTTGAAGAGAAGAAACTGACAGCTACTGTGAAACATGGAGCTGGCTCCCTGACGGTGTGGGGTTACATGAGTGCGAATGGTGTAGGTGAATTAGCCTGTATTGAAGGGGCTATGGGTCACAAAGCATACATTAACATCCTCAAGACAAATCTTCCATCAAGTATACAAAAATGGGATTCTCAGCAAATAACACGTTTACGCAAGATAACGACCCCAAACACACAGCCCTGAACACGAAGTTCTGGCTGTTATGTAATACCCCGCGTTGGAAGGAAGCTCCACCACAATCTCCCGACATCAACCCCATCGAGAATTTGTAGCACTGTTTGGAGCAAAACGTGAGAAATGTGCAATATCAAACAAAGCTAACCTGAAAGAAGTCTTACCCACCGAATGGAATAACATACCAAAGGAAACTACGGAAACCTTGGTATGATCGATGCCAAATAGGTTAGCTGAAATTATAAAGAGGAATGGAGGACCTATCAAGTACTGAAACGTTCACAAAGGAGCAAAAATCTACGTTATGTTAATTCAGACCAATAACTTTTGGTGCCAAGTGACAATGATTATTTAAAGTTATGGCATTTTAATTGTATGGACATGGAAGAATTATATTTTTCCCTCAATGTACATTTTACACAAGATGATAAATAATCAAGGATTCTAGTATACGTCAATTTTTATCATCGTTCCCTTCGATTCCTCGTCTTCACATGTAGCATATATTGACAGACCAATACTTTTTTGAGCCACTGTAGGTAGAAGTGTGGTGTGTGTTAACTCCAAAGTAGAGGGTTATATATTTCTGTTAGCTTTTACATTCATGTCCGTTGAATCTGTAAAACTTACCAGCAGAAATCTTCGCAAATTCTGATAATTATCCCTGGCTCGGGGACTCTCATCCTTTACAGAAACAACTAATAATTGAATATATTTCTCCACGCACAGTAAGTTGGCGGCTAAAATCCCTGGCTCCGAGGATTTCAAAATATTCAACAGATATTAGTTTTACTAAGATAGCCATTCGTATATGAACGAGAAGTTCTAAGAGCTTAATATTGAATTTGTGCTTTTAACCGTTGACGTTCTTTACATCGTGGTAATAGTGCACAGTGATTTTCATCAAGCCTTCAGTTTGTAGACAAGATAAGAATTGCCGTAAATAAAGCTGTATATACATGTACATGGTGGACGAAGCAGTTCTTGGCCTATTATAAATGAGCTGTTCAAACGCCGCTGTGTGGCCTACTGCAACCGCCCGTAAAATGTGCACACTGCATGTGATCGTCAAAAGGCGGCTATTAAACGGTGATCAAAACGCCCGGCTATTATATATGAACAGTTGAAACGCTTATTTTAATCAGGTCACTTTCAAAATGGATTCTGTGCAGATCGGCTATATTGCGGGACTTATTTTCGTTGAAGAAATTCGTCAAGAAAAATTTTCGTGAAGAGGCGTTGGTTTACACAGCCCACATTATCTAACCGCCTTTCAACAAAGCAATTTCATAGCATGATCGGTATACGTAGAATGCATCCAGACAAGTTCTTTCACTTCTATACAATTTGTTTCTTCATTCGATTTCACTTGATTTAGTGGGTGATATGCAGAACTTGATACAACCATGAGGAGAAGTGTGTTACTCCAGCTGCCGATAGCTCAATGTTGAAGCTGTTCAAGCGCCTTTTACTTCTCCGAAGGCATTGCCACTGCCTGTAGCTGTTTTCAGATGTCTTTCCTACATGAATGATTTACAGAAAGTCATCTTATTGTAAAGCACGCCATGAAAAATCTGACATACGGATTAGTTAGAACAGACGTCATCATGTAGTTGCTCTAGGGAGCGGACGTTACTTGCTCTGCTCTGGACGGCTGTCTGTCACCTGACAAGAGAGCAGCAGTTAGGCGGGTTGCATACCGTGGCCGTACTGTACTTCCCACTCGGAATTGTTACCATATGAACTGCTATAATAATAATAATAATAATAATAATAATTTGGAGCATATACAATGTGAGACGAACAGGACACAGATTACAGAGTATAAAAGGACAAGGAAATTATACATTGACAAAGGAATATAAAGCAGTGTGCATTACGTCCTGAATAAATATATTTTCACGATTAACTGAAGCTTTGGGACACGTACATTTACCAAAAGAAAATACAATTTGTGTGATTTGTACACATTCTTTGCACTCTCATTAACATGCATTTCAATATTTGTATAGCATTTATGACTATGACAGCAAATTAAACACACGAACTAAAACATATCAGTTGTGTACTCCTTCACGGGACCCTTGGGCTCGTTTAGATAGTATTGTATCAATGTTTGGCACTATCGTTTGCGTATTGGCAAGTCACAAAGCACATTTCAAGTTTTCATCGGTGATCCGACTTCTGTGTCTAGATTTACAAATCAGCATTAATGAAAACATATTTTGACATAAATAAGTTGATGCGAATACACTTAAAATATGTACATTAAATTTGTGCAATCTAGGAAACCTCTCCCATGGAAAACGAACATAAAATTCAGTCAAACTGTTTGTGTTTGCAAACTTACCTTTCATTTGATTATCACACTGTAAGTCAATCAGTTCTAGCTGCAGTTCTGGTCTACCAGTTTGCACATCCACTGAGAAGGGCGTAGTGAACACCTGCAGATCATTTTCTAATGCCTGAATATCGTGAAACCCACTCTCAATTTCGTCATATAGTGACATTAAAACCTCTGTATATCTTCTAACGTTTTACCGGAATAGTTTGGAGCTAGACACAACTCTGCAGTGAAAGTGAGAAAATGCGTTGTCTTTATTCACTAACTGACTTTCCCACAGAAGTACTTTTCACTTAAAAGCTTTAACACGATGAAATGGGTGAATAATAAGACCTCTACCTTGTAGGGAGGAATTAAGACCATTAAGGTGGCTGGTGAGTTCTACAGTTACTAGAAATGCCACATCTCCTATCTATTTTCCATTGTTCAGTTCTCCTAGTGGTTCACTGTGCATTTCCATACAGAGAGTTATTTCTTTCCTCAGAGCGTAGAAGCGATGTAAAACTTTTCCTCTACTTAACCACTGCACGTTCGTTGTTGTTTGAGTCATCGGTCCATAGACTGGTTTGACGCAGCTCTCCATGCCACCCTATCCTGTGCTAACCTTTTCATTTCTGCGTAACTACTGCATCCTACATCTGCTGTAATCTGCTTGTCATATTCATACCTTGTGCACGTTCGTATAATACAGAATCTCACCTCACATGAGTTCATGCGTATCGTGTCGGAATCTAACCAGTTAAGAAAGATGTGCTATACCTTTGCTCCACTGGCCTTCAGTACGCATTACGTCATGGACTTCTCCTACTTCTTCCCCTACTTGCTCGCCAAGCTGCTCTCGTTCCTCGAAAGCCGGGAGCAAACTGGCTCCGAAGGCATCTTGCTCTCGATTGACGATGCCTGAGTTAGACAACACCTAACAACACGTGCATGAGTGAGAAAGTAAGAAAAACAATTTGATGGACATCAGGGGATTTAAACTGTCTGGGACTATCCGTACTAAATAAACAGAGAATTATACGTCTATCTGTGGAAGATTCATACAATATATTCATCTTGTGGTAGTTATTTAATGTCACACCACCTTAGATATTATAGGATTTCGGCAAGGATAGGATAGGATAGGATAGGATAGGATAGGATAGGATAGCAGCTGTAGTCATAACTAAAGTACAACCCCAACATTTGTCTGATGTGAATATGGGGAACCACGAAAAGCCATTTTCGGGGCTGTCAATGGTGACGCTCGAACCCACCATCCCCCAAAAGGCAAGGTTACAGCTACGTGACATGCAGCACGCAGATAACGTGCTCGGTCACGCCAAATGTACTAGAATGTTTGACATGAGTAGACGGCATCCTGGAAATGGAACTAGGTTACAATTTATTGCAATATTCCTAAGTAGAGTAGGCTCATGGGATTTTGAATATTTTTATGACTATTATTTTTTAAATAAGTGCATGTATACAAAATATTTATAATATGTTTTCCCCATTTCTTCTCCTACCGCCTATCCCACATCCCGATGGGGTCGCAGGTGTGAACTGGGTCACACATGTCGACTTCGCTCTGTTTTACGGCTGGATGCCCTTCCTGACGGAGACCCTACGTGGAGGGATATATTCACTATTACGTGTTTCTGTGGTGGATAGTAGTGTAATGTGTTGTGTGTGTATATGATGAGGAGAATATTGGGGCAAAGAACAACAACCAGTCCCAAGTCAAGAATAACTACAGCCAATTAAGGTCCCCGACCCAGTCGGGAGTCATGACCGAGAGCATCAACGCTGACCATTCAGTCATTGAGACGGGCTGATATTTCCTTTCAATTAAAGGACGATAAACATATTTAGCGATGAGGATTCTCTAGTAGTATTCGATATGTTTTGATCTTCCTGATTAATAGGAGCTGATCACCATGTAGTTATGCACCTTACAAAATAATCACGACTACGACCATCACAATCATCACCAGTTAAATCCTTACCATGATGAATAGATCATATTTCTATGTCAGTATTGCTCCTCGTTGATGGACATAGCAATACAAATTTACATGAGTTAATATATTTGTTGTTAAACTTCGTTGACTACTGCAGAACTGTCTGAAATAAATAAAAGACTGGAAATATTATTTTCCACAACATTCACTATGTACAGTGATATAACTAATATTTCCGACAAAGCTGACAGTTTTTAAACTCTGAACTCTCTAACTAAAGCTCTTGACCGAGCTCGATAGCTGCAGTCGCTTAAGTGCGGCCAGTATCCAGTATTCGGGAGATAGGAGGTTCGAACCCCACTGTCGGCAGCCCTGAAAATAGTTTTCCGCGGTTTCCCATTTTCACACCAGGCAAATGCTGGGGCTGTACCTTAATTAAGGCCACGGCTGCTTCCTTCCCACTCCTAGCCATTCCCTGTCCCATCGTCGCCGTAAGACCTATCTGTGTCGGTGCGACGTAAAGCAACTAGCAAACAAAAAAAACTCTTGAAACCATTGTAATTTAACCCCTGTGGGTGGGGGACACAGATGAGGAATACACCCACGGTATCCCCTGCCTGTCGTAAGAGGCGACTAAAGGGGTGAGCAGGGGATGACTGTATTAGAACCATGAAACTACTCGTGATTAGTACCACCACCGGGGGAACAGAATGGGTCGCTTTTACTTGCGCGTAGTACCACTATATTAGGTACAAAATACAGTAGGTTTGTGATTAGCAGCAATAGAGTGCGTTGCCGGCTTTTACAGTACGGTACCTGTGATTAGTACCACTTTAGGAGCGACACCATGGTTCTGGCTTGCCTATAATTATTACGCACTATATGAGGAACACCACGGGATAGTGCGAGTCCCTGTGGTTAGTACACGAATGTGATGAACACCGTAGGTTTGCGTTAACTGTAAATGGCGCCGCAGTGTACGAAAACCATAGACCTGTATTACATGTGCGAATTTCATTACCTGTGAGTGGCATAATGTGTGGAATACCGCGAGTCTACGCTACTTTTGATTAGTACCGCAACATGACAAATACCATGGTTCCACTTTCCTAGCGATAAGTACTATTATGAGGGGCCGATGACTTGTATTTTGGACTCCTTTAGACTAAAAGCATCAACGATTCAGTATTATGCTATAGTAGTCCCTTGGTCAGTAATACTTTTGTTTTACGTCGGTTTCTGTGAATGTGAGGCATCGCGGGTCGGATCCACTGATTGTTTTAAATTCTATATCCATTCATTCATTCTTTGTCCTTACGTTTTGAATTCTGGTCAGTGCAGGATTTTAGACATTTAATTTGTCATTCCATTTCGTCTTATTTCGTACCATTGGGGGCCGATGACTTAGACGTTAGGCCCTTTAATCATCATCATCATCATCATCATCATCATCATCATCATCATCATCATCACCACCACCATTGTAATTTTTTTAAATCTGTGTGATCTACTAAAGAAACAGAATTGTGAGGTTATGAAGTTAATTTGTAACTGTAGGTCTTTTACAGGCATTGTAAGCGATGTAGGTCTATGGGCCTAATGCAAAATCTTGCGGGTTTTCTAATGAAGGGAATTGTGAATGATAATTGCACACTTTTTCCTATTTATTATTATTCTGTAAATATTTCATTAAAGTAAGACAGTAAATTGATAATTCTTCGCTTGAATTTGCTAGTTTAAAAATATACTGTCTGAGCAAGCTGCTGCAAATTTTGAAGTTTAATAGGGAGAGCACTGCTGGGAAACTACTTCTCAAACTAAAGCGAATCACTTTCTTTAACTACTGTTAACACTGGCTAAGTCAAAGTTTGTCAATATTTACCTCAGCTCATGGTTCACTTCGCCAAGTAGTCAATGGTAACTAATGGTAACTACTACTCAGTGCAATCCGTTCGGTTGGGAGGAAGAACTCGACTTCAAAAGTGCTCAAATCCAATTTTCCTCCTGAATGTAATTTTAGAAATATAACTTTTGTTTCATGAATGTTCAGTTGGATAAGCTAAAATACATTGTTCGTTACAGAAAGTTGCATATGCTGATAGGATTTATAACAGCTAAATGTCTGCGTTTATGCGGTACGCCGTACGTAGAAGGTCTTTCCAATAAATAGGAAAACGGACTAAATTTTAGAAGGTAAAAATATTTAAACTTAAACATTCCCAATGAGATGATTGTGCTCGTTTTCGTAAATTACATTATGGCGTTATTTATTAGAATTTTTGTTCAAAGTATATTATCCATATTATTTTGACTACATTTAAAATAGCGTGGAATAATCTTCGACCAAGTGTGAAGTATAGCACTGTATTAGGCCTAACATTTGAGATGCTCTCACCGCTGGTAACCTTAGGGTCTTGATGAAATTGTGACGATTACCACTCCAAAATTCGCACACAGCTTATGAATAATCGTTCTACTTATCAATAATAATAATAATAATAATAATAATAATAATAATAATAATAATAGTAATAATAATAACAATAATAACAATCTTACAAATGCGCAGAACTAGACAGTTTTCATCTTCGCAGACTTTAGGAAAGCATATTACTCCATAGACCGACAGACACTTTTCAAAGTACTCGAAGAATTTATGATAGAAAGAATAACAAGAGAATTGATTAGACAAACATTAACTGACACTACATCCAAAATTTAATTCTTAGGAGGAATATCTGAGCCTTTTGATGTCAACACAGGTGTTCGACAAGGAGATGGACTGTCACCTCTCTTGGTCAATCTTGTTCTAGAAAAAGTAATCATAACCTGGGAAAAAGAAGTTAAAGAAATAACTCGTGGTAGACAACTGAAGGGGAGAATTCACGTGCGGTGTCTAGCTTTTGCAGACGACTTGGCAATTCTTTCTGATAACAGGCAAGAAGCAATCTACTCCCTCGAAAACCTACATGAAATTGCAGCCAAAATAGGACTTCAAATATCATTTGAAAAATGCCAATACATGGAAGAAGCCTCTCGGTTTCTAAATGGGCAAGCTACGATGAATAAATTTGGACAAAAATTCCCAAGCAAATAAATTCAAATACCTTGGAGAAATCATTCAACCTTCTGGATTAAATCGTGAAGCAAATCAGGAGAGAATTACTAAATTACAGAAAGCATATCGAATCACTGGGAACACATATAACGAAAAATCATTATCTCGGAAATCAAAACTAAGACATTGTAATACAGTAATAAAATTTGAGGCATTATACGCATCGAAAACCTTAATCATTTTCGGCCAAGTCTGCACAGAGGGAGTATGGATGAAAAGGAAGTCTCATGAAATTTATTGCCATACTGAAAAAAATCTGACTCTGTCAGGAAAAGGAAGTTGAAATTCAATGGTCACATTCTCAGAATTAACAACGATAGACTGACCTAAATAATTCTAAATCTTGCCCTCACGCTGAAAGTCAAGAACAACTGGCTAAATCCAATAGAATCAGATCTTCAGGAAACCAACTTCAACCAGGAAACTGTGAAGAACCGATCTGCTTTCAGAACACTGACTAATAATCACCGCGGAGTGAAAAGCTAGAACTAATAAAACTTGGACAGGAGAACGTAAGAAGGATTTCAGTGAGAGGATGAAGAGATTTCGGGAAGAGAAGAAAGCAAAATCATCAGCTAAATAAGTTCAAGCGTGCTCTTCTCCGTTGGGCATAACGATGTGGATAAAAGAAAATAATAATAATAATAATAATAATAATAATAATAATATAATAATAATAATAATAATAATAATAATAATCACGATTAAAGAATGACAACATCACGTTGTACCATTTGGCACCTCTGTGGTGCATATTTTCCGAAAAACCATTCAACTTACCAATGATAATAATAATAATAATAATAATAATAATAATAATAATAATAATAATAATTTATTCGTAATCTATTTTCCTGCATTGCTCCTGAGAAAATATGCCGTACATTCATTTTTATCCTAAAAGGAAAATTGACAACGTCCTTGCTTTTAAAACCACCGTTTCGAGTGAAAATTACACAATAATATAAGAGATATAACATTTGTGTTGAAATTGCCTCTTTGACTAATACCGAGAATAAGTAATTTAGCATTATATTCGTTGGGGACGTATTTACTAGCGTACGAGAAAGAAGAGTGATATGTGTGGCTAGGGTTGACAACGAACGGCCTTACCAACAAAGAGCAGGTAAGAACCAAATTGGCGAGGGAGTAGGGGGCGTAGCGTGAATAGTGGTGGTGAGCAGGAGGGGAAGCGGGGTAAATGTTGCTCACATCGAAAACGGAAGTCACGTTGGCGTTCTGTTACAAACATTAAATCACTACAAATTTTGCAGTCAGCATCTGTTGCTAATACGTGTTGGCAACAAAGTTACATACATTTGTTGGCTGCATTCGGTATGAACTCGGTTTTTAACACACTAAATACGAAATCCTGTATTGTACACGGGGCTTTTGAAAACATCGTTCATGTTCCTTATTTGAGACAACAGTCACTACCCTACAACACCGAAGTGGGCACTTCCCACATTTCATTCACTGTCCAGCTACAGTTCCTACGCCCAAGGAAGCCACGAGTGTTTATTGCGCTTTAAAAACGTGGACTATCTAGGCGGCCTAAGCGACTGTAGAGAATTTTCACCTCCGGACGCTCTACGTATTGGGTAACATCGCAGAGGCTACGCATTCTTCACCATCATGAGCGACAATGAAGTGGAGTCCAACGAGACAGGGAAACAACCGCGACGGCTCGACGACAACGACGCTGCTGGTCCTCTGAGAGGAATGAAGAGAATCTGCACTGATCGCAAGCATCTTTGCAGACCACAGGGTCGACCTACACTTCTCTCAATTCTGTCATCGAGAACCCTGATCTACTTGAAGTAGAATCCTTGGCAGGCGCATCTACGTGTGGTTACAATCTACCCAGCCCATCTCCAGCACCTCCCACTCCTGCGACATACATGCCTCCTAATGTACGAAGTTACGCTCAGGCAGACTACAAGCCTGCTCTTCTCCCTAATATTCAGCAACGGAGCATTATTTCCTCATCTATAACTGCTTTGGAACCAACTTTGTGCATCTTTAAACTTACAAACATTGACCGAGACAAAGCCAAAACAAAGAAAATGTTATCAACTAATCTCAAAATTCACACCTTATCTCTCTGACTACTCTTTGGAACTCCAGTGCACTAGAGGAGGTTTTAATATTCAAACTCGAAAACATTTCTTTAATCACTTCTTAGCACATATAAGAACCCATCAACTTGGGTCACACTGTTGGGCCTCCAATATCACTCAACAACGGCCTCCCCGCCTATCAGACCCTTCTTCCCGTCCTGCCCCAGTGCTGTCGGTAGTGGCGTATGGATTGGATAGAAACTACACCGATGGTGAGATCGTCGCTCAATCCAACTTGAGGGCCACCAAATCTACCGGGTGGCGCGTATTCGCAACGCCCAAGGTCCAACTTGTCTCATCCGGATACTCTCTCGGGACGTGGTGACCGTGGACGCGATTCTACGGATGGAGCCATGGTGTGTGCGCGCCATCATAGAGTGGAGCCTTCACGATCTTCGCCTCTCAAGAAGATACGGTGCGACAGATGCCAGCGATAAGACCATCAGCCTGGCACACCATGCGTACATCAGTCTGCATGCTTTAATGATTTTTGTGACACTCTCCGGGCCATATTCATCACTTTTCCTTTCCCCACTTTAGCTCTCCACAATGCTACCCCCGACATCTTCATCGCCTCTCCTACACTTGCTAAGACACCCACTATCCAACCTATGACGCACGTCGGCAATGACCATGCTCCCGCTTTGATCACCTTCCCTGGCATCCCTTTGTATAACACACCACCACAAGCCCGTCCACCCTGAACCCGTCGATTTCCTCATACCAATTGGGATCACTACCGTACTACTATAACTGAAAAGCTCCAAGACTCCCGTTATCCTATATCCATTCCTACCCTCCAAATCCTTAATACTAAATTCGAAACGGCCAGTATCTCAGCCGATCACCTTCATGTACCCTGTCGCTCCTTCCACCCATCCAAACCCCATATCCCACCTAAAGCCCTCCGACTTATCCAATTTGCGCATGACTTATGTCGAGCCTACACTCGTAATATTGCATCCGGGAGATAGTGGGTTCGAATCCCACTGTCGGCAGCCCTGAAGCTGGTTTTTTGTGGTTTCCCATTTTCACGCCAGGAAAATGCTGGGGCTGTACCTTAAGGCCACGGCCGCTTCCTTCAAACTCCTAGGCCTTTCCTATCCCATCGTCGCCATAAGACCTATCTGTGTCGGTGCGATTAAACCCACTAGCAAAGAAAAGCACTCGTACTAAATACCCGTCAACCTTAAGACAACACCGACGTACGCTACGCCATGCTCGTTCCTATATTAAAGCTATAAAACGTAAACTTTGGATAGATAAATGCAACGAACTAGCAGACTTACATAACCCTCGACACTTCTGGCCTCTTTCACCCACTTACTAAAACCAACAAACCTCTTCCTCAGTACCCAATTTTCAATCTTCTCCATCATCCAACTACCGACAAAGAGAAAGCCTACCTTTTTGCTACTCACTAATTCAAAGTCTTCTCTCCCTCCGATGCCCCTCATCTTCTCCATCCTGATGAACCCACAATTATCACGCTTTCCCACTTTGAATTCCCAGAATTACAACCATCCTTTCATCACTTCAGTACAGCAGATCATCCACATCCATTAAATGCACCCATTACTCCCAATTAAACCAGCATTTTTCTCAAGAATAGGAAAAAAACTTAACCGGAGCCGACCACATTACCTATCGCCACATCCAAGAATCCCCTTCCATTCTTTCTGAGTTATCCTCTATACTGGTGCTTTCCCCGCTCACTGGGTTAACGCCAATATCCTACTATTCCTTAAACTAAACAAACCCTCTGATCTCCGTTCTTATCAACTTGTCTCCCTTCTCCCAGTGTCATATATCCTACGATTAAGCATTTATCAGATACCCCCTTTGTCCTTTTATTTAATCTATATGGACAGATCTTCTAAAATACAGGTTTGATGCAAAGAAGATTACGCACAGAAACAAAAAACACTCGCCCCTCCCAAAGAGATCCAAGGAGTACAATGAAAGTTCTGTGATACACGCTGATGCTGCCATACCCAGTTTTGTCCAAAATTTTCGAAGGTATCTTGAGTAAGAGAATGTCCTCTTATCTATACTCCCTAGGTCTTCTTCCTCAATCCCAAATCTGCTTCTGTAATCACCATGCTACTCAGGATCACCTTTTCCATATCTCCGTTTCCACTATTCTCCGTCCACGAAAATCTGCTGCCTTTGTATTTCTGAATGTGGTTAGAGCCTTTGACTCTCTCTGGAATCCAGGCCTGCTAATTTAAGCTTAGAAATCTCCCTCTGCCCATTATTATTTTTCGCTTCATTAGCAATTTTCTGAGACATAGATCAGCGCAAATCATTATACATGGTACTCCTTCCCATACCTTGCAGATGGCTGACGGTCTTTCACAAGGATCTCCCCTGTCCCCTTTCCGATGTATTTTCTTCGCCTATGATATCCCTCATCCTGCTCCACCATTACGTCCCTATCAATACTCTTACAACCTAGCTATTCTAAGTCTCCTTTCCTACACTCCATCCCTAGCCAAATTACTCCAAAACTACCTGAACACCCTCGAATCCTGGCTCAACTCCTGGCATATCACCGTTAATCCCGCCAAAACCCAGTTTGTAGTCTTTCGTGAACAATCTCGCCTCTGTCGTCCACACCACCGAATTCTACTAACACTGCATCGCTCCCGATTAACAGAAACCACTCTCCAAAAATATCTTGGTATTAAATTCCAAAACAATCTCCAATGGAATCACCACCTCATAGATATATACAAGCGAGCCCTCCAACGCTTCCGAGTCCTCCGTTTACTTACGGGTAAATCACGGGGACTCAAACCTTCCCAAATTCTCAATGTGTGTATATATCCTTCATCCGTCCCGTTGTCACCTATTCTTCCCTGACCTGGCTGACTGCAACACAACCACAATATTTATAACTTCTCAAAGTCGGTCGAAACGCCTTTGCGCATCGCCTTTCATCTCCCCTACGACAACCCGTCTGCCAATTTCCAATCTCTTTATACCTTCCCCACTAACCTCACCCACATCCATGACTTTTGCGTCCATTATCTCCTTAAAGGTCTTCAGTATAATTACCCTATTATCTCTAAAGCCGTCCAAATTTCCGCTCTTGTTACAGCCCATCTCCAACAGAATCGCACCCCAGCTACCTCTCATCTCTTTCCCCCTACATCACCGTAGCTTCTCTCATATCCCACCACTGCTCCTCTCATTTTATCCTCCTTCAAGAATATTTTCTAACAATGTGGAATGCTCCTCGAAGCAGTGGTGCCACGCACTTCTCTATATGACTAGTGCACCATTAGTGCCATCGCCATTTTCTACCATTATGATTATTTATGAATGTTATCTCAGTCTCTTTTTCGCAGTCTTGTTCTTTTGTAGTATAATCCCTATTCTTTAATTACTTCATTAGCAAGACCAATTATGTACTATTTATGCACTTTTTTCTTGTCTAACTCTATCACGTGTCCCATATTAAACATTATCTTATTTGTCTTATTGAACTGGGCACACATATTTCTTTTTCCATTGTTAGATTAGTTTCTTGGCATTTATCAATTCTCACCAGTGCTCAAACAATTAGGCACAGCGTATGGTATTGTGGTTTTGTTCTATGTTTTCTGTTCCAGTGTTCACAAATTACTATTTGTGATACGTATCTTGTATTTGGTTTTGCCTTATGTTGTCTTAATTTTAAACCTGTATGAAAGTACTCATGAAGCCTCTGTGGCTCAGGCGGCAGCGCGCCGGCCTCTCACCGCTGGGTTCCGTGGTTCAAATCCCGGTCACTCCATTTGAGATTTGTGCTGGACAAAGCGGAGGCGAGTCAGGTTTCTCTCCGGGTACTCCGGTTTTCCCTGTCATCTTTCATTCCAGCAACACTCTCCACTATCATTTCATTTCACCTGTCATTCATTAATAATTGCCCCAGAGGAGTGCGACAGGCTTCGGCAGCCAGCACAATTCCTATCCTCGCCGCTAGATAGGGGCTTCATTCATTCCATTCCTGACCCGGTCGAATGACTGGAAACAGGCTGTGGATTTTCATTCGTGAAAGTACTCATACCCAAATTTCACACCCCTTATTTCATTATCATTTTATGTATTACTCTTCACATATTATTGTTATATACGATGTCTTTGTTTCCACCTACTGTTAAATTTCCCACAATTCTATACGTAGTAGCTTATGGTACCTATTTTTTGTGTGTATACTGAAACTTTCATTGTTTTCTTGTACATATACCATTTATCATGTATTTCTTTGCTATTTTTTGTACATTTTGTTAATTAGCTATTTTAATGTTTAACCGCCAACGACTTGAACTCATTAGTGAGAGTAAGTGCCACGAGTTCACAAGTGCAGTGAAAGTGTATCTCATAAGGACTAGTTACCAAGACTGATATCATCAAGATTTCCGTTGTGGAACAAATGTATAATTCTCTGTATTTCTGTAACTATGTCACCAATGTATTCACTTGAAATTTGACAATAAACGGGGGATAGCATGGGTTCGACTATGGCGGATGTCGTGCGGGCTTCTCCTGGGTTACGGTGACCTCTGCGCCAAACGTTCTACTATTTTTCCTAACTACGTGTGTACAAAACATAATTTTTCTCTTTTCATGTTTCTCCACGGCACATATTCCATTACTTACGGCCAAAGAGCTACCAGTTTAGCTGTCGGTCCGCCCACCCCCACTTTTGGAGGTGGGAGTGAAATAACATCTTGAAGAAGAATTCCCACACTTATCACAAGCTGTTATGGAACTCGTATACAAAGTTCGCACGTCTCAGACATCGCTCCATATTCACCCGTTCTCACCTCCATTGTACTTTTTCTTACATAAATTTGTCTGTGTCGGTGCGGCGTAAGAAAAGTGGCTAAACAAATCATATATAAGTTGTGAATCAACCTTGCAAGTTGAATTGATAAGCTCCATCGTAAGACTGAGAATTCAGAGTTGAATGGTTCGATTCAAGGCCATGATAATCGGCTTGTCACCAAGGCATCTGTGGACCGAATCCTGGCCAATGTATATACATTTTTAAAGAATAATTATCCCATATACCTTTCACTCGGATTTTGCGTAAAACTGGAAGTCCCACGACTATGATCACAATAACAAAAGTCACGTAACTCTACAAAGTTGCTTGCTCTATGTTTCGACCCAATCTGCGGTGCCCGGTGCCTTCTGTTGGCTACTCTGAGAGTGGCTTCTTGTCCGACCATTCCACGTTTTCTGCAGGCCCACTGTAGCATTCTCAGTCATACACCAAACACTGCATTACCACCTTATTATATGTTTACGAGCATTTTCTCGCTCACACACCAAATAATCCTAAGCCTCTAAAATGGATGAACATTATCCTCACAAACTGGAAATTACTTGTCACGATTAACGTGACCATGGAAATGAGTTTTGTTTATAGCTCTGCCGAGAGGGCATTCGACTGTTCGGTTGACTGTAAACCTACTAACTTTCCTACAGTAATAGCTGAGGCCGATGTGTTGCAAACACGTGGTCTGTTCTACTGGAGGCAGCGTCAATTTGTGCAACTGTCACTTTTCTAGAATTTACTTAGGAAAAGTTTAAAGCAAACATGTGCATGCTTGGCTCGCTATAGGCCTAACAGCCAACGAGCAGGCGCTTCCCAGTGTACTGCGGGCTGGCAATAACAACCCGTACTTCCTCGCTTAGATCTTGAATTCGTCGATTCACAGTCCATTTGATAGGTTTACTGGTTCAAATTGTTTTATCGTATTTGAACTAAATTCTTCCGCCCTCATTTAAAAAAAACTCTGATCGAATCTTCATCTGATGAACTTAGTAACCGTTTTGCCAAATGAAGAGAAATTCTGTAGGAGAGGCGGACGGCTAGCTCATTGTTTATATTGACAATTTCATTGTCCTGAAAGTAAACAGAGTGATTTAAACGTAATTTACCCTTATTTCAAATTATTTTATGCGTGGAAATTTCAGGTTTACTTTTTTAATAATCATATCTACGATCCCTCTATCAATGTGCTAATAATGCGTAACAGAACGATATCGTCCTAGTCAGTGCATATTCAGTTTTTAACTATTAGTTAATAGGCTAAAATGATTAGGCTTAAATCTATATATATATATAATAAGAGTTTCGTCTGTACATTGCTCAGAATTTAAAAAGGATGACATTTCTGTATCGGTCATGTCCATAGTAGCAAGGAAATGCACTTTTAAATTATCCGTAATTTCTGTCTGTCAGACTGAACGCTGAAAGGCATAACAGTCTATAATGATAATGTATGGTCTGTCTGTCTGTCTGTCTGTCTGTCTGTCTGTCTGTCTGTCTGTCTGTCTGTCTGTACACGCATCACGAGAAAAAGGCTGAAGAGAATTTAATGAAAATCGGTATGTAGTGTCCGGGAATAAGTCGCTACAATCTAGGCCATAAATAATCTTATTCACGCTGAGAGAAATGGTAGTGTACGGGAAGGCCTAAAATTTAATTCTCAAATATTTGTTGTTAGTGGTCCTATCTTAATGAAAATCGGAAGCAAAGTCGAGAAATAAGTGGCTACAATCTAGATCATAAACAATCTTATTCACGCTGAAAGAAATTGTAGTTTAGGGGAAAGCCTAAACTTAAATTCTAAATTTTTTATATTATTAGTTCTCATATCGTAATGGAAATAGGTATGCCGGAAATAAGTCGCTACAATCTAGGCTATAAAAATTTTATTCACGCTGAGTGGAATGGTAGTTTAGGAGAAGGCCTAAAATTTGACTCTCAAATATTTGTGTTATTAGTGGTCGTATCGACAAATACTACATTACGTAAGTTATATAGTATTAAATTTCCGATCATTTATGTCTTATCCATTTTTACCGTACCGGCTTTGATAACAGAAATATTCATGAATTTGGATTTTTGTTGCAAAGTCCATATCATCGCCAAGTCACGACAAAACGCTTAAACAGAATTTAATGAAAATTGTTATGTAAAGTCGGGGAAAAGGAACTACAGTACGCTATAAATAATTTCGTAGGACGCCCTGATATCACAGAGTCGAAAAAAAACTAAACGTGGAGGACTACAATACAGAAAGCTCATAACATTGAACAACAATAACATTACATTGACCATTGTTTGTTGTCTTCTGTTGCCAGTCATGTCCGATAGACGGGATTGCTGCTGTATACCGAGTATGTTTTAAAAATTTGCTTTACGTCGCACCGACATAGATAGATATTATGGCAACGATGGGATAGGAAAGGTCTAGGAGTGGAAAGGAATAGGCCCTGGCGTTAATTGCGGTACAGCCCCAGCATCTGCTTGGTGTGAAAATGCGACACCACGGAAAACCATCTTCAGGACTGTCGACAGTGATTTTCGAACCCACTACCTCCCAGATGCAAACTCACAGCTGCGTGCCCCTAACCGCACGGCCAACTCGTCCGGTCGTACCGAGTATAATAGCCTGCCTGAATATTGGCGGGAAGTAGCTGGGGAGCTAGATAACATTCTTCTTAAGCATGCCATTCCTCTGGTTCATAAATTTTCTGATACTACTGGTACGTAACAAACTGGTTCATCATAGCATTCGAGCTATTCAATACCTACTCTGAGGCACAGATTAGAATGAGCAGTGTGTACATTTAACGGAATAATGGCAGAGGAGTGTTCACGGCTCTCTGCAGCCTGGTCTTTTCAGCTCTGGAACTTTTGGAATTTTGGATCGGCACCGTAGTACTGTTCGTTAAAAGTGAGAAAATGTGCGGTTTTTCATTTGAGCGAGTATTTTATATGATAACATTGCTTTTAATTCCTACATTCCTACTGACGTTTTTGTAATGGCCAAGTTAACTGTAGTTAGGAAAACCACAAAGGCTGTCTTTCTAAGAATCCCGTAGCGAAGCACGGGTACAGCAGCTAGTTAGTCATAAACTGAGATATGCCACGAACCTACTACGCTGGCGTAGCAGGGGCAGAGGTGATACTCCAACGTGGCGCGTCCCAGGTGGCGGATAACCGGCTTGCCGGCGGGCTTGAGGGAAATAAAGTACCTCTCGCGAACTAAACACACAACCCTCTGTAGGTGGGGGACGTAGACGAAGAATACATCCACGGCATCCCCTGCCTGTCGTAAGAGGCGATTAAAAGGGGCGACCAAGGGATGATTGTATTAGAACCATGAAACTACGTGTGATTAGTACCACCACGCGGGTAACACCATGGGTCGCTTTTACTTGAGCGCAGTACCACAATGTAGGTACAAAATAGGTTTGTGATTAGTAGCAACAGAGTGTGTTGCTGACTTTTAGATTTCCTGTGGTTAATACCACCTTAGGAGCGACACCATGGTTCTGGCTTGCCTATGATTAGTACCCACTATATGAGGAACACTACGGGATAGTGCGAGTCCCTGTGTTTAGTACATGTATGTGATGAACACCATAGATTTGCGTTGCCTGTAAATGGGGCCGCAATGTAGGAATCACCATAGGACTGTATAACATGTGCGAATTTCATTACTTGTGAGCAGTACCATAATGTGTGAAATACCGCGAGACGACGCTACTTTTGATTAGTAGCGCAACATGACATATACCATGGTTTTACTTTTCTAGCGAATAGTACCATTATGAGGGACCGATGACTTGGATTTTGGACTCCTTTAGACTACAAGTATCATCGATTCAGTATTATGCTATAGAAGCAGTCCCTTTGTCAGTAATACTATTGTTTTGCGTCAGTTTCTGTGAATGTGAGGCATTGCGGGTCGGATCCACTGATTGTTTTAAATTCTGTATCCATCCATTCATTTTTCGTCCTCACGTTTTGAATTCTGGTCAGTGGAGGATTTTTGACTTTTAATTTGTCATCACATTTCGTCTCATATCCGTACCATTAGGGGCCGATGACCTACAGTAGGTGTTAGGCCCCTTTAAACAACGAGCATCATCATCATCAAACTGAGATATGTGAATATAATACCTATCTCTTGGTTGATCATTTCCTCCTTTAGTCGGGTGATTAGTGCTAGACGATCTTCATCTTTATATTGTTCGTATCCTTAATATGATTAACAAAATAATGTCCTTTTAGATTGAATTTCTTCAATTGGTTCAAGGTTTTATGACAAATTGAACATTCTTCCATCCCTTGAGCATACATAAGTAAGTACAATACTTCCCATTCATGTCGAAACGACAAGGAAGTCGGGAGGCTCCGCTTTGAACCTTCCGCAGTAAGCTCCATTATGGTAACTGAGACTAACTGCGAATGCAAGGTACAGCCATACAACGCATGAGAGCACAGCTCAGAGCGCGCCTGCCTCATATCACTGGGTTCCGTGCCTCTCTGAGAGCTTTGTACTGGGCAAAGGAGAGGCGGGACAGGTTTTTCTCTGGGTGCTCCTTATTTCCCTGTCATCATTCATTCCAGCAACACATTCCAGTATCATTTATTTTCACCTATCAGACATTAATCATTGCCCCAGACGGGCCGACACAATTCCTATCCTTGCCACTAGATGGGGGCTTCATTCCATTCCTGACCAGGTCAAATGTCTGGAAACAAGCTGTGGATCCTTTTACTCAGGAAAAGTATTGCAGTTTAGTGTTGGCCCAACACTGTCGGGGTGTAAATATTTATGACCTAGCACCAGTTTTTCTTTAGCTTTGCACCCTTTGTAACGTCGAATCGGCGGTAATTTGCTCTTGGGTTCTGCCACGGCGCTCGGTAATAAAATATTCTTACCCTCGGAGACTCTCATCTGCTTGGGGCGCGATCGGTACGTAATTCTTATCCTATAGTTGGCACATAAGGGAAGTAAATACTACGGGTACTATCAGTACGAAATGAAAACGGACCAGATTCAATTCTTCCTCATTTAATTTATTCTAATCGAAATTAAGTAAATTTCAAAATTCAAGTGGACAATACAATCATTAAATTCACTCAAATTGTAAAACAACAATCAACAGCTAGGTTACGCCATAAGAAACAATTCTTCAATACAGATTAATTAAACTGAAATTCATCGCCGACACCTCAGGTGTACAATTTTGATTAAATGAATGACGTAAATTTTGTGATCTTTCATCTAAAATGTCAAACAAAATGATTGTTAATAAGGTAACTCTGAGCACTGTTAAGGTTATCTTAAGTTAATTGACAGTGACCAAAATTAAAACCATAAAACTTACATTGAATTGTATGAATTGCCACTGCTCCAATAAATGGCAGGAGTTTCCTGAGAACACACCTCAGTTTGGGAGTTTATTGCTTCCTGTTATGATTTTTGTCTACATTAGCATAAAATTAGATATGGCCTCAACTGACCTTTTGGGACCTGGTATCGGATGGATACTCAAAATTTATCCAGGAGCATTTTATGATCACTGTGTTGTCAACATGGATTCTCTAAGTTAGACATTTTATAAACAAATCAACTGAACAGACCTGCCTAACATTCATATATTAGCATTTTAAACATTAAAATATTTAACCCGATCGGGTCTGCATGATACGCGTATATTTTACCAAGTTATTAAGAAGTTTCTTAAAGTATACAGCTCTACACTTAGTCCTGTTTATTTACATTTTTACAGAGGCCTGTTCAGTGATTTAATTCTTCTTACAAGTTGCTTTACGTCGCACCGACACAGATAGGTCTTATGGCGACGATGGGATGTTGACTTACAGAGACCGCCGACATTTGAAGAGGGTCGTCAAGTGTAACAGGCAGGCGTATATCCAGACCATCACACAGGAATTCCAAACTGCATCACGATCCACTCCAAGTGCTATGACAGTTCGGCGGGAGGTGAGAAAAAATAGATTTCATGGTCGAGCGGTTGCCCATAAGCCACACATCACGCAGGTCAATACCAAACGACGCCTCGTTTGGTGTAAGGAGCGTAAACATTGGACGATTGAACAGTGGAAAAACGTTGTATGGAGTGACGAATCACGGTAACAATATGGCGATCCGATGGCAGGGTGTGGGTATGGCGAATGCCCGGCGATCGTCATCTGCCAGCATGTGTAGTGCCAACAGTAAAATTCGGAGGCGGCGGTGTTATGGTGTGGTTGTGCTTTTCTCGGAGGGGACTTGCACCCCTTGTTTTGCGTGGCACTATCACAGCACAGGCCTACATTGATGTTTTAAGCATCTTCTAGCTTCCCTCTGTTAAAGAGCACTTCGGGAATGGCGATTGCATCTTTCACCACGATCGAGCAGCTGTTCATAATGCACAGCCTGTGGTGCGGTGTTGTTATACGACAATAACATCCCTGTCATGGACTGGCCTGCACAGAGTCCTGACCTGAATCCTATAGAACACCTTTAGGATGTTTTGGAACGCCGACTTCGTGCCAGGCCTCACCGACCGACATTGCTACCTCTCCTCAGTGCAGTGCTCCGTGAAGAATGTGCTGCCATTCCCCAAGCAACCTTCCAACACCTGATTGAACGTATGCCTGCGAGATTGGAAGCTGTCACCAAGGCTAAGGGTGTGCCAACACCATATTGAATTCCAGCATTACCGACGGAGGGCGCCTCGAACTTGTACGTCATGTTCAGCCAGGTGTCCGGATACTTTTGATCACATCGTGTATATATTAACATCCTTAAAGCAGAATGGCATCTGGCGTCGAGGAATATTGTGTTCCGTTATATCCGATTAATTATGTACGAAGGTACAGTAGGTGGATTTTTGGGAATATTGGGATAGCGAAAGGTTAAGATAGGAAGGTATTGCAGCTGTGGCCTTATGTGTGTTATAGCCTTGTTATTTGATTTCATACTGTCACAGCTTTAAATGAGACAGACTTCATTGCAAGCTCCGGTTCACTCAGAGCTGCACAAAGTGATACTATATAATACATCCGTCGATAAAAAGAATCAGGCATCATTTATGTGTTCATTAACCTCTAAAATCTTGCCCTATTTCTAATCGCATTTCATTAACAACAAAAGCAAGTAAACAAACCCAACATGTAATGACTGTAACCATATGACATTTAGTTTTGCGTCGTATTCGAATCACAGGCGCACGAATTTGCATTTCAAATACCCAAATTTATTGATAAGCCAATGACTTGGTCACCCAGCTATTACGCCCCCAAATTATCAACAAAATAAAATTCCGAAGCAGAGGAAGTTCTGCATAGTTTAAAACATGACGTTAAAATTAGAGATATGACCAATGCGGAGATTGATTGAAATGTGCTCATTCGACGATCCCCAGTAGGCTATTAACTGCCAAGAAAGTTACTGACGAGGAGTAGAAAGATTCTTTGCGAGCGGAGAAAAGTGGAGAGCGCCCCAGGCCCGGCTGGGACACAGCGCGCTCCCGGTTGAACACAACATCGATTGGTGGAGCGGCCCGGGCCTGTAGCAAACCACTGTACACTCGGCCAGATAATTAGTGTGTCCCACCAACACCAAATACCACCCTGCAACTTGTTGAGGAAGTATGTCTCTTGACCACAACAAACACAACTCGGTCTGGAACTTTAACACTTCATCCTGCAACAAGTAAGTCTAAACTGACCATATATCTCGAACAAAACTACGGGACACTTCCGATGTGATTTATACCTTAATTCCTTTTAAATACATATTTTTCTGAGGAGTGAATTTTCTAAAGTAGTGAGTACCGGTACCTATTATTGAGCATTGAAAAAACTTTGTCACAGTTCCACACACAATTTTCTTCGGTTATTAGCATTGCTCTGTGCGTGTCTGTGCGGGGTCAGTGCACAATTTGTTCACTAATGAAAATGCTCTTCCCACAGAAACATTAGTTTCAGGTAGACATAACACGAACTCAACTCAATGTTTTCGCGCGGAATTCCTGAAGAGGAATAGTGCTTGAACATTTCACGCTTGCGTTTTTAAAATTCCACTTTGCCACTTGATCATTGTCCGGCGCCATGGCTAAATGGTTAGCGTGCTGGCTTTTGGTCACGGGGGTCCCGGTTCGATTCCCGGCTGGGTCGGGACATTTGTTAATTTCCCTGGCTCGGGGGCTGGTGTGTGTGTGTGTTGTCTTCATCATCATTTCATCCTCATCACGACGCGCAGGTCGCCTACGGGGTCAAATAAAAAAGACCTGCACCTGGCCAGTCAAACCCGTCCTGGGTTCTCCCGGCACTAAAAGCCATATGCCATTTCATTTTACTTGATCATTTTCCAAAAAAAAAGTTGCACATACAGAAACTCATCAAATAGCGTACTTTATTTATTTATTTATTTATTTATTTATTTATTTATTTACTTATTTATTTATTTATTTATTTATTATCCATGAAAAAGTCCTACTTTGTCTAGCATATTAGGGCTGTAGGTTATAGCCAGTTACCTTAAATAGTACAAACAATAGCCTACTTCATAATCAATACTGTATGTTTACTAGAAACACGGATTTTTCAACACCTCTCAAATTAGGGAATGCATTTGAAAGAATTCAACTAAAATTTTGGATCTAGAAAGATCAAAGCTAGGAATACGGGAATTTTTGGTGTCACGACAAATATTACCGGGTCAACTGAACACTCATTGAAAATATGGAACTCTCCCATTTTATAAGGAACGTCTGGCCACTCAAATTATGCCAATAAACTAACGGAACAAGAAAATCAAATTTAAAAATATATAAAAACTTAAGTACTTTTCATTTTTGTAACTTTGCGAAAAGTAAGTTTTGAGCTAACGTACCACACCACAAGCTGGGACAAACACTAAATAAGAAGGAAAATAGTCGAAAACGATTTTTGATATTTATTCAACATTGGTTTGTTATAGTTCGCCGTTACAATCATATGCTTCTTAACTTTATATATGTATTGTATTATAAACTAGTTGTAACACCCGTCGTTGACGGGACAGTCATATAGAATGTGGAACGTTATCTAACTCATCGGGACTAACTCATCTAAGCGAAATGAGTGGCAGCAAAAGAGAGAAATTACATCACAACAATGGTCAGTGTAATGTTATTGTTGATCAGTTTTATGAGCTTTCGATATTCTAGGCCTTCACATAAAGTTTTCTACAGACTCGGAGATATTAAAGCATCTAATGTAAAGAGAGTCTTTCCTTCTTTCGTAACTCCCTCTTGTTTTATTCTTCAAGTGATAGTTCTTTTATGTTTTTTTTCTCATTGTTTTTATAATCATCTTCACAATTTTCCTTGTCGATACGGACCGATGACCACGCTGTTTTACACCTTATGAAATGACAAAAACCAGCATCAGTTAACACTATTAAACAATATTTCCATGTTGGCAATGCTCGGCGTTGATATGGACTAAACAACAAAAGTGTAAATTCATGAATTCTGTTATCATAGTCAGTATGGTAAAACTGTGTAAGACATAAATGATTGAAACTTCTATGCACTATAACTTAAGTTACGTAATTCTTTTCGAGAGGACCAATAACATACGTATTATAAAAAATATTTGGCACCTTCCCCTAAACTACCATTTCATCCAACGTGAATACAATTATTTATAGCTACATTGTACTGCCTCATTCCCCGACTTTATATGCCGATTTTCATTAAATTCTCTTCAGCCATTTTCTCGTGATGCACGTACCTACAGACAGACAGACAGACAGACAGACAGACAGAGAGACAGAGACGACGGAAAATTAAAAAGTGCACTTCCTTGAGTCTATGGATATGACCCATACAAATAAATGTAATTACTTTTATGATCTGAGCTATGTACAGGCAACACTCTTATTTTAAAAAGGCCTGGGTAGATTATGCTCTAGAAACAAACACAGCAGCATACTGACGACATGATTTCCTTGTTATATCACCTCACATACTGTACTGTACAACTGCATTCTAAATAAAAGAACACAACATAAAAATACACGCAGTTAAAATGAATGACACAATAAAATGCCACGAGTGTCTATGTCAATAACTTTACCGATTTGAAATATCGATCAGGGTAAAGCATTTCAATTATAAACATTCTGTATTTTCTTCAATAAAAGGAAACAAGAATCCTCGCTAATCAGAGATCTATGTCTGGTGAGATACATAGTTCAGATGCTTCATCTCTTCAGGTATGAGCTATATTAGATTTCTTACTTCAATTGATCTGTCCAGTCATCGTTCTGACAGTATGAAAGTGGCTGACGCCTGGGCGACGCTGGTAACATCACTCCCGATCACCGGCCGAGTTGGCCGTACGGTTAGGGGCGCACAGCTGTGAGCTTGCATCCGGGAGATAGTGGGTTCGAGCTCCACTGTCGGTAGCTCTGAAGATAGTTTTCCGTGGATTCCCATTTTCACACGAGGCAAATGCAGGGGCTGTTCCTTAATTAAGGCAACGGCCGCTTCCTTCCTATTCCTAGGCCTTTCCTATCCCATCGTCGCCATAAGACCTATGTGTGTCGGTGCGACGTGAAGCAAATAGCACATTCACTCCCGACGCAGCCAGTTTCTGTGATAAATGGTGTAAAGGTGTCGCTCATAGCGTAGTTCTGTGTGTGTGATGATGATGATGATGATGATGATGATGATGCTTGTTTAAAGTGGCCTAACATCTAAGGTGATCGGCCCTAAATTGTGATCTTCGCCCCGGGCTCGTACCTCCCACCTGACATGCTTGCCCGCGCCGCCACGCCTTTACCAACTACTCTACTGTTCCATACAGTTATGTGTGTGGATTCAGCAAGCTGGACAGATTAATGAGCATAATTCTGGCTCAGTAAGGAAAGCAGCGGGAAACGATCTTACCATCTATTTTCGTAGTAAGCCTTTTCAGTGACAACTAGGCGTCTGTTACAGCTAATGGCGTAGCTTTTGGGCGTCCAACCAGCCCTCGGTCTGAGCTCTCGATAGATAGATAGATAGATAGATAGATAGATAGATAGATAGAGCCATCTCCATAAAGGATAGTAAGGCCTCTGCAAGGTGGAAGGAAAAGGGTTCCACTATTCGTAAACCCTCTACAAAGTGGAATAGAATGGTTAACTCTGTACCCAGCCACCTTTAAACCCAAGATTAACACGGTGCTCTGTTTACTGTAGTTCGAGTGAACCTCAGACCCACATGCCTCTCTAGGAGTATAAATCCCGCTTATAAATGTTCCCAGTTCTAACAGGGGAATCGAATCCATGTTCTCCTGTGTAAACCGAGGCGGTAAAGGCGTTCTCGATAAATAACCCCTCATACATGTATATATATGCATACATACAGGGTCTCTGTTATAAGCCCAGACTGAGCATCAATCCTATTGCCACAATAACATATCATCGGGATTTTTTCGAAGATTGCATCATATCATAAAATGCACAACTCCCAATGAACTATTCTCCAATAAAAGCGCACATCAATCATTCACTTTATTTCGACCACCCTGCTTCAAATCTCTCTCATTCCACATGCGCGTCATGCTCGAGAAAAACCTAACTCATCTTCCAAATATTCAAGCACATTATTATCGAAGACTACCTCATTCTTACATACGCATAAAATCATAATCAATGCCATAATACTATTATTCCTCTCGCGAAAACTACGCATGTGATGTGAAATTATAACCTTAGATGATTCCAATTTAAACACATGTTAACTATCCTATGATCACCTCAAATAAATATGCCTATGCAATAAAATAATACGTTGATGTTCACTTACGATGACAGTATTCTACTAAATGTAACGACCACGTTTTAGAAAATTCCCTGCGTAATATCTTCTGTTAGGCGTTCGAATTCAAAATAGCACACGAAAATTATGATTTCTCCTGGATTATTCATGATGAAATTCACAACACTCTATATGTGTTACGAAATAATGAGTGACCGTCACACGGTATCACTCAAGTTCTTTACCTACACATGTCACATTCTGACACCATAACATGATCTACTCTACTTTAAGCAACTACATAGCAGAATAAACGAAGGACACTTATTTTTTGGTACTTATCGTACTGATGGCTTCGGGAGGATGGCATCTCCGATCTATCGGGTGTTAATTTCATCACCTGGCCCTCATCTCAACATTCTCCAGACCCCTCAGGACCACATTCTGAGTTTAGGCCTGCATTGTTTGGTTATTAGACATCACATATCAATCTTTCATCATGTGTGGTGACATCTTAGTACCTGAAACTCGTAATATGGAATTAGCACAATATCAGGCCGGCTCCATGGCTGAATGGTTAGCGGGCTGACCTTTGGTCACAGGGGTCCAGGTTCGATTCCCGGAAGGGTCGGGAATTTTAACCATCATTGGTTAATTTCGCTGGCATGGGGCTTGGGTGTATGTGTCGTCTTCTTCTTCATTTCATCCTCATCACGATGCGTAGGTCGCCTACCGGCGTCAAATCAAAAGACCTGCACCTGGCGAGCCGAACTTGTCCTCGGACACTCCCGGCACTAAAAGCCATACGGCATTTCATTTCAGCACAATATCATATCCATAAATTATATATGCCGGGCTGGACTGGCCCCAACTTGGCAGGTTCAATCCTGGCTCAGCCCGGTGGTATTTGAAGGTGGTCAAATACGTCAGCCTCGTGTCGATAGATTTACTGGCACGTAAAAGAACTCCTGCGGGACTAAATTCCGGCACCTCGGCGTCTCCGAAAACCGTAAGAGAGTAGTTAGTGGGACGTAAAGCAAGTAACATTATTATTATTATTATTATTATTATTATTATTATTATTATTATTATTCATAAATATTTTACAATGTTTTGAATTAACACTCACCTTATTATTTGAGAGAACAAGATATATCTTGTCTCTTTACAAATCAATTCGCATTATCTGTACGATAGTTAATCAATTTTAACATGTTTTAGATTAAATTACTTTCTATCTGTGTGCAACAATTCTGGTATCTTTTAGTCTTTTTTATTATCCGCATTGTTCTTACAAAAATAAAATCCTATTCTAAAACACAATAATAAGAATCGGCTTGCATTTCGTAAGTCCTCAGAATTCAGTAGCCTGTAATCTCCCTTCCAGATGATTTTGACGTGTCAAGCATAACCTCTTTGATACAGAACGCTCTTGTAATTACTGATCTTGTAAAGGAATAGATTTAACAATCCGTCGCCTTCTTAGCTTTACGTACCAATCGATTTTTTTTTGATAGTTGCTTTACGTCGCACCGACACAGATAGGTCTTATGGTGACGAAGGGACAGGGAAGGGCTAGGAGTGGGAAGGAAGCGGCCGTGGCCGTAATTAAGGTACAGCCCCAGCATTTGCCTGGTGTGAAACTGGGAAACCACGGAAAACCATCTTCAGGGCTGCCGATGGTGGGGTTCGAATCTACTATCTCCCGAATACTGGATACTGGCTGCACTTAAGCGACTGCAGCTATCGAGCTCGGTAATCGATTATTTTATAGTTGGTCTCTCGACTCTGGAATTATATCGTAATAAATTGACAATGCATGACCATCGTATGTGAATTAAACTTGACCTGTATGACTTAATCCATTCCATGGCCTCCGTGATATAGGGTACTTTCGCCATTGAGATTTCATGTCATCTATCGATGTTTGTTCCTCTTCCACTGAAATAAAATACAACATTTATTCAATATTATCTCCTCGTACAAGGACATTTCGTTACTAAACGTGACTTATTGAATAACACGGGGCTCTGAACTTATGAATAAACCTGTGCCTTCAATTCGTTAGATGGTATTTATTCAACCGAGCGAGTTATTTCAGTTATTGGTGTACCCGGACGTATGACAACTGGACGTATACCTTCGCATGATTTCATTAACTTTATATTGCCATAAACTTCAAATGTTCGCTTTAATTCCGGTCTAGCAACTATTGGAAGGTTATAACACAAGGCGTCTGCTGGGACTGTACCTTAATTAAGGTCATGGCCGCTTAATTTCCAATCCTAGCCCTTTTCCTATCCCATCGTCGTCATAAGAACTATCTGCGTCTGTGCGACGTAAAGCAAATCGTAAGAAACGAAAAGATAAGAGATATAATCTTCTGCATTTGCTTAGCTGATGACAGTAATCACGGACAAAAGAAATGTTTCGCTTATATGCAGTTCTGTTGATTTACATTTTAGACAAAATAGTAAAAGTAGGACCTCACTCCAAGCTAATGTTGTGTTTTCTCACCCCGGACGTGTGATCAATGAGTCAGTGCCGGGGCGGGGGGGAATTCCCGTTATATCACCAGAAATCCCTATGCTGTGCAGACGTGAACTATGTCTGGGCTGGTAAAATGTATTGAATATGCGGCCTAGCAGTTATAACAGCAAGGTAAGGTCGCTTGTTGAGACCATTACTTGTTAAGGGTCCCCTACTGACATAGCTGACTCATCCTCAACTATCGAGATGTCACCTGATTGGCATCGTTGGCGCTTTAGACTGCGTGACATTCAAGTTTCTGGTATAGGAGCGAACTTTATCGCGTATCTCCTGTGTACAACTGGAACGAAATCACACAACATGTTTGTTTTACTCATGCTGCGATTTCTTATCAGGGTAGTAAAAATATACTAATACGCGGATAGTTCAAGAAGTATGGTAATAATAACTCTCTCATAAATATTCTTCTTTTTCTACCGCTTCTTCCCACACCTGTTGGGTCGCGGGTGCGAACTGCGTAGCATATGTGGATTTGGCCCTGTTTTACGGCCGGATGCCCTTCCTGACGCCAACCCTATATGGAGGGATGTAATCACTATTGCGTGTTTGTGTGGTGGTTAGTAGTGTGGTATGTTATCTGAATATGACTAGGAGAGTGTTGGGACGGACACATACAGCCAGTCCCCGAGCCAGACGAATTAATCAGAAGTGATTAAAATCCCAGGCCCGGCCGGGAATCGAGCCCCGGACCCTCTGAATCGAAGGCCAGTACGCTGACCATACAGCTAACGAGTCGAACTAACTCTCTCATAAATATTATTCCCTACTTAATGATTATTCCTCGCAAAAGTAGAGCACGTGCATCATTCTTTCCCCATGGCCATTAGAGCACACTTCGTATCAGCTGTATACTGACGGGGCTATCACAGAATTGGCAATCATGACTTGTTGCTTAGTGTCATCCAATTTCTACGTCTAAACGACACATCAACACCCTGTAAAGCATAGAAATCGACCTCATTTGCAGAGGACCAGCGTTGTATTGTTGCACAACAGGAGGCACTGAGCTAACCGTACACGTCAACTGATTCGGTACTGCAGTAATATATATTTTTTTATTTATTCACGAAGCACAAGATACAGCTACACTGAGCGAATTTCACTTGCACTGTCAACAGACTAATTCACAAATGTAAACTTTCATGAATGAAATGTCGTATGGCTTTTAGTGCCAGGACATTCCAGGACGGGTTCGGCTCGCCAGGAGCAGGTCTTTCTATCTGACTCCCTTAGGCGACCTGCGCGTCGTGGTGAGGATGAAGTGATGATGAAAACAACACATTCACCCAGCCCCCGTGCCATTGGAATTAACCAATTAATGTTAAAATCCCCGACCCGGCCGGGAATCGAACCCGGGACCCTCTGAACCGAAGGCCAGTACGCTGACCGTTCAGCCAACGAGTCGGACTAAACTTTCATAATAAAACATAACAAACACAGCCTACTAATAACAACTGTCCAAATCGAAAACCATGATAATGTGCATGTTAATAGCCAAGTCGTCGTGGGTCAAGATGACGTATAATCCCTTCACATCAACTTATCTTTAAGGGAGTCTTTACACCCCTCTCAAATATGCTTTTATTGATGCATGCTCTTTGTCTCCTATGAACACTGTTAAAGAGTGTTGGGAGGCGGATTAGGAAAGATCGTTGAAGTATTGAGTGCTGAGTGTGGGGAATGTGGAGACGGTCTTTGGTTCTGGTAAAGCGGGAAGGAACACGGAGAGAGAAGAGTGAGACAAGCTGTTCCGAGCGGTAAAGCCCATTTAAGATCCCGTGGAGGAAACTCAAGTCAGCTACCTGTCGCCTGATGTGCAGCGGTGACACATTTATTGCCCTTAATACCTGCTGCGTAGACAGATTTCTGAGCTTGGGGTTTCTGTTCATTACAATTGCAGCAAAGGACACTGCTTTGTGTAACTGGTTAGGATTGGAGGGGGAGGCTGTTGATCGTGAGGAAGAAGTGACGAAGAGCAGTGGAGTCAGAAATATACGTGAAGCGGTAGAGAATGCCTAGTAATTTCATAGCCTTGGTTGTATATGTTTCTATGTGGGTCTTAAATTGTTATTTTGTATCCAATATTACACCTAGGTCACGGTGTTGCGTAACTGCAGTGATGGGCTTGCCGAGCAGGTACTATGATGTCGGTAGAGGAGATTTACGTAGTGTTATGGTCATGTTGTAATATAATAGGGAAAAAAGCAGCATGAAGTAAAAACTTGAAGTGTACAGAAAAACTGTGATTTTTTAAACTTTGTAAATGCAGATATTCTGCTAAATTAGCAACTGGAAATACAATTTATTTTTTATTTACTTGCTCTACGTCACACTGACACAGATAGGTCTTATGGCGACAATGGGCTAGGAGAGGGAAGTAAGTGGCTGTGGCCATAATTATGGAACAGCCCCTGCATTTGTCTGGCGTGAAAATGGATAAACACGAAAAACCATCTCCAGGGCTGCCAACGGTGGGGTTCGAACCCACTATCTCCCGAATGCAAGGTCAAAGTTGCGCGACCCGAACCGCACGACCAACTAGCTCGGTATTGTGCGTTTATTGAGTGATTACATTATTGACAGCAAAGCATTGAACATATTAGATTATCCAATGGGGAAGTGGCAAGTCTCAGAAGAAACACTTCCTAAGATTGCCTGTAAGATTCTGTGCAGTAAGACTTCATTCAAACTGCATTACATGTTAAGTTACAGACAGAAGCAATAGTAAGTTGCTGTGGAACGATCGTTCATTTGTAATGTTTGTGCACGGATAAACACGTCGAATTTTGACGCCTGCTCCTATCTTGTTCCAATGAGTAAATGACAGGGCAACCTAATCAATAAAACATTTCGAATACATGAATAATAAGTTATGAGGATCGGTCTTCTATAAAGCTTAGAAAAAATAAATGAAAGACTGGATTGTCGTAGTAACAGATCAATACCGTAGGAATTTATTTCATCTTTCAGTTGATTGTTTTACCTTCTCTTATATAGATGTACGGGGTATGCATTTTGAAACTTTCCAGTCTAAATAAATATTCATTTCATTTAAATTTAATTTACCTCCCCTGTGAATCATGAGACCTTGCGGCGGTGCGAAGGCTTGTGCTTCCCTGCGAAACAGGTAGTGGGGCTGTAGGTGCAACCAAATCGTCTGAGTATCTATCGTGAGACAGGATTAACGAATGGTTCATCGAAAGGGGGGTAGCAGACTTTGGTAAGTAATATTTAACATGGCTCAGCGATGCTACATGGCTGGAAGTAGTGGACATATACAGCCGAAATGAAATCTCAAGCACATGCAGCTATCTCCGCATGAACGAATGATGTACTGATGACGGCTTCCTCCCGGGTAAACTATTCCGGAGGTAAAACAGTATCCTATTCGGATCTCCGGGATGGGACTACGCGCGAGGGGCAATCATCAAGAAGATTAATACTGATACTCTGTGAGTCGGAGCGTGGAATGTTAGAAGTTTGAATCGTTATGGTAGGTTAGAAAATCTGAAAAGGGAAATGGATAGAACAAAGGTAGATGTAGTTGGTATAAGTGAAGTATGTTGGCAGGAAGGTAAGTATTTTTGGTCACATGTTCACACAATTATCAACACGTAATCAAATAGGGGAAGTGCAGGAGTTAGTTTAATAATGAATAGAGCATCGGGTAAGCTTTGACCAACACAGTGAACCGATTACTTTCAAGACAGACAACAAGCCAATATCCAACATAATAGTGCAGGTCTATAAGTCTACTATTTCAGCAGATGGTAAATTAATAAAAGGAATATATGATTGGCCAGAAGATTTATTATAATGTGTAAAAGAAGATGAGAATCAATTGTAATGGGAGACTGGAGTGCAGTGATAGGCCAAGGAACAGAAGTTAATGTAGTAAGGGAATTCGGGCTAGGGCAAAGGAATGAAAGAGGAAGTCGATTAGCAGAATTCTGCGCCGATCATAATTTACTCCTTGCTAATACTTGGTTCAAATACCACAAACCACGGTTCTATACTTGAAGAAGAACTGGAGACACTGGAATGTATCAAACGGACTCCATTATATTTAGGCAGAATTTCAGAAACCATTCGGTGGACAACAAGACCTTCCGAGGAGGAGACGTGTACTCAGACCACAATTTGGTGGTCATAAAATGCCGTTTGAAGTTGAAGAAATTGAAGAATGGTAGGAACGCAAGGAAATTTAATCCAGACAAGTTGAAGGAAAAGAGTGTGAGGAATTGTTTCAAGGAACATTGTACAAGGACTAAATGAAGAGCTGAACGGAACATAATAGATGAAGAGTGGACAGCCGTGAAGAATGAGATCAGTACGCGTGCTGAAGGAATGCTAGGAAGAAAGGATCAATGGATAATTCAGGAGATACTAGACCTGATTGATAAACGACGGAAGTACAAGAATGCGAAAAGTGAGGAAGGCGCAAAGGAATACAAGTTGTTAAAGAATGAAGGAGATAGAACGTGCAGGACAGCTAAGAAGTATTGGCTGAAAGAAAAGTGCATGCATATAGAAGATTGTATGGTTGGAGGAAAGGCAGATGCTGTATATAGGAACATCAAGGAAAAAAACGAGGAAGGGAAACTAGTTGTATGATTTTTAAGAGCTCACATGGGAAACCACTTCTAGGGAAAGAGAAGAACGCAGATAGATGGCATGAACAAATAAAACAAATTTATAAAGGAAAGGAAGTAGATGATGAGGTTCTGGAACAAGAAGAGGTTTTGATGTTGATGAAATGTGAGACCCTATTTCGAGGTAAGAATTCGACAGATCTTTAAGAGACCTAAAGAGAAGGAAGGAATCTTTCATTGATGACTTACCCTCAGAATTACTGGCCGCCTTAGGAGAAATCAACAGGCGAGGTTATTCCGTTTAGTGTGAAGATGTATGATACAGGTGAAGTGCCCTCCGATTTTAGACAGAATGTTGTTATACCTGTTCCCAAGAAATCAGATGCTGACAAGTGTGAAAACTACCGCACCATTTGTTTAATATATCATGGTTGCAAAGTTTTATCACGTATTATTTACAGAAAAATGGAAAGACAAATTGAAGCTGAGTTGGGATATCAGTGTGGCATCAAACAAAATGTAGGGACACGAGAAACAACCCAGATTTTACTTGTGATCGTAGAGGATCGAATTAAGAAGGACGAGCCCACGTACAAGGCATTCGTAGATCTAGAAAAAGCACGAGAACACCAGTCGAAGAACAAAACTTCGTCAGAGGAGGGGCCTGAACACGGATCTCCGAGCTGACAGGATCCCTACGGTGACACTGGTTGAAACCCATGGTGTGCTTGTGTTTGATGGTGATTTCTCGACGCGGTTCTCAAGCCGGTCTTAAGTCACGCGCAGATTCAGCATTACTGCCGCGCAAAGCCCATTTTAATTCGCCCGCGAAGCGATCTGATTGGAAAATTTTAGCAGCTGATGAAATGACAACGGTGCGAGATATCGAATTGTTTCAAATTTTTTTCAGTGTGGCCAAACTGTTAACGCTCATATACCCTGCTCATCCTGTACATACAATACAAACTACTCTTTATTAAAATGGATGAAAATTAAAAGAATTTTAACTTGTAAAATGTTAATATTTATGACGTAAGCAGTTAGTCTTTATGGCAGACTGTGTTGGAAGCCTATTGTCCATTATGTTGGGACTTGAAAACGGGTGTAACGATTACGATATGAAAAATAGGATTTACAAGGATGAAATGTTGTCAGTAGGAAAGAAACTTACGAAGACTGAATGCGAGGCAAGGAATACGAAACGAGAAATAGTGGATCATTTCAAATACTTAGGATGTGTGTTCTTCCAGGATGTTACAATACTGAGTGAAATTGAATTAGGGTGCAGCAAAGCTGATGAAGTGAACTCGCAGTTGTGATCAGTGGTATTCTGTAAGATAGAGGTTGGCTCTCGGACGAAACTGTACTTACACCGATCTGCTTTCAGACCGACTTTGCTGTACGGAAATGAAAGCTGGCTGGGCGTAGGATATCTTACTCATAAATTGGAAGGAACAGGAAGTAGCAAGAATGCTTTCTGGTACAAAGAGGTGGGAATAATGGCAGGAGGTTACTCAAAATTTAGTGGATAGTGGATAAGTTAGGAATAAACTCGATGGATAAAGTTGTGCGTATAAACAGGCTTCTGTTGAAGGGGTCATGGTGAGGAGAATGAAGGAGGGTAGGTTGCCTAGAAGAATAATAAACTCTGCCATGGAGGGTAAGAGAAGAAGAGGGAAAACCAAGACGACTGTAGTTAGACGCGGGTTTTAATGCATCAATGACCGAGCTCGATAGCTGCAGTCGCTTAAGTGCGGCCAGTATCCAGTATTCGGGAGATAGTAGGTTCGAACCCCACTATCGGCAGCCCTGAAAATGGTTTTCCGTGTTTTCCCATTTTTCACACCAGGCAAATGCTGGGGCTGTACCTCCATTAAGGCCACGGCCACTTCCTTCCCACTCCTAGGCCCTTTCCCGTCCCATCGTCGCCATAAGACCTATCTGTGTCGGTGCGACGTAAAGCAAGTAGCAAAAAAAAAAAAATGCATCAATGATAAGAGCTGTAGACCTGAACGAGGCCACGGAGCTAGTTGAAAGTAGAGGATTGTGGCGGTTCTTAGTTAACATGCAGAGACTTGAAGACTGTACGCTTAAACGCTTAACAGCCTAAAAAGAATGTGAGTAAATAAAGGATTATATATATATATATATATATACTAGCAAGGTACCCGTGCTTCGCTACGGTATTATACTGAAATTTATAATTGAATGCTTATTGTTTTAGATATATAATCCGCCGAAATTCGCGATCTGACTCGTTTTCTATGAGAATCCGCCAAAATTCGCAATCTGACTCGTTTTCTAATAGATTACGGCAAGTCTCCCTCCATTTTTCAATCTTTCTTTCCAGCAATCGATTTCATACTTCCCGGGCTAGGTCCAGGTATTCCACCCGGTCAGTTGCGTCCCTAAATCTTTGCCATCTTTTCCTATAAGCATTTTTAATATAGATGAAATCCTTCAGGAGATCCGGCGGCGTGGTGTCGTCTTGGGTGCCTTGGTGGTTCTGAACCCGCAGCCGGACTGCATTCTTAGTCATTACCCGTCCAGGATCCGTTTCCAGCGCGGTCCGCACATTTGACGACGTTCCAGAACATTATTATTATTATTATTATTATTATTATTATTATTATTATTATTATTATTATTATTATTATAATTATAGATGTTCTGGACCCAACAGCAAGATGCAAGACCGCGACTTGGCGGTAAATTATATCTGCTGCCATTGTCATTGTTGAGAATGTGACCAGCACCATTGTCGCGCGTAGGCAAGTGTGGGTGATTTCTGGCCATACGAATGACATACTTCCGTGCATTATTTACCTTATTATAGAGGTGAAAAACTGGACGGTCAATCTCATTCATATCGTTTATTTCAAATGTGTTTAAATCTTTATTTATATGCCAGGAGAAAGTACTGTAATCTAAGAACGTTCTCCGAAGGGAAAGATGGCTGTTGAACATGAACCCACGAAAGATTAAAAATGATCGGTTTATGATCAGAATAAGTACATCGAAAATCTACAGCCTGTTTCCAGTCATTCGACAGGGTCAGGAATAGAATGAATAAAGCCCCCATCTAGCGGCGACAATAGGAATTGTGCCGGCAGCCGAAACCTGTCGCACTCTTCTGGGGCAATGATCGATGAATGACAAATGAAATGAAATATTGGACAGTGTTGCTGGAATGAATGATGACAGGGAAAACAGGAGTATCCGGAGAAAAACCTGTCCCACCTCCGTTTTGTCTAGCACGAATGTCACATGGAGAGACCGGGATTTGAACCACGGAACCCAGCTGTGAGAGGCCGCCGCGCTACCGCCTGCGCAACAGAGGCTCCTTATAAATACATTATGAACAGTAAAAGCAATTGGTCTCAACTCCTTTTACACCCCACCGCCGTTAAGTTTACTTACCCCCTCCCACCTAAAAAACTAAAAGAAGGCGTGTTTCTTTATATTTAAAGGAGATTCCAAACACCATTGTTTACGTCTATTACCTTCAATTTTCAGATTAAAATAATTCACTTTTTTTCACTTTCACACTCCTCCCACCCACAAAGTGAATTTTCCGGCAAAAAAAGACTTGTTTCTTTAATAGTAAAGGGTCTCCTAAATACCAATTATCACGACTGTAACTTCTTCAGTTTTTGATTTATGTGTCCTCATGAAAGGAATTCAACTCCTTTTCACTCACGCCTCCCAAGATGATCACCCCCCCACCCCAACAAAACGGGCTTTTCTTTGTCTTTAAAGGAGATCCAAACACCAATTTTCACGACTGTAGGCCGTAACAACTTTAGTTTTTATTAGATGTAAGTATTCTCATACAATTAAGTCAATTAATTTTTCAATTCTTTCATCTCCCCCCTCCCCATTCATTGGATTTTCTGAGAATTCGTGCTTCTTTACTTTAAAGCAGATTCCAAATATCAAAATTCACGCCTGTAACATATTCATTTTTAAGATAACAGTAGCCTAATTAAAAGAATTCAACACCATTTTCAGTCACTTTTACTCCCCCCCCCCCCCCACCTCCACCCAAGTGCTATATCCGAAAACTAAAAATACACGTTTCCTTATTTTTATAGAGATAAAAATACCATTTTTCACTTCTGTCACATGTTAAGTTTCTTGAGATATAATGTATAAATTCTCATTTTAAAATTTAACCACCTTTTTAGTTCCCCTTAAGAGGAGTTTCCAAAAACAAATCGCCTATGTTTCTTTACAGGAGATTCCAAATATCACTTTTTACGTCTGTAACATTCTACGTTTCTCAGATATTCTGTAAATACTGTCTTTCAAAAAATTCACCCAAATATGTCACTCCTGTTTAACCGCCATTAATTGGATTTTCCAAAAACAAAAACAAAAGTGTTTCTTTATTTTTAAAGGTGATCCCATATACAAATTTTCATTTCTGTAATATCTTCAGTTTCTGAGATATATGTATCTTCATTAACGGCATTCAACCCATTATTCACCCTTTTACACCCCTCCTATTGGGATTTTCCGAAAACGAAAAAATACATGTTCCTTTATGTTTAAAAAAGATTCAAAATACCAATTTTCACATCTGTAAAGTTTAAAATTTTAGGATGTAGACACACTCATTTTAAAAATTCACCCCCTCTCACCCCCATTAATTGGATTTTCCAAAAACAAAAAATACGTGTTTCTTTATTTTTAAAGGTGATCCAAAACACCAATTTTCAGGTCTGTAATATATTCAGTTTCTGAGATATAAGTATCCTCATTAGATGCATTCAACCCATTTTTCACCCCTTTCCACCTTTCCTATTGGGATTTTCCGAAAACAAAAAAAATACTTGTTTCTTCATTTTTAATAAAGATTCTAAATACCAATTTTTACACCTGTAAACTTTCAAAGTTTTGAGATATAGATACACTGATTTTAAAAATTCACCCCCTCTTACCCCCCATTAATTGGATTTTCCAAAAACAAAAAAAAAATACGTGTTTCTTTATTTTTAAAGGTGATCCAAAACACCAATTTTCACGTCTGCAATATATTCAGTTTCTGAGATATACGTACCCTCATTAAATGTATTCAACCCATTTTTCAACCCTTTCCACCTTTCCTATTGGGATTTCCCGAAAACAAAAAAATACGTGTTTCTTTATTTTTAATGAAGATTCTAAATACCGATTTTTACATCTGTAAACTTTCAAAGTTTTGAGATATAGATTCACTCATTTTAAAATTTCACCCCCCTTTTCATCCCCTTAGCGACGGAATATCCAAAAATCCTCTCTTAGCGAGCACCTACATCTTAATATGAATGTATCCCCAAAATTTCATTTCATTATGTCCAGTAGTTTTGCCTCGGCGATGATGAATCAGTCAGTCAGTCAGTCAGTCAGTCAGTCAGTCAGGACAAGCTATTTTATATAATATATAGATATACACACCAATCGATCCTGGGTTGACATTTTCATCTCCGAATTCACGTGGTGTCAGGAAGGGTATGCGGCCCTTAAATCCCTGACCAATACCAAAATAAGCCTGGATGCCTCCAGTGAACTCAGAAATAGCTGGTATAAGCTGAATAAAGTTTAATCTCGATTCCATGGCTGAATGGTCAGCTATTTGGTTTATAGGGCTCTGGGTTCGAGTACCTGCCGGATCGAGAACTTCCATTTTGAACAGTTAATTCCTCTGGTTCGGGGACTGGATGTTCGTATTCATCGTAACACACTTCTCTTCATTTATATACAATACCTTACATTACCAACCACCACTGAGACGTGCAATAGTGAATACATCCCTCCACATAGGTTTGGCATAAGTAAGGGCATCTGGCCGTGAAGGTGGGTAAACGCCAGATCAAGTATTAAGCCAATAAATTGGGAAAAAGACCACGGAGACGTATGTATGTGTATAATAATAATAATAATAATAATAATAATAATAATAATAATAATAATAATAATAATAATAATGTCATCTGGCCTCCGAAGAGGCCTGGTTCTGGTCTTTCGAGTTGAAGCTTATAGGTGACCTGCGCGTCTGTGAGTATGGCGTTCTATCTATGAAGAATTCTAATGCTGAGGACGGTACACACACCCTATCACCGAACCGTCGGTATTAAGCAATTAAGGTTGAAATTCCCGACATTTCCGGGAATCGAACCCGGGCCCTCTAGGAAATAGGGCCAGCACGCTAATTATTTAGCGATGGAGCCAAACTATGGTTTTTTTGCTAGTGGCTTTACGTCGCACCGACACAGATTTGTTTTATGGAGACGATGGGATAGGACATGCCTAGGAGTTGGAAGGAAGCGGCCGTGGGTTTAATTGAGGAAAATGAGAAACCACGGAAAACCATCTTCAGGGCTGTCGACAGTGGGATTCGAACCCACTATCTCCCGGATGCAAGCTCAGAGCCCCTAACTGCACGGCCAACTATCCCAGTGAACTATGTATGTTAATGGAAGTATTTGTCACTAAAAACCAGAGATATCCGATTAATTGCTGTACGTTCTAAAATTTGCAGTTAGGCTGGTAAAATACTAATATGATAACTGCGTACTCTTGAAAATTCGTCGCAGGTCTCTCAGAGCTGCAGTTTCATGGTTTCATATTTTCACACCAGGAGAATGCTGGGGCCGAATATTAACGAAGGCAACAGTCACTCCCTACCCATTCCTAACCCTTTCCTATCCCATAGTCGCCATAAAACCTATCTGTGTTGGTGCGGTGTAAAGCAAAATTGTAAACTAAATAAATCAGTGCTGCAGATCCGATGTCCGCTAGAATACCATTACGCCGTGAGTAATTTCTTCTCCCGCCTGCTCTGTCTAAGTCTGTTATTTTCTTGCTGGACGTGGTAATGGAAATAAGCTATTATATACAGAATACTGAGAAATCAGCACGTACCGAGAAAGTGGCTGAGCTATTCGAATCATGTAGCTATCAGCTAGCATTCGGGAGATACTGGGTTCGAAACCCACTGTTGGCAACCCTGATAATGGTTTTCCATGGTTTCGCATTTTCACACCAGGCTGTACCTTAATTAAGGCCACGGTTGCTTCCCGTCCCATCCTAGATCTTTCCTATCCCATCGTCGCTGTAAGACCTATCCGTGTCGGTGCGACGTAAAACAACTTGTAGACTAAATAAAATCAGAGCATTTTAACGCCTTCAGAGCGGAATTTTTGTATGCTATACACAAATTTATTCCGATAGAGCTTCATTGTCATAATGTTTTACAGGATGCTATACAGCAATTGTTCTCTGAAAAAATGACATGGAAAATCGATAATTTGGATGTGCATAACTACTATTTTAATAGGTTGAGTTCTGGTATTATATAACAACATTTGGTATTCCAGTTAAACACAGCAGTCCCCACAAATTAAAATCGGTAACAATAACTCAAATCTCCACGGTAAGTTTTTTTTTATGAAGTAAACAAAATTTGTATCCTTACGTCGATGAGCTGGGTGATGGGACAGCCCTGATTTTTCGATGTATTGTAGTTCTGTATTATACAGTCTCTGTACCTACAACACTTGTTTATCAGATGTGGAGAATTATGCATAACGCGTTCTGAAGTCTCTAATTGGTTTCTATAGTCAAATAAAGCTTCTAAATCCATATCCATAATTAAGCACGATGGGTTTGAGGGAGTTCGCATAACGATGTAAAACTATAGTTCAAGTTGGTAATAATGGGCGGGGGTGTGGTTTTTAACTTCTGTACTCAAGTGTTGTTACCTGAACCTGAGCAGACTCCGCTCCAGTCCATGAACTCTTCTACGCACATGGTAGAGCCCTGAGCCTAAGTTAGTTGAGTATGTTACCGCCTCAGTCCAGTGGTATTTGAAGGTGCTCAAATAATGCAACCTCTTGTCCGCAGATTTACTAACACGTAAGAAAACTCCTGAAGTACAAAATTCTGGCACGCCGAAGTCTCCGAAAACAGTAAAAGTAGTTAGTGGGACCTAAAGCCATTATTATTATTGTTACGGATATTCCGTGGTGGACAGAGGTGAAAGAAGGTGCGGGCATGAATGGGTCGATATAAGACAGTCAGAATATTAATTTAAAACTTTGAAATTAGAGCTATATTTCTTTCTCTGCTATCTTTTCAAAATCTCAGCTTTAGAAATTCAGGTACAAAGGTTCGTAAGATTGAGTAACAATTTTAGAAAATCGAACAAATTTGAGCCTAAAGCTCCCTAATTATAAATTCTCCGTGAGCGCTGAGGCTCCTTTCAACAACCAGTCAAGGAGACGGATCTCCCAATTTCTTTTACATCAATGGTAAGAGCATACAGTCTTAAAAGAGCACCTTTGCTCAACAAATCTGTCTACATTACGCCTTCCAAAGGCACCATTCAACCTTTACATTAATAGAAAGAGCGCCTCTGCTCTATAAATTTACACTTAGGAACCTATTTCCAGAAATGTCCAGGCCTATCAAAGGCACAACGTACATTTTACAAAGTCAAACCGTATTCACTCTCTTGAATGCTCAACAATCTGATATCTTTAACATGAAAAGGAATGACATTGATTGTAATAGGGGTAGCACGTACCCATTCTACAAGGCCTTTGGTAAAAACAAAAGGTTATCTTACTGGCCCAAAAACGAAAATGGAAAGGAGGCGATATCTTGCACTCCTAGAAATTTAAAATAGAATGCATAAAATCCTATTTGGGCTTATGGCCCGACGTTACAGAGGCTAAGCCTATACTAGTGAGGTGACTAGGTCGAGAGAAAATATAAGTTAAGGAATTTACAACACAGAAAAGATTACAAAAACATTGTCACCTCAAAAGCTAGTTGAAAGGAAATTCGAGAGGAAATCTCACTCTCTATTCCCTGATTTTCGGCTAAGTCCTTTCAAATTGTTTGAAATTTACATTTTAGAAAATGAAGTTACATTACTAAAGGTTTGAAGTCTTCCCCTCGAGCTAATTTCAAAAGACAATAATATTTTAGACCCGATCTGCCATTACCTTGAACTGGTGGACCTCCTGAAGATGGACGAGGCGCTCTCGCCTCCCTTTACGAACACACACAAAGACAGTAGCGATCAATAAGACAACTTGGCCCAAAAATGTGCCAGCTTTTATAGTCGAGGCGAAAATTCCAGAAAGCCCTGGGATATGGCCCAACACACCCCCAATTCTTATTGGATGATCAAATAAATACCAGAATCTTTTGATTGGATGAAAAGTATACACAATTTTCTGTTGGCCGACATCGTAAGTTGGCGGGAAGAGAATTCTTTTGCTAATGGCTTTACGTCGCACCGACACAGATAGGTCTTATGGCGACGATAGGATAGGAAAGACCCAGGAGTTGGAAGGAAGCGGTCGTGTAATTAAGGTACAGCCCCAGCATTTGCCTGGTGTGAAAATGGGAAACCACGGAAAACCATATTCAGGGCTTCCGACAGTGGGATTCGAACCCACTATCTCCCGGATGGAAGCTCACAGCCACGCACCTCTAACTGCATGGCCAACTCGCCCGGTACGGGAAGAGATAGAAGTGTTCTAAACTTTAACACACCAAAAACAAAGAACAACCAATTTAGTTTAGTAAACCTTAAAATACAAAATTACTCTACAATTTTAATAGTCATTCTTTACGCCAAAGGGCTTAACATAAGTCTGTAGTAGACATCTGTAGAAAAATGTATTATTATTATTATTATTATTATTATTATTATTATTATTATTATTATTATTGTTACGGAGATATCCGTGGTAGGTAGAGGTGAAAGAAGGTGCGGGTGTGAATGGGTTTCAAGCTACGAAATTAACGTGCAATGTAAAATTAATTTAAAGTTTAACTAGGTTATATTTTCTTTTCAAAAACAAGAGATAACAATCATAACAGGTACAGAGTAGCAAAATGTAGGTACAATATTACTGGATTCGGGCTCAGTGCCCTTCCTTCATAACTCTTGGGCAATCAGCCCCGCCTTACTCCAACAAAAATTTTAGCCAAGGGGCAGAAAACCCCATTCATGCCCAGGAGCACTGGCTCCAAACATTACACATAACGCCTGCACGAGGCATACAGAAACAAATTTCAAAGAGCGATCCGCTCTCAAAATTGTAAGCCTATCACAAGGCCACACCAAACTCTACCTTCAAGCTGTCCTCTAAGGACGTATTCACAGGGGTAAAATACCCAACCTACGGAGGTCTATTACATGAAAAGAAGGTTGATTACATGACCTCTAAAATAACAATTTGAGAGGAGGCGAATTTGCACTCCTAATACACTTTGTTTTTAAAACCTAATCTGGCTCTGGGCCGCTAACGCAAGGGCTAATCCCATACTACAGAGGTGACTTAGAGAAGAACACTTTACATTCCATAAACGAAGAATAGTTTGAGAAAATAAGTTCACCTCAAAACAAATGTGAGTGGGAGCTCGAGAGGGTTAGCACTCTCTATCCCAATATGTAGCTTTACAAGAAAAAGATGAAAAGAGTAATTACATTTTAGGAAAAGGTTACATGAAGGAAATGCGTCGAACCCGCCGCGAGTGTTAAACTGCCGACCTAGCAAGAAAAGAAGTTATTAATAGGCCATTACCTGGTGTTGAACGGCTGAAGAAGAAAGAGGCGCTTCCCGCCTCCTGCTATGTACTTAATACACTGAAAGATGGAACGGAAGTGGCCCGGAGACCCCAAAATCAGCAGTTTATATCCTCTCGCGGAAGATTCTAGGCATTAGGGGAAAGAAAACACCCTCCCACAAAATTTTTATTGGATAGGACCCCGCAACAGATACAAGCTGGGGGAAGATACACCAGATTGGATAGAAATTAATTTAAGAAATTCGGGATTGGCTACATGCAAAACAAGGGGAAAGAGAGGGGTATACAGCCAACTTAAACAATAACAGAAAGAAATTTAGCAAAGAACAAACATTTGAAATAAAAATTTCTTCAACAAAATAGTTCTTTGACTCCGCACTAGGTTGCACTATTGTTGATCTTCAGTAGTGTCCTCTAGAAGAGAAAGTTCACACTTCTTACTTCAAGCTGAACAAAAACACATCAAAAGTGACACAGTTCAAAAACTCAAAATTTTCCACGTGGTGACATCTTCTGAGAAAGCAGAGAATTAATAGAGTAGATAAAGTTCAACCTTCCTCCAGAAGAGGAGTTTCAACAGGCGCAACTTTTAAATAAACGGTGTAGAGGTGTACCGCCCGGTACAATTATTATTATTATTAAGAGCCTCCGTGACTCAGGCTGCAGCGAGCCGACCTCTCGCCGCTGGGTTCTGTGGTTCAAATCCCTGTCACTCCATGTGAAATTTGTGCTGGACAAAGCGGAGGTGGGAAGGTTTTTCTCCGGGTATTCCGATTTTCCCTGTCATATTTCATTCCAGCAACACACTCTAATATCATTTCATTTCATCTATCATTCATTAATCGTTGCCCCAGCGGAGTGCGACAGGCTTCAGCAGTCGGCATAGTTCCTGTCCTCGCCGCTAGATGTGACTTCATTCATTCCATTCCTGACCCGGTCTAATGATTGTAAACAGGCTGTTGATTTTTCATTTTCATTATTATTATAATTTTTATTATTATTGTTCTTGTTATTACGGGGTGATCGGTGAATTTTCTCCGCACCACGTTAGCTGCTTGCCGGTATGGAGAAGGCTGGTATACCCGCTGTTGCAGACCCACTATCACAAGGTCACCAACCCACCCCTTGCACATGCAGGTATTATTGTAGTTTCGATGTGGATGTGGTTGTGAAAGGTGACGTGGTGTGTGTAGTGAAGCAACACACAAATGTGTTCTATAGAGGAAAATATGTTTCTAGTGGAAAATATTTTTGAGGAACGTAGGCAATACAATGTGACAGTGAATGAAATGTTTGTTGCGCGGTTCCCCGCTTCAGAACTGCTGCATCAGGATACTGTGCGTGATTTAATTAATAAATTAATTAATTGAAAACAGTGGTAATGAATTGCATACTCTCTGTGACGAGAGAAACAAACAGTATAGTATTCGATAATAAAGTGAAACAAGTGAATTTTTGTCTGGAAGAAAACTGTGAACATTTTCGACATCTTTTGTAAATGGAAGAGCTTCAGATGATTTGTTTATTATTATTATTACGAGGGTCGAGTCATAAATCATGGCAACTATTTTTTTTCTCGCCAACAGTAGACAACACGGAAAATCTAAGATATGCACTTGGAAATATAGGGCATGTACTTATGCATAGTGCCTGAAGACAAATTCTGACTTCAGGAGATTCTCGTGGGAAAGTGACAGAACACAGGCCATTGGTAAACATTGTTTTATTATGGTACAGACAGCAAATACACAAGACTACGTACAAAGGACAGGTCTCCACTGGTTACAGACCTTCGAAGTAATCACCCAAGGTTTCCACTGTGCGTGGCCAGCGGTGAGGCAGGCGCTGAATACCAGTCGCTGCGTGTGTATCGCTAACGTGTGACACCTCTCTCCGAAATGCTGTTACGATGTCCTCCTTGTTAGCAAACCGTTGTCCACGTAATGGCTTCTTGACTTTGGGGATTAGATCATAGTCACACACCTAATGCTTCCCGCAGCTCTGCATGGCATTAGCGAGCATTTCTGCCGCGGGGAACTGCTATTTTAATATACGATCTTTGCCCCTGCTTGTTGCCTTCCACTTAGTGACGTTCTCACTCACACACTGAACTTGGGGGCATGCTTAGACCCACACTGTTGTTTACATACACAATCTAGTGGCATCATACGCAAGTACATACTGTACTGTACGTTTCCAAATGCATATCTTAGATTGTCCGTGTTATCTCCTGTTCGCGAGAAAAAAAAGTTGTCATGACTTATGACTTCACCTCCGTATTATTATTATTATTATTATTATTATTATTATTATTATTATTATTATTATTATTATTATTATTATTATTACCCGATATCCCACTGTTATCCTGTGACAGTTGTGAACGTTCCTAACTCTTCTACTTACTTGTACAACATACAAATCTGAATTTATATTGAAAAATATGAAAATTAATATTCATTAAATAAAATACACAATCGTCGGACCTTGTACATACACTTAGTTCTTATCTGCTTACTTACACATACGTTATTTGAAGGGCACCAGCTACAACTCAGTGCAGTAATACGAGAATGAGATTCTTGAATATCTCTAGAGTGTGGGGTAATGAGCTTACTTGTGACAACATACCATATAAGTTCTGGGTAAAGGAGATTGGCGTTCTGTTCCCCCATTAAATTTGAGGTTAGTAAATTTTACTGTTTAAATAAAAGGATAAATTAATTTGATAGAACAAAATATATTCTTGAAATAATTTCAATAAAAATAGTGGGAACTGCTGTGATTAAAACAGATGAGAATATGAAATTATGACATTGCAACTGAAAGAAACTAGGCATGATTTTGAATTCTTCTTGACCGGACATTTAACAATTATACACGAAATTTATCCCTCACTGGTTCACTTGACTGGACCTTCAACACTTCAAGTGTAATTACGACGTATTCCTTTGAATTGGTATTTGTTGTAGATGTATCAAACCTAATTTGGTGATGTATCCTTTTTGATTCACTGACGACTAAGTATCCATGTGACTGCTTCTTCTCCATCTCATTGACTGACCAACTGTGGCCTCTCCTTCCAATTGAATAATGACTCGCGCTACAATATGCAGCCACCTTATATAGACTTTGGTTGACACACCTACGCAATCTCCACGAACCTACTACGCTGGCGTAGCATGGGCAGAGGTGATACTCCCACGTGGCGCGTCCCAGGTGGCGGATAGGGGGGTCCTAACCGGCTTGCCGGCGGACTTGAGGGCAATAAAATACCTCTCGCGGAACAAACACACAATCCCCTGTGGGTGGGGGACGCAGACGAAGAATACACCCACGGTAGCCCCTGCCTGTCGTAAGAGGCGACTAAAAGGGGCGACCAAGGGATGATTGGATTAGAACCATGAAACTCCTTGTGATTAGTACCACCACACGGGGAACACCATGGGTCGCTATTATTTGTGCGTAGTACCACTATGTTAGGTACCAAATATTTTTTTGATTAGTAGCAATCAGGAGCACCGTGCGGTCAGGCTTTTACGGTACCTGTGATTAGTAGCACTATATGAGCGACACCAGGGTGCTGGTTTGCCTATGATTAGTACCCACTATATAAGGAACACCACGGGATAGTACGAGTCCCTGTGGTTAGTACACTTATGTGATGAAAACCATAGGTTTGCGTTGCCTGTTAATGGCGCCTCTATGTGTGAAACACCATAGGTCTGTATTACATGTGCGAATTTCATTACCTGTGAGTAGTACCATAATGTGTGGAATATCGCGAGTCTACGATACTTTTGATTAGTACCACACCATGTCAAATACCATCGTTCTACTTTCCAAGCGATAAGTACCATTATGAGAGGCCGATGACCTATATTTTAGACCGCTTTAGCATGCAACCATCATCGATTCAGTATTGAGCTATAGAAGCAGTCCCTTGGTCAGTATTACTATTGTTTTCTGTCAGTTTCTCAGACTGAGGCATTGCGGGTCGTCTCCACTGATTGTTTTAACTTCATATCCATCTGTTCATTTTTCGTCCTCACGCTTTGAATTCTGGTCAGTGGAGGATTTTGGATTTTTATTCTGTCATTGCATTTCGTCCCATCAGGGGCCGATGACCTTCGATATTAGGCCCCTTAAAACAATAAGCATCATCATCATCATCATCAACCTACGCAATCTCCAGGAATAACTATGATCTACTCCCACCTCGCGACAAATGTTACACCCTATGGTGAAACCGCCGGCGGCACCCTGGGTATCTCTAAGAAAATTAGCTCACCGCTAAATGCTCACGATGACGTAGCAATGACTCGACAGTTACTCCATCAGTATTTCGCAATATTACAATGTCAGAAGTTATTGCACACACTACATCCACATCTGATATATAGCAACTCTTACTGTATATGTTTTTAGTGTTAATCTACACACACATATATACGTAACAATTTGACTACAATCACGCAAGCGACAAGCGTTGCAGAATTTAATTGAACAATAATAATAGTTACAATAATTGTATTAATATTACAGATGAAATAATAATAACAATAATAATAATAATAATAATAATAATAATAATAATAATACAAATAATACAAATACAGATATCATCTTGTAATGGGATTTGAACCGTTACACAGTGGGATAGGGAAGGACTGGGTCTAGGGCCAAATGAATGTTCAGTTCGGATATTTCTTTGATGTGAAAATGGGAAAACACAAGAGTAACGTATACATGCATTAAGTAATGTGCCCTAGTCAACCACATATGAACAAAGTAATTAAGTACATTTTAATAGAGATCATAATGAACTGTGTTCTAATCTAAACTGTTGAACGCCTCAGAGAATATTTTTACTTTCCTTGCTTGTTTCCTTACTAATTAATCTGTACACAATTCTTATTTTAGTAGTGATACACATCGGAATCATAATCGTGAATAATGTACCTTTACTCCTACGTATGTCGTTAATTTCCATTAACATAATGTCATCTACTTTTTATTCCTCTTCAGCTTAATTCTTCTCTGAGCCTTCAAAGAAAGTGTTTTGTTTGTGACTTTTTTTCAGTGACGCTATGAATATTCCGTAGGAACACTATTCAGAAGGCTAATGCACTGTTTAGAAAACGGCTAACATAAGAAAGCTCGTCAAGATACGCTCTGATAAACGATTAACGATTTTGGTATCACAATGAAATACCCAGCACTTCTGGAATTTTTGTTTTATGTTTGGGTAAAATATATTGTTCACGCGTCTTTGTCGATATATGTGTTGTCTGTCATTTATAGCCTCGGTATAGAAAGCCAAGAATAACGGCCGAGAGGATTCGTCGTGCCGACCACACGACACCTCCTAATCTGCAGGCCTTCCGTCTTAGCAGTGGCCGCTTGATATGTCATGTTCCTTCGGGGCTGTTAGCCTCTGTGTCTCAGGCGGCAGCGCACCGGTCTCTCATGGCCGAGTTCCGTGGTTCAACTCCTAGTCATTCCATGTGAGATTTGTGCTGAACAAAGCGGAGGCGGGACAGGTTTTTCTCCGGGTACTCCGGCTTTTCCTATCATGTTTCATTCCAGCTACACTCTCCAATATCATTTCATCTGTCAGTCATTAATCATTGCCCCAGAGGATTGCGACAGGCCTCGGAACAGTTCCTATCCTCGCTGCTAGATGGGGGCTTCATTCATTCCATTCCTGACCGTGTCAAATGACTGGAAACAAGCTGTGGATTTTCTTTTCTTCGGGGCTGTTGCGCCATGAAGTTTGGTTTAGTCATTTATAGTACGGTGTACATTTTTGTGTTGCAACTACAGACAGGAGGAGTGGAGAATTCCGCGGGCCAATGAAAATCAGCAAAATAACAACATTACGGAGGTGAAATTTTATTCTCAGGATCACGAGCTTGTGAAGCGAAGAGCTTGATTGTTGTGCTGCACGTTCGTTGTGGGACTGATTCTTGTGTTGGTCTTCTGAAGTGCTTTCGAAATATTCAATTTTCATTTTCTTGGAATTGGGTGGAAGTTGCGCTTTGCAATTTGAACCAGTGAAAGTCATAGTCATGGTCTGTGTGCACATTGAAAATGAATTCAATCGGTGAGACAGGTTGATAAGCTATCCTTGTTAGTGTCGAGGTTACGTATAACGGAAGCATTTAACTTTTCTTTTATCTACATACAGTACAGACAAATTACATACTGTACACTGGATAACTTGCTTTACAGATTCAAAGTGCGTCTCGGTGACCTAGATGCTAGGCCCCTTTTGAATAATAATAATAATAATAATAATAATAATAATAATAATAATAATAATAATAATAATAATAATAATAATAATAATTGTACCGGTTGGTACACTTATACGCCGCACATTTGAATTTTCCGCCTTAAAGTACTCCTCTACAGCTGAAACTCTGAACTTTAAAACTGAATTAATTCAACCGTTTATCAGAAGATGTCAGTGTGTTAATTTTGAATTGTTTTTGTTTACTAATTATCAAGAAGTGTGGACATTCTCTCACAGATGTCTCTACCAAAAGCTATGATCATGCACCGTGGTGCGAAGTGAAAGAACTTTTCTTGAAGATATTTTGTATTCATAAGTTTGTTCTTTACTAAATGTTGTTCGTTCATTTGTGGGTTGGCAATATTAATCTTTCTTTCCACCAGTTTTGAAATTAGTCAATCGTAAATTTCTGACATTAATTTTTAGCCAATGGCGTCTTTCTTCCCCAATGTTGATGTGTAACTGTAAGCTACCCAATAAACGAGTGTGGGTGTGTCTTAATCATTCACGAAAGGTCTCGAATCTTCCCCGAGAGTATAAAAACTGCTGATTTTCTTGGCTCTCCGCCACTCGTACAACATCTAGCTTAGTGTATGGAAGTATAGCAGGAGGAGGCAAGCGCCTCTTTCATCCGCCAGCAGCTCTTCTACAAGGTAATGGCCTTTTAACATCTTTATTTCTGGCTAGCTCAGCAGTTTAGCCCTCGGGAAAGGTCCGAAACCTTTTCAATGTAACCTACCTTTCTAAAAATGTAACTTAGTGCCGGCTTATGTAAAAGTTTCGTATTACTCTAACTGTAAATCGGAGATAGTGTGGTTTACCCTCTCGAGCTCCCCTTCATTTTGAGTTTAGGTAACTACATTTTTATAACTGATTTTCTGCTCTTAATGTATTAAAATTTTCTTATACGAGTCACCTCCCTAGTTTGGGAATAGCCCCTGTGTCATCGGCCTAGTGCCCCTTAGGTTTTATAAGGTTTCATGTAGGAGCGCAAGCTACGCCTCCATTCATATTGGTATTTTGGACCATTTAATTAACCTATTATTTTTCTTTTAAGGCCCTGTAGGCTGGGTACGAGATACCCCTGTTTAATTCTTGTAAGTTGCGCCTCGATGGCAAGTGATTGTAAAGCATTGTATTGCCTTTAATAGGCTTGAAAGATTGAGAGTGTTTTGAAAGGTGCCTCTAGGAGGCTTGACATTATTAGGTGGGAGCAAGTGCTCCATGTAATGAAGGGTTTTCTGCCCTTTTGTAATTTGTGGTTGTGAGCTGAGGACTCAGGAATTATAAACTTGCGGCTCGAAGCCCAGAATTTGTAAAGATCCCTTAACTTGTGCTTTCGTTTGTCCAGTTATAATTGTACCTGATTTTTCATTGTTATTTCACCTACTGAAAATTTGTTAAATCTTGTTGTCTATTGAAAATATAACCTTTATTGAAATTTTAATTCATCTTTCGGACTTGTAGTTAGACCCATTCCAGCCCGCACCTTCTTTCACCTCTGCATTCCACAGTTAACTCCGTAATAATAATAATAATAATAATAATAATAATAATAATAATAATAATATAATAACGCGTTATTTTTTTAACCTTTTCCACAATAAATTTCTGCTCATTTATTTCGTTTTGCATAAAATAAGTCGTCGGTGTACACTACGTATCTTATATTGCAATATCACCGTCTTGCAAGAATTTCGCTAAAACTGCAGATGCGCTGGTTGCAGTAGGGAGTAACACTGGTACACTTGTTTGTAGTGCTGTTAATAGCTTTATGATCGTCGAGTACATCACTTGCTGCGCTACGTGGTATTTTGTATATTCTAGGATTAGATGATTTAAGTCTGGAAAACATCGTGATCGTGTCTGCACACTGGTGAGACAAATACTTTAATTCGGTGGACGTGACCGGGATAGCAACCATGTCCAAGCCTCATTCGTATTGTGCTTGTAACATGTCGTCTACTAAGATTGATCATAATGAACCATAAGTCTTTACCTTCAGTTCCTCCAGGGGCCTTCACGGCCTGTAGGGGTTTGTCTATGCTTTGCTTTGGCTCAAGTAGTAGAACGCTGGCCATCTGAGCCATCTGGATTCCATCCCCGCTCAGTCCAGTGATATTTGAAAGTACAACAATACGCCAGCCTCGTGTTGTAAATGAGATGTAAAACAATATTCAAGGTCATCGACTTTTCTGAAAGCAGAAAAATTAGTTAGCGGGACGTGGGACTAATAACATTATTTGTTTTCTTCTTCTGATAAAAATTGTTTAATGGACATCACAACTTATTAAAATATACAGAATGTCGTGATTTACAAGCAAAACACATTAAGTCAAAAATCCTACTTCTGAGGAAAAAGGTTTGAAAGTTTTTCACAGCATTTCATTGCTAATATCTGCTGTCAAAGTAAGAATATTTATTTTTAAAATTATGCAGTAGATTTGTTGCAGTATCTAGAATAGCGCTGTGTATTTGAAATTGTATTAATGTATTTTACCTGAATGAAATTCCTCCCTTAAGACTTAACAAGCAAATCCAAATTAAAAATTTCGGTAACCAGAATGACCTGGTGCGACTTTATGGATATCGTCAGTGAATAGAGCGGGAAAAATCACATAGACCAGTGTGAAAACAACAAAATCAAAAAGTGACTTAATGTGCTTCGCTTGTAAACTTACGATAATTAAAAATAATAATAATAATATAATAATTATAATATAATAATTATATAATATATATTATTATACCGGGAGGTACACCTCAACCCCGTGCATTTAAATGAAGCGCCTTGAAGAACGCTATCTAATACATAAAGTTTGCAACAACTATTTCAAGAAATTCGGACTTTTCTCCATAGATGTCTCTATTAAAAGCTGATGTCATGCACTCTGGTGTAAAGTAGAACTACTAAAAATTTAAAGAAATTTTGTATTTATAGGCTTTCTAAACTGAATCAATTATTCTTTGTTTTTCATAATTCAAAGTTTGCAACACTTGTAACTCATCCCCCCAGCTTTGGAGTCTGCCAATCGAAAATTTTGTGTATTTAATTTTCAGCCAATCACATGCTACCTGTAACTTTTCGATTGTCCAATGAAAAGTAGAGGGTGTGTCTGGACTTAGACCAGAGCCTTCTCGAACCTTCCTCCCGGGTGTAAAAGCTGACGCCTTTTCTAGCTAACTTGTCTTATTGATCGTCGTGTTACTGAGTGTGTGTGTGTGTGTGTGTGTGTGTTAAGAGAGGAGGTGGGGGCCTCATCCATCGGCAAGCAGAACATCAGCTAAGGTAATGGCCACCATTTTTCTAACTCTGTAGGTATCTCTGCCAGCTAATTCCAGGGAAAGTTTTCCAATCTTCAATAATGTAACTGTAAAATTCCGAAAATGTAAATTTTTCTTTCTTATGTCAAAGTTCAACTAGTCTATAGCATTTAACTAAAATCCGGGGATAGAGAGTGCGTTACCCTCTCGAATTCCTCTTCAATTTAATCTGGAGGTGACTACGATTTTGTAACTGTTTTCTCTATTGTAAATTGTAACTCAACTTGTCCATCTAATCGCCTCAGTAGAATGGGATTAACCCCTGTGACTTAAGGCCAGGAACTCAAATAGTGTTTTATCTTGTGTGCAAATTTCAAGGAGTGCAAATGTCTGCCTCCGCAGCATTTTGATTTTTGGGCCAGTAATTTAACCTGTACTTTTTCATGAAGGAGCGGTGGAATGGATACTCGATACCCCTGTATAATTTCTTCTATGTAAACCTGAGAGACAACTGATAAGATCTTGTTATATGTAGGTTGTGCCTAGAGGGGCTAGAAAGTGTAAATTTTATTGAGCTCTAATCACAAAAGTAAAAGTTAAAGGTTGCCTTGAGTAGGCTGTAAAGGTTTGGTAGCGTAGTCTCCGCGGTAGCATTATAGAGCATAAAGGCTCTTTCTTGTAATTTGTGTAAATATTGAATGGTGCCTTTGGAAGGCTGTTACTTGTATCTTTTGGAGCAATAGGTGCTAGTGAAAACTGTGTGTGATTTAAATATCCTGCAAAAGAAATTGGGAGACTCGTCTCCTTGACTATCTAACTAAAGGCAACAGTAGTGATGTTGGGACTTTTGTAATTTGGGAGCTTGAAGCTCAAATTTTGTTACTAACCATACTGGGTTTTTCTAGCTCTGTACCTGAAAACCTGTTCTTTCACCGAGAGAATAGTTTTGTTAAAATTGAATATCTGAAAAGAAATATAACCTTTATTTTTAAAGTTTTAAATTGATATTTGACTGTCGTAGATAGACCCATTCAAGCCAGCATCTTCCTTCGCCTCTCTGTTCCACGAAAACTCCGTAGCAATAATAATACCGGGCGAGTTGGCCATGCGGTTAGGGGCGCGCAGTTGTGAGCTTGCATCTGGGAGATAGTGGGTTCCAACCCCACTGTCGGCAGCCCCGAAGATGGTTTTCGTGGTTTCCCCATTTTTACACCAGGCAAATGCTGGGACTGTGCCTTAATTAAGGGCACGCCCGCTTTCTTCCCACTCCTAGCCCTTTCTTATCCCATCGTCGCCATGAGACCTAACTGTGTCGGTGCGATGTAAATCCAATTTAAAAAATAGTAATGTGTGTTTAAAGTCCCTTCAATTGCTGTATATTTTAAGACACCGGAGTGTTGAAATTATGACCTTTGAATGTGGTTCGTTAATGTGCTAATAAATCTACTTACCCAGGCGTCTCGCATTTAAGCTCTCTTTAATGACATCCGATTACGCCAGGTTTTGATTCGCAATCTCGGCGTGGAAGGAGAGTGTGTCTAAATCGACTACACTCCAAGTCGGTAGTATTACAGCAGTGTGGTACGTAGTCAGTCCGTCATAATATAACCTTCTTTGTTTACGTTGGGGTTCGGATATGATTGGAATTAGTCGTACAAGCTCAATGAGTAAAACTTCTGTCGGATAACCTGTATTAAGGTGGCGTATGTTCGTCTTATTGTTAGGATTTGGAAAGCGTCTTCTAAGACATCCAATTCAGGTAATCCAGAGACAGTTTTGTTAGTCGTGGAAACCATAGATATTGTGATCTGTGGCAGGTTATTGTGCTCCTACCACCAAAAGCTCCTAGTTATCTCAACTTTAATGACAGTATTTAATTCCTGGTATGAGGTTTGGAGCAGCATCGAGAGGTCAAGTGCGAGTTATATAGGCGTCTGGTCGTGAAAACCAAGGAGTACCACTAAATACTCTCCTCGCTGCCCATGTGGCACTCAGATTCTGCAGACCATTTAGCTGAACAACAGTCATCTTGACCAGTTCAAGGCACTAGATGAGTTTCCTAGACCACTGATCTAAATGGTTTGTTCTTCATTGGGAAGCAAATGATTGTCACCTCCCCGCCATTCAACTGGGGTTAGAAGAGATAAGACCACGGAATATCATTTTCTTTATCGCCCGTGTACTTGAGGCTACTGGACCTCGCTCCAAATATTAAAAATTCAAGAGTTTCTCCCTGGCACGTCCGACGAGAGCTACGCAGCGTTAGCCATGCATGCTCTCATGATGCTCTGTGGGGATTATATCACTGTTACTTGTGATAAACCTAAGCATTGTTAGTTTTCATTGATTACTTAATATTCTATTAAATTAGAAATCTCTTAACACACATGTCGTAACAACATAATTTTAGATTGAAGAGTTACAGTATTATTTCAAATCTTATGTCTTGTGCTACATCCTCTTAATACCACTGGTTCCGTGGCGTATAATTTAACGTACATTTTAAAATTTCCCGGAACAAATCTACCATCGCTGTCTTTATTCGGGACCCCCTGTGGGTGGGGGACACAGACGAAGACTACACCCACGGTATACCCAGCCTGTCGTAAGAGGCGGCTAAGAGGGGCGACCAAGGGATGATAAAATTAGAAACACGAGAATAATTGTGATTAGTAGGCTACCATTACGTGCAGAACTCCAGGGGTCGACGTTACTTGCGACTAGTACCACCATGTAAAGAAAACAATGGTTCTTTCTACGTTATATAGGAGCAGTGCCATTCTGTGAAGAACCTGTGGGTCTGAGTGTTGCTTATGAAGGAGGTCATCACGTGTATTCCACTGGTCGGTTCCAATGTGTTCAGAATGGGTCTTTGTTACCTATGAGTAGTACCACTTTATGAGAAACATCATGGGTTTACGTTGCCTTTGGTTAGTACTACTATGTGAGAAACACCACGGGTTTGGCTGACCCCCGTGATTAGTACTACTAACTGAGAAAAACCATTGGTCTGCTTTACCTGAGAGTAGTACCATTATGTGAGGAACACCATGGGCTTGCGTTGCCTGTGGGCGTTACCATAATGTGCGATACATCGTGGGTCTGCATTGCCTATGATAAGTACCACTATGTGAGCGACGTCATGAGTATACGTGCCCTGTGATTAGTCCCATCAAGTGAGGAACACCACGGGAATACCGGCGCCCGTGATTAGTCCCACTGTGTAGGAGCACCATTGGGTCTGCGTTGCTAGTGAGTTGTACCCCTATGTGCGAAACACCATGGGTTTTTGTTAACTGCGAGTGGTGCTATTGTGTGTGACATACCATGGGTCTACATTACCTGTGATTAGTACCACCATGCGAGGAACACCATGAGTCTACGTTACCTTTGATTAGTACCACTGTAAGAGGAACACCATGGTTCTGCTTTACTAGTGATTAGTACAATTGTGAGGGGCTGGTGACCTGGATCTTGGACCCCAGATAATAAGTGTAATCCCAATGATTGCATTCATTGATTGTTCTTGTTTCGCGATCATTTTCTAATCACCATTCGTTTTATATTCTAGTCAGTGGATACATTTTGAGCCGGCCCGGTGGTGTAGGGGTAGCGTGTCTGCCTCTTACCCGGAGGCCCCGGGTTCGATTCCCGGCCAGGACAAGGATTTTTACCTGGACCTGACGGCTGGTTCGAGCTCCATTCAGCCTAGGCGATTAGAATTGAGGAGCTATTTGACGGTGACATCGCGGACCCGGTCTAGAAAGCCAAGAATAAAGGCCGAGAGGATTCGTCGTGCTGACCACACGGCACCTCGTAATCTGCAGGTCTGCGGGCTGAGAAGCGGTCGCTTGGTAGGCCAAGGCCCTTCAAGGGCTGTAGTGCCATGGGGGATACACTTTGAAATTTTAATTT